>NC_056523.1:235684274-235730566 GCF_019175285.1 Sceloporus undulatus
GTAAGCTACCAATTTATTTGTAGTCCCACTAGTTCTCATATGCAAAATATTACTGCTGTGACAATTTCACTCCAGCGTCAGGGTCTCTCCTCTCCCCTTGTGCTGCTCTTCCTTGCTATTCTCAAGCAGGCTGATTTAATTTATTTTTTTTATCTGTTCTTTTTACCTTTTAAATTTAAACCACATTAGCAGAACTCCAGAATGGCATTAAAGTGAATATTAAAATAAAATTAAAAATCCCCAAGTATGCTGGGTAAGGCATAAGACAGGGAGGCAGGTTAAGGGGGAGTCATGTCTCTTGGACTAAGAGTTCTTCCTCTGGGAAAAAAAAGTTTGATGTGGGCTACACTCCTTTTGTCCTGGAAAAGAAGAATTGAGAGTACTTCTTCTCTAGGGAGAGCTTCTCCATTTTACTCAGTCATCTTGAGCAGAAACTCAGCAACTGGTCAAGCAGCAACCAAGAAGCCACGCGCCTGCCCTGGCCTTTGCTGCAAGGCCAACATGGGCAAGGCTTCTTGGTTGCTGTCAGCCACCTGCTCAGTTGCTACTCCCAGGGCGACTGAATGGAAAGGGTGCAGATGATTGAACAGCTGATCAAGCAGTGACTGAGAAGTAACAGTTGGCTGCTGCTCAGCAGGCTCCTCGGTCACTGCGTGACCAGCTCTTTGGTCACTGATCCCTTTGCACTCAGTCACCCAGGGTGCCGTTATCAAGGAGCCAGCCAGCTGGCCTTCCTTTTGCTACAAGGCTTGTGTAAGCAGGATCAGTCTGGGCTTCTACTGCTGCTCTGTATTCCCACATGAGAGGCTGAGGGTGTGGCAAGTGGACAGATGCTGCTGCACAAACAATAGACCTATATCAAGAAATGTTAGGGGCATTAGGTTGTCGCCCAGGAGAAAAGGGGGCTGTAGCCCAAAAAAGTTTGGGGACCACTGTATTAGGGCATCAACAGTTGGTCCTGCTAGAGATACTCTCTGCCTTATGATGTCACGTGCTGATGTGGGGCTTCTTACCTGCTCCCCCCCATGAAATAATCTATTTGCGCAGAGCTTGGTTAGAGGCCATTCCTCAGGTATACCAGTTTAGAGCAAAAGCACAGCCCATAGGCTGCTTGGAGCCCCCAATTTTCTTTTTGTACCTGAAAGCCAGCTGAACCCCAGTTTTCATTTTTTAAAATGAATATGAGATTTTTTAATACAAAAAACCACCCCAAATACACAAACTGTGTACATACACAGTGGTTTGGTTTCACCCCTCCTCTAGAACCACCCCTAAACCAGTTTCACAGGTCCTAAACTGGCTAAAATGGTGCCGTACAATCTCCTGATGCAGCACAGTGGGGTGCAGGGGAAAGTGTTCCTATTTCAGGCAGTGGCCCACCATTGCTTAGAGCACGGATGGGTAACGATGTGGAGGTCAGGCACCAAATTTCCCTCCAGGCCTTTGTGTGTGCCACCCACATCCCCACAAGCTCAAATACTTCGTTTTCCTGTGCCGGAGTGTTGCATCACTTCCTGTCACCATTTGAGAAAGACTACTTAGGAAAACAGAGGTATTGGGAGTAATACAGGATTCTGGATTGTTTGTTGGGTAAAGGGCATGTATTCCATACTCTCCTACTGTCCGTATTTGAAGAGACAGTTCTAATTAATCTTCTGTCATACTACTTTTCAAAGCTTTAAAATCCCATTTCTTTCCTCCTTTTTCCTGGCTTACCTCAGTTGCTGCAAACTGAGTTCACTATGTAAAAATAGATTGCACTCAATTTACTCCATTGGGGTAGAGAGGAGAAGAGATAAAGGGGCAGAATTTTACCTCTCCTGGAGACTCAGGTAAAGCAAACTGCTGCAGCTCATGTAATTTCCTCATTAACAACTTTTGTCATCTTGGCCCCCCTCTGATGTTGCTTGGCCACACGTATCCCAATTTTCATCTGTGAAAGTTGGAGGAAATGTTATAGCTACGAATCTGCATCTGTTGCTGGAGAGTATGCTGCCATTGACAGGTCTCTATCTGGCTGGATACTGGCTATGTCTTCTATGGTGTGTTTTCATTGCTTAATTTTAGGTTTCAGTTTACTTGTTCTTACATTGCCATGAAGAATTATTTGCATATATTTTCTTATTGCTAGCCAGCTTAAGTGCCTCTTTTTTGGTGGAAGTGGGTTATAAATTAGAAGAAAGAAAAATATTACAGTAAGACTGTTCCGGAGTGGGATAGACTGCCCTGCAAGGTGGCGGAATTTTATTAATGGAGGTTTTTAAACAGAGGTTGGATGGCCAGCTCCCAGGTTTATTTAGCTGTTGATTCCTGCACTGGCATGGGGTTAGTCATGGTTGCATGGATCCTTCCAACACTGTGAAAATGACCCTCCCCCCTCTTTTGGTACCTGTTCATACTCTGTACCTGAAAGAGCTATTGTTCATTATTTCAGTTGTGTATTACATAAATTCAACCTAGTAATGAGGAAATTGAATAAGTCAAGATTCCCCAAACTTGGATCAAATATTGATCCGAAAGGAGACTGCAGTCAGGGAAGGCTGAATTGGGAAAGGCAACTAAATGTAAGAATACAACTGAACACTAAAGTTAGAATCATCCAAGCCATGTATTCCCCATCACCATGTATGCATGAGAGAGCCGAACAGTGAAGAAAGTGGACTGGAAGAAAACAACTCATTGCTGATGCAGAACACTAGCCAGTCTTTTGAGTTGGCTATCCAAAAGAGCACCTTGGTTTTTATTTGTGAATCTGGTGGAGGGAGGTGATTGTGTGTCCAAGTGCATGATTGCTCCGCCAAGATGACACAAGACCCGACACACAGAATTGGGTGTAAAAAGGCCACAACTCTTTATTGATTCAGCTGCAGTTAAGTTGCCACCCTCATGTGACAGGATTCAGGCACGGCAGCCTGCTGCTGCCCGATGAGACCAAAACTCCTGGCCTTCTCCAGAGAACGGAAATGAAGTCCCTAGAGGTTTGTCTGGTCAGGAGCCTTCCCTAGGTGAGACTCCAAGTGTTCCCCTGAGTGAGGGATTACTAGAAATGCCAACAGCCCCCACCTGGGCTGGCCAGTTCTGGAGCAGTCCTCTCCCCAGGTCCCTTAAGGGTAACCCCCTTGTACCCTTCCAGGTTACTGATTCTCTCCAGATCCTGTCCCCATGTCAATTGTGACAACAATGAAGCACCAAGGGAGGGAGGGAGGGTGATGATGAGGAGCAACTGGCCTCTCCAACTCGCCGCATGGCAACATTGCTGCACTGCCAGATTTGAGTGAAGACTAGGCCCCATAGTCTTCACTCAGGTCCTCCCCCCTCCAGCAAGCTGCTTGCCCCTGATTGGCTGTCAAAATGGAAGGGCCACCCCAGCTGGCAGCGCTGGGCCTTCTGAGAAATCGGAGGCCTGACGACCTGCAGCTATAACCCAGGGCTCCTCTGCTGGCCCACCAGACTGCCACCTAGGCTGCGGGTATCCCGCAGCCTGCATTATGATGACCACTCACTAAAATATGAGATGATATGCATCTCCCCCAAAAAGACACAAAGTGGGACACAGAATCACTAAACATTTGTGTATGCCAAAATGTATGCTTAGATGCATATTTAGAAATCATTTATCTAAATTAAACCATACAATGCATTGCACCATAGACTGGAGACTGCGGCCAGGTAACCTGCCTGCCTGCTCCTGATGTTACCTGTTGATGAACAGCTTCAAGGCCCTTTGTTCTTCCTTTTTATGTTTCTTCATCCTAAACAACACTTGGAGCTTTATCGGGAGTTTAACGAGATTTAAAGTACACTCGAATTTAAACAAAACTTGTAAACGTGGTAGTTTATCATACTAGTGGACTGCCCAAGTGAAATAACATGAAGTAATCTGAACCCAAAGCAGAAAAATGGCAGCTTTTTAACTTTTATAAATAATAATAAATAATAAATAATAAATAACTATTATTATTTATTTATTAAATAACATGAAGTTAATCTGAACCCAAAGCAGAGAAAATGGCAGCTTTTTAACTTTGGGTTTCTCTGCCTTGCATTTGGATTACTTCACGTTTTTCACGTTAACTGCGACGTCGTGTGATAAACTTTGGGCATTTCCAGGTTTTTTTTGTTTAAATCTCATTTAACTCCCATTTTCCCTCGGGATCTCGCTAGTGTGTAAACTTCATGGATAGGTTCAAACTGAAGACATCAGATAGAGGAGTGCACAGTGTAACTAAGATGCATGACAACTGGTGTCTCCATTGTATCTTAGCATGCGTTACAACACACTTGCCAGAAGTACTACCGGTGAGCATAGGTATATCAAAAGAGACAATGGCCGGTTACAGACCGGCACTTGGGAAGTCCATAGGACGTCCCATTTTAAAAAAGGGGCGTCTCTTCTAGACGCCCCTGGCTCTAAATCGGACTCTGTCCATACAATATGGTGCTGGCCGTTCCACACGGCCGGCACCATCTTACATATCGGACACATAGCGTCCAGACGTGTCGCGGCGCTAATGACGTTGCGAGTGCGCCCGCGGCACCTCGCGACGTCATTAGGGCGCCGCAGAAAGAAGCTCCATTTTGGAGCTTCTTTTTGCTCCGCAAGGGAGCCGCGCGGTGTGGCTGCGATGGCTCCCTTATGGAGGCAAACGGCGTCGGCGGCGACCGCCTCAAAGCAGCAGTCTATAACCCGCCAATATTTGGCCTGTACTTTCTGTTGCTTGATAGTCAGCTCTGCAGTGCATGTACTGTATGAATTCCCTTAGACACTGAAATGCTCCTCATATGGCCATTGATTCTTAACCAATGTGTAGTTTTCCTCTTTTCACATCTCTGAATAGCTGCTTCTCCCTCCCTATGTTATGTGTTTTTCTGTGGATTTTAAATGAAAAAATAAGCTGCCTAAGGCAAAGTTAAAAACTCCCCTGTGAGGAATCTTGCAAGAAAGCCCTGTATTGGGTTGCCTTGGGGTCACCATAGTTGGAACAAACTTGAAAGAACACAACTAATATTTCAAATAAATAGATCAAAATTAGTTTGCTGATTGGATCAGGAATTAGCTTTTCAGTTCTTATCAGGTGCCATTTCTGTGGGAGAGATCCATATCACTTACCCAAAATGGGAAATCAGCCATAATACACACCCACTTTTAAGCCAAATGTTCCATTCCAATAATATTTTAGTTGTCATTTAAAAATAATGTTTAAAGTATTAAAAGATTTTTCAAAATTTAAATGAATTCAATTGTAAAAATGCAGATGGATCTGAGCACCATGTTTTTGTTAACATTTGTCTCACCCCCATTGTCAGTGACACATTGAATGTGCTTTAACAACAGATAAATGTGGTTTTGAATCCATTGTAAATTTAACTTCTTAATGTCCCCCAAAGGATACCCCAAATCTCAACCAGTGGTCTATCATATATTAAACATATATCTCACCTGACAAATTCGTTTAGTTCATAGCCCGTCTATTTTTTTTTTCAGAGCCTGTATCCTTTATTGCTGCTTAAGATTCAGAAGTGGCAAAAAACGCTGAGAAGGTCCCTTGCCGAGAAGTTTTAGTTAGAACAAACCAATATTGTCAATTCTGGGACTTTGATGAGTGTAAAGGAGGAGGAGGGAATTCCACAAAAGTTTTGAAACAGACAAAAGTGTCGAAGTTTTAATGGAAATTATCCACGTTTATGTCTCTCCTTTTGCATTTAATGTCACTGCGTTTTAAACAGAGGGTTGATTTCAGACATGAATTAATTAAATGACAAGAGAAACAGTCATCAATGCGTCCAAACTAATACCAAGAGCTCCCTCTACTGGCTATAACTTCTAAAAGAAACCCAACATCTGCAGCCATGAGAGAGAGGAGGATGGTATGCTTTTATCCCATAGCACTTGCAGACCTTAGCAAAACGGGACGACTTGTTTGAGAACTGTATCTTCCTTGGTTCACCATCAATAGCAAAACACATATCTTGGTGCAGCTTTGAGAAAGGAGGCACATGAGATGGGGCGAACTAGAACAAGCGGGGTACTGTAAATTGCTGTCAAAAAAAATCTCTTCACTGGAGCTTTTACTGGTGGTTTGTACAACCGTGACCCCGTCCCTGCTTCCCAGGTTGACTGCAGTCTACCCAGTGAGTACTGTGGGGTACCAATTACTTGGCAGTCTTTTCGGTCAAACAGTCTCCAAGCTGGTCCTTAGATTGTTCCATGCAAACAGTATCAGTACAAAATTTACCGATTTGGGATACATCTCCCAGAATCCCACACGTAAGCATAAATTTTTTGGCTACTAATATTGTACAGCACCGTGCAAATCTACATCACTCTATAAAAATTTAATAATAACAACAACAACAACAACATATGCCCTCTGACTGAGAGCCAAAACAAGTAACTTTTTAAAGGTATCAACAACGTATTATTCATTTTAGTCATTAAGATATTTATATCCTGATGTGTCAAAGATTTTGGACCTACAGTGAATTTACCTTCACACAGAAGCAATTGAAAATAAAGCTAAGTATGTACAAGCTTCTATAGTTATTCAGATCGTGACTGACTTGAACTTTGATAGCTGTGAAAGTATTTTGGTTTCTTTCAGAGTCCTGCCCCAAACCTTCCAGGATAGATGTGATTATTTGTAAGCCTCTGCTTTTAGCTGATATATTTTGAACACTTTCTTAGAAAAGCCCATCACCCACAATCCAGCCAGTTCTTTCTAGCAGTCTGTGCAAATGGGTGAAAGGGAAGATTTATTATTATCAGATCCTGTGGAAATTAGAAAGTAGGACTAATGGAAGCCCTTAATGTCTTCTCAACAATCAGATGAATTGTAGATCGATGCCATATATTAATAGGTTAGAAGCAAGTGAATATAATCTAAACATCTTTCTCATAGAGTAGATGGGCAGTTAAAGGAAGGAGAAAGAAAAGAATGGCTTCCTACATATTTTTAAAAAAACCTTTCTCATGGAAAAAACATTTTGGCTTTGAACTTTCTTTACTGGAGAAGAAGAACTGAATTGTTTAGGGTACCTAGTTGTGTTTGATATTGAGCATATTTTCTAACAAAAGAGTGTAGCATGTTTTTAAAACTATGAAAAGCCTTTTCCGAGCTAGCTTGAATATATCTACTAAAGAGTAAGTCTCAGTGGTATTTATTTTCAGGTAAATGGATAGAGATTCAGTATCCTTTTTCAAAATGCTTGGGACTAGAAGCATTTTGGATTGGGATATTTTTGGGATTTTGCAATACACAAACAGGATAGTATGTACCAGTACTGTATTTGCAAGGCTGGAAAGAGATGTGGACTGCAGGGAGATGTGAGGATCTATGAAATGCAGGAGGTATGGATTCATGCCAAGCACTATGCTTGGCTTCCCACCATTTTACAGATCCTCAGTCTCTCTTCAGCTTTGTCTCACTCCTGCTCATCTATCTTTCTTCGCCTCATGTCTTGTTTTGTTCGCTACTTCTGTTGTGTATGAGACGTGGGCCTGGAGAGGAACTGAGGATATGAGAGATGAATAGCAGGCATGCCACAGCCACCACCTTGAAAGGTGGAAGTGGGTGGCTTGCAGCAAAAGGCTTTGGTTTGGGGAGGTGTACAGATTTTGGATTTCTGGATGAGGGGTGCTAAACCTGTGTTGAATAAAAAAAGAATGATGCAAAACTGAATAAGAACCGTTTATTTTTGCACCATTCTTTTTGATCACCTTGTATAGGATTGCAACTTGAATTATGTATTTCTCTCTCCCTTCTCTCCCCAATATCTACTCAGCTCTGATAGGTCTGGTTTTAAGAATACTATTTTCTCTGGCTGTCAGCAAATGTTAAGATCCAGTTCAAATTGCTGATCATCTTAAAATGATAATGTTTTAGAACTAGGTTAGCTTCTCAGTGACCCTTTTTATATCAGCCTTGATCCTTAAGGTCACTGGGCAAGTCACTTTTACATATATTCGAACAACAGAGCTTCATTGAACAGAAACATGGGAGAGAATTTCTCTTGCTATTACTGTGTTCTAACTTTGAAATAGGACAAGGGAAAACACCGAATAGACAAGGGGAGATGGAATCTGAGGATGTCCCAGTATAGTTATTGTAGGAGTCAACATGTTTACCACAATTCTTACGAATGAAGCATTAATCCTATTAGTAAGTGGAGTGAAGCAACTGCCTCAGATACAGATAGCAGATCTGAAGGCTCTCTACATATTATAAGAAGGAGGCCACATCTTGTCTTTCACTTTAGGTAGGAAAGGGTCTTGATAAGACTTTTTAAATGCAACCACATTCTGTAATTAGGGTTGCCAGAAACTCAGAGTGCCCAGATGAAGTTTTGGAAAATGGTGGTGTTTCTCTGTATTCCAAGTAAGGAGACACCTTCAGGGTTGTGGTACTGAAGGAGATGGACAACTTTTTTTGTATGTGAGCTGGCTTTAAAACCTGGCCACTCATCTCAACCCATAAAGGTTTTTTGTAAGTCCAGCAAGGCATAGGGTGCACCTCTGCAAAGTCCTTTGGAAGAACCAATGCCGCCCCTTTATTCTAAAGAGCAGTCTGTGTTACGATGGCTGCATCTGTACTGCAGAAATAATGCCATTTTTACATTTTCTTTTCTTTTTTTAAATATTTTATTTACATTTTCAAAACCAGATACACATTCTTATTTCCCTTATATTCAGTCTGGTTTCTTCTTTCTGACTTCCCAATATTCTTCTCTTTAGATCGCATTACAAATTATATTTTTTTTCAACTCCGTTAACATAACCATATCTGAATCTTCGTTCACGAACCAAAGCCAGAGATTTGTTCTTACATACAAAACTCATATCTCACCTCTAGTCTTTAAAATAAAACAATAAAGCAAAATAGTCTCTATGTGAAACATTGTTCTTTTCTAAATTCCTTGTTTATTGTCTCAATTTTCCCCAGCTATTTCACTCCATTTATATTTCTGTGTCTCAATTTAAAATAATCTTGACTAAATGGCAACTTTTATACCAATTTTTTGTTTGCTCTCCAAGTATCTGTCCCGTATTCCACAACTGGTACAAGACGGTTCTGATGAGGGTAAGTTGACTTTAAGTATCTTTTATATAATTTGTGAATGGCTGACCAGATTTTTTTCCACCTGTGGGCAGGTCCATTTCTTTTTGACATTTCCAACATTTAGCAGATTTTATTTTGTACCACTTAACTGCCAAGGCTCAATGCGATAGAATTCAAGGATCTGTAGTTTGTTGTAACATCAGAGCACTCAGGAAAACTAAATATCTCACAGAACTACACATGGCAGAATTCCATAGCATTGAATCAATGGCAGCAGTGTCAAACTACTTTATTTCTACAGTGTGGGGTATACTTTACTACCTGCATTTTAAAATAAAACCCCCCTAGCTGCATGTTGCCATATTACCCAGTTAAATGGGTTATTATATTCTTGATGAAAAAGTGGTGAAAAGTACTGGTGGTAGTAGTAATAGTATGATGTTTATGTGGTCACAGACCAGAAATATACTACAGGGATTAAAAGGGAACAGACAGCAAAAAGATAACCATTCATACAATTACATGCTAATAAAAAACATCAGGACCTTTACTTTCGCTACTCGTGAACTACACTGATTTGCTCTTCGGTGCTTCATTCAAGAGCAAAAAGGTGAAAAAAATGAGTTTGATAGATAATAAGCAATAAAACATAACAGTACAGGAGTAACTTTTTGTGTGTGTTATCCATGACTTCTGTCTTTTCAGTAATGATGTGGCATCATTAATGGGCAGGGTGCAGGAGAGAGATAGTTACTTATGGGTGATAAAAAACAGTGGTGCTCTCCACATACATTCCACCAAAACCTCAGAGGAAAACCTCAAACAGGAAAAGGGAAAGAATCCAAGAAATTGTTGTACTTTTGTCTTTCACGAGCAGTCTTCTTTAACACTATTTTTAAAAAGTTTTAATCTTGCTCTCATTAATGATTTCAGTAGCCAGGATAGCATTTAATGGGTGTTATTGAGTATGTGAGCTTAAGAAATAATTAAGACTTTAATGTGGTCACATTCCTTGGAACTGGAGCGGCCTTTATGATTCAAGGAACTTCGCTTCATTTTTTGTTTTTAAAGTTGGAAGACGGTTCCTGGGCTTCTTTCAAGATTTGGGTTTAATCTAAAATATCTTAGATGAGTTGTTGTTACCCTTGCATACCTTTGTAACTTTACCTGAGGAATGCAGATGCAAACCCAGATGCTTTAAACCAGGGGTGGAATAACTTGAGCCTACATGGTATTCATGTGTGTGTTTATATATAAATGTGCATACTTGCATGCATGCATACACACATTTGCACATATGCCAAACTCTGGTTCACTTTTTTTTTAATTTTTTAAAAATTTTAGAACATAATTAGAGCCTGGAAATCTGTCTTCCTTGAAATGTTCTTTCTAATTTTATATATTCTCCTATATTTAGCTTCTTGGCCATGCTAGACTTCTTTGTTTTACTGGGAGGTCACTTATCTATCTATCTATCTATCTATATTTGGGGTCCTCTTAACACTAGGTGCAGCAAGAGAAGTTTATTTTCCTGCAGCCTCCAACTTTTTGATTTGAACTCGTGTTCATAGTGCACAGGCTGTGGAACTGCTATCTTTCAGGAAGGAAGACATGGCAAAATCTTCATGAGTCTCACTTTCTACTAAATGACAAATATATGGACCTGTGTTTAAGGTAGTATACATGAAGCCTACCTGGATTTTATCTTCACATCAAATCTGAGGTAGGTAACTTTGTGTGTGCATGTGTCTTTAAGTTGCTTATCAACTTATGATGACCTCATGAATTTCTTAGGGTTTTCTTAGGCAAGGAAAACTCAAAGATGGTTTAGTCAGTTCCTCTGAAATATAGAGCTTGATCACACGTGAAGCAGGAGCCTCAATTCGAAACACTTCCGTAGCAAGGGAAAAGCAGGGTCACTTCAAATCCAAGGCAATTCATGTGATGAATTATCACATGTGAAGAATGAAATTGTGGTGCTTCCTGAGTCAAAGTGGAGTGAGAGCACTTTGAATTACTACACCGGTACATACCATGTGGATTCAACTATTCGAATTGGGACCGTTGCGCATGCTCAGTGGGGATCTGAACACATCATGAACCTTTGCACTTCCGGGGGGAAGAAGGGGGCCACTTCCTGGTTCCACTTTCACATGAGTCCAAGTAGACCACAAGTTGAACATGAGTCAACAGTGCGACGCAGCAGCTAATAAGGCCAATGCAATTTAGGCTGCATCAATAAAAGTATAGATCAAGGGAAGTAATAGTGCCACTATATTCTGCTCTGGTCAGGCCCGACCTGGAATATTGTGTCCAGTTCTGGGCACCACAATTTAAAAAGGTTGTGGAGAAACTGGAGCATGTCCAAAGGAAAGCAACTAAAATGGTGAAGGGTCTGGAAGCCATGCCCTATGAGGAATGACTTAGGGAGCTGGGGATGTTTAGCCTGCAGAAGAGAAGGTTAAGAGGTGATATGATAGCCCTGTTTAAATATTTGAAGGGATGTCATATTGAGGAAGGAGCAAGCTTGTTTTCTGCTGCTCCAGAGACTAGGACCCGGAACAATGGATGCAAGCTACAGAAAAAGAGATTCCACCTCAACATTAGGAAGAACTTCCTGGCAGTAAAGGCTTTCGACAGTGGAACAGAGTGTAGTGGAGTCTCCTTCCTTAGAGGTCTTTAAACAGAGGCTGGATGGCCATCTGTCGGGGATGCTTTGATTTGGATTTCCTGCATGGCAGGGGTTGGACTGGATGGCCCTTCCGGTCTCTTCCAACTCTATTATTCTATAATTCTACGAATGCTAAGCTCACGTGATTGATTCCTGTCATCTCTCCCCCATCCTCTGATGGCCCCCTCCTTTGCTCCCATCTCTCCCTCCAGCCTCCTGTTGCATCCCTCCAACCCTGTCATCTAGATCTAAATCTACCCTCCTTTTCATTCCCTCCACCCCTGTCATCTAGATCTAAATGTACCCTTCGTTTCATTCCCTCCATCCCTTTCCAGTTTCACGTGAATGTTAGCCTCACATAAATAATTGGGAATGTCACCTATCTCTAAATGCCCTCTGCTTCATCCAAATATATCACTGGCAAAATTATTGTTGTTGTTGTTGTTGTTATTATTATTATTATTATTATGCAGTGAAATAATTTTTAATAATAATAATAATAATAATTCCTTAATAATAATAAATTTCTTTCACTGCAAAATAATCAGTGTAGAAGCTGCAGGTCTACTTGGAAGTAAATCCTTTGGCTCTGAAGGAGGTTCCATCTGCACTGGGAAATAATCTGGTTTCACTCGGCTTTTACTGTCCTGGCTCACTGCTATGGAATTCTGGGAACTGTAATTATTATTAATATCATTATAATGATTTTTAAATAAATTATTATTATTTTTTATGGGAGTTGGAGTTTGTTGTGCGGCCCTTGGCTCAAGGCAATGGAATTCTGGGAGTGCCCCGCTCCTTTGGTTCCATCTCTCCCTCCAGCCTCCTGTTTCATTCCCTTCATTCCTGTCATCTACATCTAAATGTACCCTCTGTTTCATTCTCCCAATCCTTCCAAGCACCGGAAGCAAATAGAACAAAATTGCAGTGCAGCATCATGGGAAATGTGGGACCTTGGAGGTTTGGGCGGGGGTGTACCAGGATGGAAGCAAAGTTGCATTCCACACCAGACCAATTCAGAATGAAATCGAAGTGAGCTTGGAAGCAACTTCTATGAATTCGCTTGTTACCGAATTCACAAAAATCAGGAGTCACTTTGGATTGACTGCAGAAGCGCTACGGAACAACCCCCCCCCATAGAAAGCAATCATGTGTGATAATACATCACGTTATCGGGTGAATTTGCATCATTGGACCTGCAGTCACGTGGGATGAGAGCTGCAAAAAACCCAGTGTGATAAAGCCCATACTCTACAACATCTGATATCTATAGATCATCTCCTATCCAAATACTTACCAGGGCTGCTCCTGCTTAGCTTCCAAGATCAGATGAGATCTGGTGCCTTTAGGGGTAACATTAGGCTGTGAGATAGTGCCTGGTAAGGTGAGGTAGACTTGGTAGTGTAGAAGGCAATAGGGAAAGAGGAAGACCACATTCCAGATGAATATACTCAATCAAAGAAGCCACAGCCATGAATCTGCAAGACCTGAGTAGGGCAGTAATAGGGTAACTTGGAGATCTCTCATTCATGGAATCACCATAAGTCAAAGTTGACAGCAGTTAACAACAAATAGTGACTGGCCCAAAGTCACTCAAGACGGTCCTGGCTATGTGAAGATATGAACATGGTTCTATACAGTTCTGACCCAGCACTTTGAGTAATGCCACAGTCTGTTCTTTGTGAAGTTCAATACAAACTGATATAAAGGTGCATACCTGTACCTTTTGAGTGAGTGTGCTGGTGAAATTAATTATCTACTAGCTTCAGTGCTTTACAAAAGCTCCAATACAGTTTTGGGTTTAAAAATGTAACCCAAAGACATAGTTTGAGAGACAACACATTTTGAAATTGGTGTTTTGAGGGGGGAAAAATACTTATTTAAATTAATAATGGAAAACACATTTTTGCAGATTTTCCTTTCAAAATGCAAATTTATGGAGAAACAGGATGAAACACACTTACAGGTAACCATATGCAGAAGTAAAATGGGCTGGAAATAACCTGATTTGCCCAGTAACAGTCAGGATAAAAACTTCCAAGTCAATAAAGTCTTATATATTCAACCTCAGGCAGTATACCTGCAATAGAAGGTGGTTCCTCATTTTTTCTTTAGGTAAAGGGGCGATAGGAACTCGTGTATGACAAAAAGCTCAATAAAGGTCCAACCATCCTATGAGATGCTGGTGGCAAGTGGCAGAATGTGAGGGGTGGCATGTCATTTCTGTCATATATAGCCTGCATGCTATATATGAGTTTCTTGAAGACAATACAGATAAATAATGTTTTATACACGATGTACTTGAAGATAGACTGGATACCGCAGTTCATCATCTGAATGAAAGAAAGAACAGTAGTGGTCATATTTCTCTGAGTTTAATTGTGCTGGCTACTAACATGGAACTGAATAGTCTCGCTAGTACTCAAAACAGCTTGAAAAGGTTGCTTTTGGAGCTCCAACTCCCAAAACTCCTTGAAACCAGGGAAAGCATGTCAACTGAGAGATTCTGGGAATTGTAGTTCTTAAACCAAATTGACCAATTTTGGTAGTAATGCTTAAAAGACTATTCCCAATAAAAATCAAATATTTGGGGTGAGATTAAGAATTGGTTTTGTTTTTCTGAATGTTTTGTGACCTCTTGACACATTTTCTTTCTTCTTACTAGATAAAAACCAGAGAAAGGAAGAGGCTGACTATCTGCACTGAGTTCCCAGTGGTAGGCTAGAAGCTGTCCATCTGCAAACACTAATAGAATAAAACTGACACTTGAGTTGAGGTTCAGGCTATTCGGTATGTTGCTGATCGTGTGGATGTTGGAGGCCCGTCTGATTATGTGTGGCTAGTTTGGCTGGTTTGCTTTGAGGGGTAGCACTGGAAAGGAGTTCAGTATTTAGAGAAGAAAATCAAATGGGAGTAGTCGTCACACAGAGATATTCATTGTGCTCAGTGCAGTCATTATGAATATACTTTATAGTAGTGTGGACGCTAAGTACTTCTACTTGAGGTTTTGATTATGCTTCACTATTAGTGTTCCATTAAAACTATGCATTACTGACATAGCCAATATTTATTTTATTTAACTTATTGGCACATATTTCAAGCAGTAAAAGGTTAAATCTGCTTGATCTGCTTGATAGAGGAAAGGTTTATTGCTCATAATGTCAAGAAAACTCAAGGTCATGAAACCATTCCCATCGATACAATGACTGCGGACATTTTGAGACTGGGTTAATTAACGAAGGCTATACTGTGCTGCCTAAAGAGATTCATTCCCAACCATAGAGGTCCTGGTCTTCTCTTGCATTGACTGAAGTATATCCTATAATTCTGCTTGTTTATAGGCGTTTAGTGTAGTGGTTTGATTGTTGGACTATGGAGACTAAGGTTCGTTTCCCAGCTTGATCATGAAACCCACTGTGTGATCTTGGCAAGTCACATGCTCTCAGCCTCAAGGGAAGCCTCAAGGGATTGAATAAATCTTGTCCAAAAAAGCCCACGATAGGTTCATCTCAGGGTACAGTAGATCAAAGAAGATTTGAAGGCACACAACAGCAATAAGATACCTTGGAAAAGATGAGTCAGTTTCAGTGGCATCAACATTCAGATTCAAAGGCAGCAAGTTACAAGTTGTAACACAGTCATCTGTACCAAGTCACTTATGGGGGTAATGAGGATGTAATGAAGTTACATTTCCAAAGTAATGCAATAAGAAAGAATGGAGTTTTTCCTCTTGATGCAACAAGTCGGATTTTCTAGTCCTTTTAGTTATGGCTTAAGAGCATTTTTAGTTATTTATTAAGAGCATATGCTGTTTTAGAAGCATATTGAGTGGATTTTGTTCATGTTTTCTGCTGTTCTTTTGCTAGGTTACGCCTAGACATTCGTGTCAAGGAACTACCTTTACCTAAGGTAGGAAGGCTTCTTTCATTGGTCTGAAGCAGGGATGGCTCCATATTTTAGACGGCCCAAGGAAATATATTCTTCATTGGGCCCCTGTTATGCCAGTAAGCAGCAGCATACTCCCCGAAGACTGATAGCAGGCTAGTGGAAGCAACAGCAGCAGAAAGTAACAGTGGTTCATGCCAGGCAGTTGTATCTGAAATATCCTTTAGATTTCCCACAACCCACCCAAGGTAGTGTCACCATGGGGAATTGTGGAAAATTTACATAGGAGCTTGGTCAGAACCACATCACACCAGAAAAAGAGGCAAGGCAGCCCAGTGGTGCCCCCTGCTGAGCTTCTGGAGCTCTGGTGGGTGCATGAGTGTGCTGCATGCTAATATCAGGCCTGGTTCCAGGAAAGGGCAGTTAATCAAAGCCAAACTTTCTTTGCCAAGGAAACAGCAATAAAATATGTCACCGTTTTGGCATCTTTTAATAACATTCTGTCCCTTTTGTTATACACACTTTCAAATTGCTAGCCCTGCCTGACAATTAACTTTGAGTTGGATCCGTAAGAGTTCTACAATAAAATGGGTTCTTGAACCATAATTAAGAAATATTATAGAAAGAGATTCCCTCCTTCATCTTTACTCCTTTTTTGTAGTGTGACATCAAGAAAGGGTCTTTTTTTGTTGGGGCATCTAAGTTCTTGAATGCCCTTCTCCCCTGAAAATATGTATGTGCCAACTCTGTTGTAGTTTATGTTGAAATTCCCAAAATTTGCTTTAGGCTTTGATGGCTTGTGACATCTGTTTTCATGGTTTCCTCTGTCTGGCTGGTTAACTGTTATTCAAAGACTTAGCCGTAATCAGTATGCAAAGGGATCTCATGGCACCTTTCAGAATGAGAAAAATACATAGTCTTAAGTCCACTTGTCTCTCTTGGCCATCTTCTTTTTGGTTCACAGCCAGCATCACACTATATTCCAATAACTCGCTCCACCATTCATATGGTTATCTACTCATTTTGGCTTTGGGTAACATCTTTCTTCTTGCTTTTGTCCCCCAATGATAATTGTTTGAATGGAACTTTTCAACTAGTCACCATACTCACAACTTTTGAACTTCTGTTATTCACACATACAACCAGATCATTCATAGGTATAAAGGTTTATCCCTATGCACTTAATTCCATGCATGTGATGAAGTAGACTTAAGTGAAGGAAAGCTTACTACCAACTTCTTTCTCTTGATTAGGGCTAATCTACACTAGGGACAAAAGTCTGAATGGATCCTTGCCCTTCTGCCTACCCTTTTCTCTGCAGGGGCATCAGATAGATAGTCTACACTACCCATCTGTCCCTGCAGAGTATCAAACCATTTTATTGTTCCATCCAGTTCCCAGCACAAATGGGGTGCCCTCCCATACCCTTGGCAGCGCCAGTTCTACTGGTACACCTGTTGCTCTGAGCAGACAAGGCACCCAGAAACTTCTGGGTGCCTCATCTGACCTTAAAGAAAGTGGCTGTGAGCTGGCAGCTGTGGTGCTGCTGAAGGAGGACGGAAAAACTCACTTTTCAGTTCTGGAACTGGCCTGTACATTAAAATGGTGGCACCTATCAGGGCAAACTCTGGAAAAATCTCCTTAGTTTAAAACCCCTGTAATAAGGTAAGATACCCTGAATCTAGGATGGATCATCCCAGGTTCAGGGGAGGGGGGGTTAAAAATTTTTTGAAAGCAATACAGACAAGCTCTTAGTCTCAAAGGTGTTTACATTTGTTGTTGTTGTGTGCTGTCAAGTTGTTTCTGATTTATGGTGACCCTAAGGTGAACCTATTACAGGGTTTTCTTGGCAAATTTCTTCAGAGGGGTTTTGCCACTGCCATCCTCTGCGGCTGAGAGAGTGTGACTTGCCCAAGATCACCCAGTGGGTTTACATGGCCAACCTGGGATTCCTTTGCTTCCAGAGTCATTATCCAAAGCTCAGACTACTATGCCATGCTGGCTCACTCCCTCAATTGTGTTATATAACTGTGGTTGTTGTTTTTTAAAGCTCTAATATAAATTTATATTAATGATAAAAATAGTTGCTGGTTTAAGATCACAGTTAATGTAATCTCAAGTAGACTCAGGTTCACAAAGCCAGGAAATTGGAAGCTAAGGCGTATCTCATAGCAGACATGCCTCGTGATTATGAATGGTGGTGTATATGTCAAAAACTGGGCTTACAATTTATGCTTCAGGCACTAACTCTTTGCCTTGGTCTTTCAGGCCCCAATCTGGATGGGTGGAATAGAAAAAAATGGACCAACAAAGCTGTCTTGGTTTGGTCTGATCTTGCATGTTGTCTTATGAATTGTCCAAGACTTGAGGTATTGCTAGAAGAATTCTCCTGTGAGCTGACTAACCAATGCTTGCTTATTGCTTACACAGAAAGGAGGTCCCTCTTCACCATCCTTTCACTGGCCAGGGTCTGAAAGATGTAGCCCCCCAAAAAGTAACCTTTCTGTTCTCTTGGAATGATTGACCTGCCTCTTGCTCAGCATCTGAATGAGAAAAACAGGCTTGCTGGCTTGCTAGTCACTCCAGTTTAATTCAAAACTTGTAAATCAAAAATAGTAATCCAAGTCAATAGATCATCATTCTGTATTTTGTACTGCTTGAGAGCTAAGAAAATATTGTTCACAAATGCTAAAATAAAATTTAAAAAATGGATAGAATTACAAAACTTTGAATTAGAGTTTACCAGAAGAATAATTCACAATATTTACTTTGGTTTCTATGGTAGCCATCTTAAAATACTGTTCCACTTAATAAAATCAGAAACATGTGCTTATTATTCTATCATGCATTTTATTCTGACTCAGCTGTGATAATCAGTGGGTGGTCTTGGGTCAGTTATCATCTCTGAGGCCTTTTGGAATAGGAACCAGGATGAAGTATGGCTCTTTAGATGTCCTTCACATCTACCACTGTTCCCTCCACTTGTATGCCTTCTGATAGAACTAGACATCGGTTGCTGATCAGAACTTGAAAACATTACTTTTTTGGGATCATATTTCCTTGAATCCCTCAGTTAGCATAGACTGACTGGGAGCTGTAGTTCAAGAAAGTAACATTTCAAATGGTCCTGGCTCTGACCCAGGCTGAACAGATATATACACTGCATGCTCATATATAGGTCAGGAAACTCAACAACTGCTGCAACATATTCCCAAAGGGGGTTATGCTATGTAGACAGGTAGTGGACAGGGTGAATTTTACCATGGGGCAGAATGGATTGGCTGCCTCAAACAGTAGATATTGATGGGCAAGGAGCAAATAAAGTGGTGTGTTCTCAGGTGCAATGGAAAACATTATCCTACATTCAGGTGCGTTACAGACCGCCGTTTTGCAGTGGTCTGCTGACACTGCTGTTTGCTCCGCGAGGGAGCCGCAGCAGCCAAACCGTGTGACTCCCATGCGGAGCAAAACAGAAGCTCCAAAATGGAGCGTCTTCCTGCGGTGCAGTTATGACGCCGTGAGGCGCCAATGGCGCACTCGTGACGTCCTAAGCGCCACGCGACGTGTGGAACGGCCACCGCCATATTGTACGTATTCACTACGTACTAGGGTTAGGGGGGTACTTCAGCACCCCCCCTTCCTAACCCTAATACGTAGTGAATACATACTTTATGGCGGTTTGTAACCCGCCTCAGTGTTCAAATAAAATTCAGCTGCTAGTCTGGGTGAATTATGTATTTGGAGCAGAGGGTGGTGTGATGTGGTGTGGTGTAGGGTTGCAGTACAATGTCTTGGACTAACCCTGTTGTGAATCTTTACTTCCTTCCCTTGTGCAACAAACTCTTTGTGGGCCCGAAACAGATGGGCCAAAAGTGCCATGCTTCCGCCGATACTAGGGTTCCAGAGCGTGCAGCATCCACACACTCCGGAACCCTAGGATATACGGGTGAGCAACATACAGAATACAGACATTGCTGCGCGTCACTTACGGAACATACTCTGGCCTTCCAGATGTTTTTGATTTCAGCTCCCAGAAGCCTTAGCCATCTTGGCCAATGGACTGGGATTTTGGGAGCTGAAGTTCAAAACATCTGGAAAGCCAGAGTATGGGAATCACTGGTGTAGGCCACATGGTACCCACAGCTCTGTCCTCCATAATCTTGTTACCATCTTCCAAAACCTACTGCCTGAGATTACCACTTCACTCGTTCCCTCCCTTGCAGAAGTATTCTCAAAATCTAAGTCCAACATTCTCTGCTGATGACTTTTGGATCAGTAAAATTGGAAACCAGCTCTAAGAATGTCTCCTTTCAATGGCATGTTTCAGTATTCTTTGTAGTAAATGAAAGCATTAGTACATGGTGAAGTGGTTTGAGCACTGGACTAGGACTCTTGAGACCAGGGTTCCAATCCCTTCTTAGTAATGGAAACCCACTGGATGACCTTAGGTAAGTCACACTCTTTCAGCCTCAGAGGAAAGCAATGGTAAACATTTCCTAGTGACGTCTTGCCAAGAAAACACCATGATAGATTCACCTTAAGTTTGCCATAAATTGAAAATGATTTGAAAGCACCCAGCAACAACAAAACAACAAACTGTTCTGCTACAGAGTAAGAAGGAGAGAGCAAGGGCTTTTTCCAAAATGAATGAAACCATAATATATCATTCAGGCATATGGAACATCCAACATGAATTACTGCACTCCATCACTGTGAGGCATTTAAGCTTCTCTGGTTTGGTGACTCAGATGGATCTACTCTTAAGTAGCTGTAATGAGTGGCAAAAGCTGCTAAAGCTTGAGAGCTCTCCAGCAGGATCTGTAAAAAGTATAATAGATAAACACTGCCCCAGTCAGATCAGAAGCAATCTGCCTACCCCATGGCATCTGGCTCCAATTGATCCTCATCTCACAGGTGGTCTTGTCAGCAAATCATCTCAGTAAACAAAAAGCATGCTTGCCATTACAGGTGGTCCTAAGCGTTTATACTTCTGCCACCTTGGCAGGGCTTCTGCTGGGGTTAAAGACAACCTTTCCAATATCAGTGTTGTGAGCTTGCCAGTGTTGGACTCAGTTTAAAAGAAGAAAAGGATTATCAAGTGTGATGAGAGATGTATGGATGACATTGTACTTTGGTCAGTTCTTCCTGAGAACACTGAGATGTGTAAGGCAGACAGGAAAACAGTTTCTGTCTTTTCTTTTTTTCCTTGATTCTCTTTTGTTTCTTTTGATGGTGTCCATTATGAGGCATCTCTGAAGCTTTTTATAGCGCCGCAAGCCTTCCCTTGGCTGGAGAGGAGGGAAGGGACATTTTAGAGGGTGTCCCAGGGCAAGTCAGGGGTGGAGAACATGCAGCAGCTAGAAGTTTCTGTGGGGTGGGAACAGGAGAATGTTGCTGGTAAAAGGAAGTAGCAATGTAATAGAGAGCTTGGAAATGTTACTTTTTCTACTACAAATTCCAGAAAGCTCCAGCAACATTGCCTGGCTGGGAGATTCTCTGAGATAGAAGATTCTTGGTATCCTTCAGGAAAAAATTGATACATTAGAGAAAATGAAACAAACAAACAAACAAAAAACACAGATATTATGGAATTATATGAGATGCTCCAGAAAACAGATGAGCCATCTTATCATTTTGTTTAATATCAAGATTCCTTTGGGACATCTGGTCTTGTCTTTTTCAAAAACTCACAATAATAGTCAATGGAAGCTATATCTACTTCACAAACATTAATG
This sequence comes from Sceloporus undulatus, assembly GCF_019175285.1. Lineage (NCBI taxonomy): Eukaryota > Metazoa > Chordata > Lepidosauria > Squamata > Phrynosomatidae > Sceloporus > Sceloporus undulatus. The sequence continues at coordinate 235,705,622 of NC_056523.1, forward strand.
AGAATATCAGAGAGACTCTCCTTAGAAAAAGTGTTTGACAGGAAAGGAATAAGAGAGGTTGTCTAATTTTTACTCCTTACATTCACATTTCTTGAGAGAGAGAAAAATGACTTTGCAAAATTCTGATTCTGATGATGAAGCTTGATGCTTTAAATATACCCTTAGATGATTGAAACAAAAATGAGAAATGTATGTTAATACTACTACAAACTTTGTAGCGTGGTAAAGGCTTGGAGTGTGCAGATGCTCAGCCCTCACTGTGCGTATAGGCTGGCACAAAGTGCCAGTCTGTACAACCCTTAAGTCTGCAGAATGCTCCAAGTAAGAGTCAGGCCCTGTGCAGACGGGCTTTAAAGACTGGCTTGGGGGCAGTCAAAGTGTAGTGTCTACACGACGCATGCCCCAGTTCCACCCCCAGGGTGGCATGACACTGTGCATTGCACTGCATGGTTCATGGCATCACAGTGCTCCTCTGGTGGCGCAGTGCCAAAGAAGTGCCATAAAGCCATGATAGTGCAGCTGTCACGCCCTTTCCAGGGTGCAAAAAGGAGCCACTTTTTGCAGCTCCTTTTCACACCCTGGAAAGGCCAGATTGGGGCTGTGGCATGTGGTTGCTATGGCCCCGATCTGGCTGTAAAAGGGGTGGTTGGAAACCACCCCTTTGGGGCTGTCTGTACAGCCCCTCAGTCCCAGAAGAGAGGGTCACATCTTATCTAAATAAATGATTGATTTTTTAAAAGTCTTTTATGAAAGACATGTTCATCCACACTGGCTCCTGGTTCTCCTTGCCCATATATCCAAGTATGTTCTTGTCTCAGTCCTGAAATTCAAGTCTGGGATTACAGCTGTGATATAAGATACAAATGCTAGATCAATGTATGTGTGCTTAGAGACTGTGCACTGTTTTGGAGATCAACTCTGGAGTCCAGGCTTCAGTAAACCTGTACCATTCCACCATGTACTGTTAAAATAGGTCGTAATTCAAAGAGAAACTTACCACCCATCAGGTCTGGCAGAGCACACTGCCTCGTTGCTTAGTTTCCATTACATTGTTGTGAGCATGGGGGATGTGAATTACAGACTTCCATTATGGAAATATCATTTGAGATGTGTTGGCATTTCTGTACTCATTCTACATTTCTGTATCATCGATGAAAACTTTCCACATCCTTTGAAGAGCTGTGCGGTTTCCTTGTGTTGTAATCATTTCTGTACAGTTATAGTGCAGATCCATATGAGCAGCTGGAAGAGTCATTTAAGTAAAGGAAATAAACTAACAGAGGGAATTGCATTTTAATTCCTCTTTTCACAACAAACACAGACAACAGCGGAGGTAAGCAGTACATCTGATGCTACTTTAAGACTTCAGTGCTTCATACTAATTAAATTTATTTTAGTCATTGAAACGTTAAGTACTAAAAATGCTGAGTTTTCTAAATGAATGTTTTCATGATACATCTTACACTTGGAACATCTCTTTCTTCCTAATTTCTCAATTTAATGCAGACTTATTTTGTATTACCAGGGTATTACATAAAGGTTCTTCAAGTCAGCTACTAAATTAGAAGGTGAGATAGCTGTGCCCATCCATGGTGCATCTGCACTGTAGAAATAATGTGGCTTGACACCACTTTAAATGCTATAGCTCCATTCTTTGGAATCTTGGGATTTGTAATTATACAAGGTTTTTAGCCTTTTCTGCCAGAGTACTGTATTCACAAAACTACAAATGCTTGGATTCTGTAGCATGGAGCCATGGCAATTAAAGTGGTGTTAAACTGCATTATTTTACAGTATACAGTAGATGCATCCTACCTTTCATCTGCATATGTTTTGTCCTTGTGTGTGACACACTAGAAGTCTAGCTCATCAGAATATGAGTCCAGGAATATACACCAAAGGTCAGGGTAGCTGAGGTAGTTCTCTAGATAAAAGTTTTTACATATGAGCCATCTTATCAAAGACATGAAGAAATATTTAATTCTCAACTTGGACACTTTCCAGAGGTAGGGATATGTCCACAATTCTTCCATATTGGATGAGTCATGTTCAGACTTGCTATAGCAAGAATAAGTAAAACTGTGATGCCTAAATTGACATTTGGAGTAAATTTGATTGGTTCCTCCTCCAGGTTAACATTTGAAAATTTTGTGAGGAGCCTAGGCTTTTGGTAAAACTAGTGACTTTTTTCAAGAAGGGTTCCATGCATCCACAAAATAAGAATAATAGTTTAGATTTGAATAATTGTCTGAAAAACCGTATGGATCTTCAGTTTTATTGCAACAAAGTGTCCCATTTGTGTTGCTTGCTGAAATTTGATGAATGAATTGAAGATCAACACAGGTTTTGGTAACTTAAAAGCTTTATTAACAACCTCAGATATAGTTCTGTGACAGGGTTCTTGACACAGGCTTGCAGCAGGGTTTCTGCTGTCTTTAGATTAGAGGGAGGTGTATGTCCTGGAAACTGGGCTGTACTTAAGGGGACAGTGCACAGTTCGTTCTCTGTATCTGAATAATGACACACTGTGTGTGTCCATTCCCCAAGAGGAGACTGCCAAAATGCCATTAACATCTTGGATCAAATGATCATGAATGGGCCTTTGTATTAATCAGTTGTGTCTATTTATTATTCATCTTAATAACTTAGAAATGCATGATGGAAACAAGTAGGCACAGCAAACAGATCCAAATTATGAGTGTAGCTCATTTAGCTAATACAGCAGAACCTATGACTGTCTAGCACATTTTGTACAAGAGGATTGGAATGGTTGGATGAGCCAACTTGAAAATAAATTTCTATAAATACTAAATCAGGATATGGGGGAATTATGAGCAGTTGGCGAGTCTACATAGCAGAAATTATTCTTTCTCTTGAGACTGTCCAATAAAACTAATGTACAAGTAGGTACAGGGCAACAAAAAGGAAACAATTCTTCACGCAATGAAGTACTTATATATGGCATTCTTGGCCTCCAGATATTTCTCTGACCTCTAATTTAGCAGTGTCAACTCTATGTGTCTCCAGTTAGAAATGAATAGCACTTTGTTGTTATTGTGTGCCTTCAAGTCACTGCCAACTTATGGCAAGCCTATCATGGGATTTTCTTGGCAAGATTTGTTCAGAGAAGGTTTGCCCTTGCCTTCCCCTGAGGCTGAGAGAGTGTGACTTGCCCAAGGTCACACAGTGGGTTTCATGGCCAAGCAAGGATTCACTCCCATGTAAAAGTATGCAAAATTGCAGGCTCAGTGGCTTCAGAAGGGAAGAGACAGGTTTACAGAGCAATTTGAAGTGGGATTAGAGAGTGATGCAAACAAGGTATAAGAAGAAGTTTTCTCTGACCTTCCCTACACAGTTCTGTGTTTCTCTGCCATTTTTTTTCCAGTGGGGGAAATTTGATAATCCAGATTCATGTTGAGGGCAGAGACTTTTTAACAAATGAAGGGTGGTTGCATCCAAAGCTGTCTCTGCACCTGCATGACCACTGTCTCTGAATGCTTCATTTCAGGACCTAAACCTACAGCTGGCAGGGACACCACTGACAATAGATCTATGCTCATGAGCACATATTTATGAGAGTATTGCAAACCTCTGGGGTGAGTCCCCACTGTGGAGTTCTTTATAGACAGATGTGTACTTTAATGCTACCATCCTATACCAGGATCTTCGTTAGTAAATAGCAGAGGGAAGGGAACATGAAGAAGGAACTGCAACATGAGAGTGGTGCAAGGATACTATCACCATAAATTAGCTTTTCAGACAGCTTTAAAAAAACATTAGTAGTCATGTAATAAGCGTAAGGAAGAGTGTGCCTACAGCATCTGGACATGAACCACTGCTCTGGAGTCTATTGTGTCAATGTACAGGATGCAGGTGGAACATTTGGTCATTCCTGGTGCATATGAATTATCCTGTATTTGGAACAGGCTAAAGAGATTTATAATTTTAAATGCTTTTTATTGTTTTTAAGTTGTATTGTTTTAAATTTGTTGTTAGCCACCTTGAGTCCCATTATTTGGATGATGTCATCCTACCCAATTTTGGAGGGTCATTTTGATGCATTAGGATTGTTGTACCTGGTGGACTAGGCCTTTCAACAACTATTATCATGAAAAGCAGAATCTCCATATTGTGAAGCAGAATACTTCTGACTCAAAGACACTGAGCACAAATGACAGATGATTCTTATGTCCTGCTTATGAACTTCCCAGAGCCAGGTAATTGACCCTCATGGAAGATGGAATGATAAGCTAGGATCCCTAAATGGCTTAGATCATTTGTCTCTACTAACCGTTTTTGAAATGTCATTGGCTGGCTGACTGGCTGAACTTGTACTTGGGAATATTGGACCTTCAGTCATTTTGGACTTAAATGCCTATAATCTCTTACAGTTTTGTGAAAACAAAACAATGTGGTGTTTTGTATGGCAGATGAGACAGATGGGAGCTGAAGTGCAAAACATTTTGAGTGCCAAAGGTTCCCGCTTATGCTCTGTGATGCTTTCAGCCTTAATTTCTTACAATTTTTTTACTTCAGTAATTGCATCTGTTTAGTTCTCTGGTACTCTTTTGTGCATCAGTTGCAATTGATGGTTTGTTGTTGTTATTGTTGTGTGACTTCAAGTCATTTCCAACTTATGGAGTACCTATCATGGGTTTTCTTGGCAAGTTTTTTCAGAGGAGTCAAAGGCTTTCATGGCCAACATCCATAGTTTTTGGTGGGTTTCTTGGGCGATGAGACTGTGTTCTAGAAGAGTTTATTCCTCATGGGAATCAAACCCTGGGCTCCAAAATTATAGTCCAACACTCAAACCACTATGCAATGCTGGCTTTCACAATGAATGGTACCAAATGCAAATGTCTGTTTGTCTGTCTGTCTGGCTTCGTTCTTCCTTCCCCCTCTCTCCCTAGTGTATATACATTTGTTCTTACATAATTTAACTGATTTATTTTGTTTAAGTTCCTTTGGCTTTGGTGCTACTTTTATCCTGGTATTTTTGTTTTAATGAAGGATTCTTCCATTGTCTTTACATTTAGTTATCTGCTTTGCCCAACTCCTTTTTGGAGGAGGAAAAGCAGTACACAATTATTAGTGTAAATAAGATCAATCAAGGCAAGCTGTATATTGCTCTTTTAAGGTTTGTGATATCCTCTCGCTAATAAAGCAGAGTGGTTCCTGCAGGCAGTACCTCTCACCTTCCAACAAAATGTACTAAAAAGGATCTGCATTTCTGCTGGTAAGGAATTCCAATATTTCTTTAATGCTGACTAGATGACACTTCATTTAATTAGGTAATGCCCAGCCCTCAGGACATCCTGTACAAGCAATACTTTTTCATATCTGAATACCTCATCTGTGAAGACATAAATCTGCTTAGTCAATTACCAAAAACCAAAACATGCCCCCCCCCAAAGCCAACAACACCGAACAAAGTAATTTCCTTAATTTTCCTTTGGCTAGGTTCTGAGTTTCTCTATTTCAGATTTAGTGACTTAAAATGAAGCTGCATTTCCTCCAGGCTCCCATTGTCAGTGTTCTCTCTGCAGGTTGCTTGCCAGCTCCTTTCCTTTGGAATGATTTTGTATTAATTATATTGTCGCATAGTTCAATGTAGCCTTTTGTCTTTCCGCTCTCAAAAAAGCTCTAGGTTTTTATATTTCACTTTTGCTTTCAATAGATAATGAGGCTTCTTTATCCCAAACTACCTTGTGTTCTGGTGTATATTTAAAGATATTCAGATTTACACAGACAGATGATAGGATCTAAAGTTAGTCATAGTCTGATTAGACTTGCTGAAATTTTTGGAATTTAAGTACAGTGGGCCCTGCTGGGGTTTGGTTCCAGGATCCAGCATGGATACCAAAATCCATGGATGGTCAAGTCCCATTATACAGTACAGTCTGTCCACCCCATACGTAAGCTTGCCATATGCAGACTTGAGCTCATACAGATGGCAAGCCGGGGGGGGGGGGGGAGACAAAATGGCTACCCATGGGTGGGTCGATGTGTGTGGGAATGCACCACCATTGAAATCAATAGGACTTGAAATCCTGTTCAACGTCATTGAAATCAACAGTCCTGTGGTTTTTCCCATACGTGGGAGGAGGGGTCCAGAACAGATCTCCCGAGTACACAAAAGGCCCACTGTATACAATGGCATTGTAAAATGCTATCCCTTATATAAAATGGCAAAATCAAGTCAGATTATCAGATGGGGGGGGTTAATGGCAGAAGCAGGACGGGAGCAAAGCACCATGCTCCCGTCCTTATTGCATGATCGCAGAAAGATTATCTGACACATGGCACTTATCTCATGATTATCCTCTCAATGAAGAAGAATTGTCCCATCACTTCAGTATTAATGGGTTATCCTGTTATTCAGAAATAGAGGTAAATGACGGGACAATTACTCTTCATTGACACAATAATCACAAGGTAATTAAGATGTCTGATAATCTTTATGCAATTGTGTGATAAGGACCGGAGCATTGCACTTCGCTCCTGTCCTTCTCCTGTCATTACTTCCCATCTGATAATCTTGAAGATTTGCTTTTTGGAATTTCTGTGTTAAACATTTTCAAGCTGTGAATGTTTGAATTGGTGAATGCAGAATCTGTAGATATGGAGGGCTGACTGTATGACTAAATCTGGATTCAATCAAATTTTATGTTATTAAAAAGCACAAAAATACAAACTTTCTTTGAGTTCTAGGCTTTTTTGCACTAGATGATTATAGCACTATGATTCCAGTTTTACTACCTTGGTTCTATCCTATGGAATCCTGGGATTTGCAGTTGAGGGTGTGGTATTTAGAATTCTCTGCCAGAAAGCTCTAGTGCCTCACCAAACTAAAACTACAAACACTAGGATTCCATCACATAGATCCTTGACAGTGGATTCCTACCACTGTCCTTTTGTCATGTGAAAGGGCCTGAGGACTCAAGATCCAGTAGCTTCCCAGATGTTTTTTGAGTTGAAATCTCCTCACCTCTGCCAGCCTAATCAAAGGTGATGGATGCTAGGAGAGGTACATCATAGTAGACTAGTGCAGGGCCCTTTTCATACTACACAGCTGCAGATGTGCATACAGAGTTATATACAGTTATAGAATTCTCTGGGTGCAAATTATACATGCCCCCTCCCTGAACTTTTAATGCCAAAATTCTAGGGGATGGAACCACAATGGACTCACAGTACTATATTTTTGAGTGTGAAAGGGGACTATATAGATACAAAGCACTTGAGTGTTGTCCCCATGGGCCAAATAAAATGTCCTTCCCTGTTCTCACAACAGGGAATCTGGACAATGCATGGCCAATGTCTGGTTCTGGTGAGAACTGTCTGGATGTTGTACTGGCAGTTCAGCATCAAACCTGGCATGTACTACCCTTAATTAAAAAAAAACCAACCTCATATTTTGCTCCAGATTTTCCTAGAAGATCCAGAGGTTTTCATTGCAACACTTGGTGGCTGTTTATAATGCATCCCACTGTAGCGCCTGGTACTACCACAGTGAGTCACTCACTCTGAGGCTAGAATGAGGTGCCCAAACATGTGATCAACACTGGGCACCTTGTTTATATATATATTTATATTTATATGAGTGCTTTTAGCTTTTATTTTGTAATGACATTCATTTTTCTTGAATGTCCCACATTTTGTAGTGATTTGTCCTCCTTTGTAGTTAGGACATCTCATCGCCCTGACTGAGGGGTGCATTGCCTTGTGGCAAACCTTCAAGTGGATTTGCATTGTGTGAGAAGTCTGAACCTTCCCCAAGCTGCTGATTTACCCATAAAATGAGGTTTAGGGTTTTTAAAAAACAGAACTTAGGATATTTAGGAAAATGAGTAACTGGTGAGGGGTGTGGAAGACAAAATTTAAACTTCCTTTATATGTACGTGTGTGTGTGTGATATTATAATATCCCAGACATATTATTTCTGGACAGACTTTTTAAAAAATCAAATACTGAAGTGGAAATACAGTACAATGAAATGAACTTGATGGTGAAAAAAGGAGGAACTGATTGGAATCATACTTGACAGGTCCATGAGGAAATGGACCCAGATTCACCTGGGAGCTGGGAGGAGCAAAACAGAGACTCAGACTATTTTTGCTGAGCATTAGGCATCTTTATATCAGAGTGCTGCATGGTTTTTGCAGCCTCCCTGCTGTGGCACGATTGACCTGTGTGTGGGCTCTTCCAGAAAGATCTGTAGATAGGTTAGGAGCAGAAAACCACAATTCTACCTTATCTGTTGTTGAGTTCCAGTCTTTGTCTCACCTTCCCTCCCTCAGTTGTGTGATTTACTTTGTGCTTACCTATTTTTCTATCACTACAACTTTTGGCAGCTTTGCATGGGGGCCACATTGAGTTTGGGGCAGACAATGCCTGTTTGCCTGTCATACCCAGCCAAGAGTTCCATTATAGGGATTTGGAAATGAACATGGCATGGGTCAGAATCAGATATCCAACTCAAGGAGAGCCTCACTTCCAGCTGTGAAGGGATTCACACAGTGGCTTTCACAATGTGACATCTCCCTTCCATCACTTCATGCTGTTCTTCATGCAAGCTGTGTTTATAGGCATTATCAGTTGGCAGTTGGTTCATTCAAGGCCTGGATCCAACCCTACTGAGGCCAGGCCTTCTATAGCTGTAACCAATAGAAGATGTGGCTTTTAAAAATCCAAGTATGGGACCTGCCCTGTTTGCATTTTTGCTTGCCAAGTGCTACTCTTTCCATACTTACCATTGGGGCACCACAATACCTGCTCTAATGTCAGAGATAAATCCTATGTATAGAGCTGGTGTGGCATAGTGGTTTGAGTATTGGACTATGACCCTGGAGACCAGGGTTCAGTTTCTAGCTCAGCCATGAAACGCATTGGGTGACCTTGGGCAAGTACCATACTCTCAGCTTTAGGGTAAAGCAATAGCAAATCTCCTCTAAACAAATCTTGCCAGGAAAACCTTAGGGTTGCCATAAGTCAGAAATGACTTGAAGGCACTTAACAAGAAAAACAACAACACAGATCATACTCCAAAATGGCAATACGAGCCCACTGCAAGGATGAAACAACACAAAGAAAGCAAAAAGAGAGAAATCAAACAAATAGGGGGATTGCCTAGAATTCTCTTTGGCTGGGGCACCATTTTACCAAGGGTCAACCCTGCTAAGGACCAGTTCCTGGGTTTCATTCTTTTGTTGCTCATTAATCCATACCTGCCACATTTCACAGGTGAAAACTAGGGCGTGTGGTGGCCAAGCAACACTGTGATGAAGAGGGCAACAGTTATCAATGAGGAAAAACACACAAGCTGGGAAAGGCTGCAGGAGCCTAATTTTGTCTGAGCCTACTGGCTCAGTAGCAATGCTACCAAAAGAACACAGTGTACTTCTGTGTACTGAATACAGAACTATGTTTTGATAAAAGTACATAGCAAGGTAATCTCAGTAGGAGAGTCTTCATGAGTATAGTAATTTAACCTCATACCCTAGAACTCAGTAGGAGTTCTGTCCTGTTTTCTGCCTCCCCCCCCCCACCCCCCAAGTTAACTGAGTACACTCTACTTTGGCACTTTGAGCTCAGTTTGCAGCCATTGAGGTAAGCTGAGAATAAAAAGAAGAAGAAAAAAAAGGGGGGGAAACTGGGACATAGTAAAAGCAACTGAAAAAGTGGACAACAGAGGATTAATCAGGAGTGTCCCTGGCAGTGTTGCCAATTTCTGGGGAATTCCCCAGAATCGGGGGAATTTAATTAATTTCTTTCCAGGGATTTTGACTGAATAATAATAATAAATACAGTATTAGGGAATTCCGGGGATTTTGGATTTTGGTAAAACATTCTGGGGAATATCTTTGAGGCTTGTTGGCAACACTGGTCCCCGGCAAACTGGGATAGTTGGAGTATGCCGGTGCAACCAGGAAATGGAACCCCATATAGTATGTGGAACCCAGTAGCTTTGGTTCCTTGTCATACCTACTGAGTTCTAGAGTATGAGGTTAAATTACTATACTCATGAAGACCCTCCTACTGAGATTACTTTGCTATGTACTTTTAGCAAAACGTATTACTATATTCAGTCTACAGAAGTACATTGTGTTCTTTTGGGAGCATTGCAATAAATGGCCCGATCTTTATATCTCAATATTCTGTCATATACTTATATTTTTACTACATAAGTGAAAATTAGTGTCCCCACAAAAATATGCTAGCTGAAATTCATCATTAGAAGTGCAGTGCAATTCATAATGCATAACATACTGCCAAGAACATTGTTCAGAATACAGATGAAACATCTTTAGTTCATGCTAGGCAAAGTCTTAAATGCTGTATTACCTGACAGTAGATTTATTTATTATTTTTGCAGTATCATACTGCATAAAATGTACTTTCTCATTTTGTGACCTGTCACATTTTTGGCATTCATGAGCAATTCTATAAATTGCTCTTCTGTAAATGGCCACAACCTTTGCAAGGAACATTTTTTCTCACTACAGTATTGTTGAGTATTGGAGAATACAGAATTTTGATCCGCAACACTTTGGGCTTATGGTGGTCTTTGCAGGTTTATTTTATGGATCAAAGTCTGTATGCATTGATTTGTGCAGTGTTCTCCATACACAGACACATCTGAAAAAGTTAAATACTGTTATTTTTAGTAACCCTTTCATTATCCCTAAATGTATTACTGGAAAGAACTAACACTTTTACACATGTGTGCCCATAGTGGGAAACACTTTGGTGCATGTAATAAACATGAAATTCCACCCTTATGTTTCTTTCATTGGTTTTTACACTGTGAACTGTTCATAATTTGGATAGTCGACACATTCATGCTTAGCAAGTCTTCAGCAGGAGTGATTTTCAAAAACTTTGACTGAACCCTTTAAAAAAATACTTTGGTTATGGGTTCTACTGGATTACAGCTGGGGCAATGCCAGACAGTTACAGACTCCAAAAAAGGTGAAAATCTCTCCCCACAAAAAAGAGCATAATTAATGCTGTCTCAACATTGTTAAGCTGCTCTAAATCTGTCTCTAAACAATATTCCCCCATTTCTCTGTTGGACGCCAATAAATGGGGGTCAACCTTAATCCAAGGAATTTAAAATATAGCAAAAGCAGAGGCTCATTTACTCCATTTTATGAGGTTTCTTAGTCTCCAAGGGCTGCTTTCCTCTCTTTATAATGTGGAACTGCTTTGTTTTGGCCTGCAGATTTACCGCTATTGAGTCTGGAAAAAAAAAAAAGAGGGGGGAAATTGAGTGCCAATTGCTGTTTGTTAATTTTGTGAAAATACGCTTAAGCTAGCAAGGATTTGAAGCAGAATTTCAGAGATTAGTATTTGGGTCACTATTTTGAAACTTCCAGCAACTGCTCGCTGACCTAATTCTTCATGTACTGCATAATGGCACTTTCCTCTTTGTACCCATTGCAAGAGATGCGTGTGACAAGCGGTTGGTAAAACAGTACATGCTACTTGCTCCTTCATAAGAGTTGCATGGTTGCAACCTTGTGACAGGCTACCTATGTATAAATTAAGCAAAATCCCCATTAGCATGTGCATATTTGTACATTATTGTGTAGGAAGGTTTTTATGTTGCAAAACCCTTTAAGGAATGCAGTGTATTCGTGCACACTACTGCATGGGCATGATTTTGTAGTGGGTCTATCTGTCTGAATGGGGATAGTTGAAAGGGGAGGCATAGTTTGGCTATTTGCCTCTGGGGCTCTCTAGGGCTCTCCACATGATAATGTGAACTTCATCAGGGTTAAATTGCTATGGAAAGATTTGATTGGGGTAAACATGATGGGGACTTGCATCATCAAATCTCCCAGGATCTACTTGTCACAAAAATGCTAATGTGAATGAGTCTCAAGATGCATCTGCAGTGTAGAAACAATGAAGTTTGACACCACTTTAACTGCCTTGACTCCATCCTATAAAATTCTGGGATTTATAGTTTTGTGAGGTACCAGCATGCTGCTAAAGGCCTTGTAAAACTACAAATCCCAAGGTTCCATAGGATGGAGCTACAGTACCTAAGTAGTGTCAAACTGCATTATTTCTGCAATGTGGATGCACCCCTAGACTATTTGCTTTTAGCAAAAAAGATGGACGTAGAGCAGAGTAGAGGGTGGATCCTGGTGCTGCACTCTTCTTGTCTGCATAATCTCATCCTGACACTTCTTTCTCAGATACTATAACCTGTGAAGGACTGCTGAAAGTGAAGGAATTTTAAGGGATGGGATGTTGTGAGATGATTCTGATTTACTGAAAAGGAAAGCAGCATCTATGGTTCCCACTCATCCCCATCCCACAAAAACCTTCTATAGAGTACAGTACCAATGTTCATCCAAATTTTATTATTAAGAATGAATGAGAATACATGGAGAAACAAGAGGAAGAATAATATTAACTGTAGATTACAGTATCTTTTCTGCATTTATATAACTAACAGTATGAAAAGTAGTATCAGAAATGTCTACAAGAGATAGGTTTAATGGTAAATAATATTGTGTAAAATGAGTTTTTCCTTTGGACACAAACTCTTCTTAACGAAACAACTCAAGAGACAGACTAAACTCACTGTACAGATTGCAGAAAACAATGTATGAATGAATTTCAAAGAAGTAGTAAGATACTGTAATAGAAAAAGAAGCCAAAAGTGTTTATTTTATTATACTTGATAAGTTTATTTTTAATAAAAAAATAAAGTTAAAAAAGAATCCACATGGATTTTTATAAACACCATTGCTCTGTTAAGTGCTCCCCCTTCCAGTGATATTCTTTTTTATATCTCTTTAAAAAAATGTCTGCAAGAAGGTAGGTAGCAGATGGGGAAAGGTCACAGACAGATGTTAATATCTTCTAGTTCCTCATTCATAATTGGCCATAACTCTCCAAGCAAGTCAAGATGTATCAGGACAAGTCTTATCGCACTGGTGGGCAATAAAGCAGCAAGCAGAGTGTAGCAAGAATGTGAGACCAAGGGGAGGTCTTGGCCTGGTCTCCTGGGCAATAGAAATGGACATTTTCCCCCTCCCTCAGAGTAAGGACAATAGGGAACTTGTGTGTACCTTCAGTGACATCATCTCAAAAGTAACCTGATTGGCTGGGTTACCCTGTGAGATCAGTTTGTGATCCCAGCAAACCAGTGAGCAAGATGACAAAACCTCTTCAGTTAAAAATAATGGAGCCCATGCAGCAGCAGGTGGAGAAGAGCAGGTTCAAACCGGCGAAGAAATGTGCAGAAGAGCATAAGGTAAAGGTTTTTAATTTATTGTCACAGTACTGTCACACTGTGAAAGGTAGGCTTTGTAATGAATATCAAAGCCTACAAATCATCAGGGTAAAGATGTAGATGACCCCTCTCCTAACGCTACAATTTTACGATTCTGTGATATCCTTGGCTCTGAGGTTGGGTGATAGTCTATAGCTTGCATGTTTTCATGGTGAGATTGGGTTAAACGTGGACTCCACTTACACTGGGGAATAATGTTGATCCCAGAACCAGATCATGCTGAGGTGGGCCTGCTCCACAAAGCCTTGGCTCTTGACCTCATTTGGTCTATTTTATTTCAGCATGAGGAGGGAGACACAGAGTTCTGTGGCTCTCTTTGCCTGGAGTAAGCAGTGGCATCACTAAGGGATGTGTGGGGGAGTGCGGCCCATACTGAGTGACAACCCGAAGAAGTGTGAAACTTGGTCAGGCCCTCTTCCTGTGGCACTGCTCATGGCAAAGGCCTTCTCATGAAAGAAACACTACTGCTGCAATGAAAGAGAGGCTGAACGCATTCTTTGGGTTGCCTTGCTCCTGGTAGTCCCCTCTCTCCCCCAGGAGATACCAGGGGTAGGGATGCCATTGGGAGTAAGGCATTTTCTTGCTGAGGAAGTGAGCAGCAGGCTAAGGAACTTGGCTGGTATTTGGAGGAACGGCTTTTATAGGCAAAGTTTAAGCAGTGTTCCTGCTTCACACTGTTTGATGCTCCAGCTGAGGTGATCAGCAAAGGGACTCAGATGCCTTCTCCTCTAGAGGCAGTTCAGTTGGTTATATCTCTTGTTTCTCTGAGTATAGTATGAGTTTTGAGCTGGCTTTGCTCATCCTCTGCCTTCCACAGTTAGGGGAGATGAGAGACTAGTGAAATGAATTCAACTACAGCAGTGGCATTCAAGAAAGCCAGCATAGCATACTGGTTTGGGTCTTGGACTAGGATTCTGGAGACCAGGGTTTGAATCCTAGCTTGGATTGAAACCCACCCAGCAGAATCTACAAAGAAGTGTCTAATGTACACTGCAGGGGATCTTCACTGAATGATATAGTTAGTTCAAAGAAAACAATATTGGAAGATAGGTGACCTTGAGCAAGTCACAGTCTGTCAGCCTCAGGGGAAGGCAATGGCAAACCTCCTCTGAACCAACCTTGCTGAAAAAACCCCATGCCTTAGGGTCACCAGAAGTCGGAAATAAATTGAAGGCATACAACAAGTGGTTTTCAAACTCTGGACCTCCCAGAAGCCCCAGATAGCTTGGCCAACAGTCAAGAATTCTGGGAACTGAAGTCCAAAACACTCAGAGGATCAAAGTTTGAAAACCACTGATCCACAAACTCACAGGGAATGCAAGGTGTGAATCCAAGCCAGCTTCACTCTCGCTATCAGAGAAGAGGAAGGAGAAAAAAACTTTTGAGATGGTGGTATACAACCTCTTGTACTCCTTTTCAGTTCTGAGGGGGGGGGACTCCTTCTTCCAAGATGAAAGTTTTCTTATCCTTCCAGCAGACATTATTAACTATGAAAAAATAAGTGTTCCCAGAACAGAGAATGGGATCATCAGATTTATAGGCATATAAAGGTTAGAAGGCCTATAATGTTATAATTTATGGACCATAATTTATAGGCATATAATCTTCACTGAAGATTATAAAATCCAATGAAATTGAGGCAACCAATGTATCGGAGTGCACTATGCAAGCAAGACCAATAATTAGTTTCATCTTAACTACAATCTAGACATTATGCCAGAGTTGGGTGTGTTTGCCTTCAACAAACATACACATGCTTAAACCTTCCACAAATTATTTGGAATTATGTCCCAGAAGTTTCCATAGGATATCCTTCATTGATCAATGAGCAGAGCTTGGAAAAGTTCCTTTCCTGGATCACAACTCCTAGGACTGTGGACTGGGGGATTCCAGGAGTTGTTATCCAAAAAAGAAACTTTTCCAAGTTCTGGCAAAGAAACATCAGGGTATAGTGCCAGGCCTGCAACTGAAGTTACAGCAACAGCAGCTACGGTTAACTGCACTACACTTCATCCAAGGTTCCTTTTCAAAGACGCTGGAAACGTGTCACCTGTGAGTCATGCTCATGGCTGGATGGCGGCCCATTATCACAGAGCGTTTGTTGAAGTCAGCACAAATGAGAGGACACTCTCAGTTGATTGATGGGAGCTCTCCTGGATGTGAGTGAAATGAGATGCCTGCAGAGAGTCTCTCAGGAAACATCAGGTTTTTTGTTTTAATTGGAAGAGGCCAGGTTGACCAAAAAAAAAAAAGAGGAGAATTATTTGGCTGGGCTTTGGGTCTCAGCATGTAGAACAAGGACAAATGGTTTCCCCTTTTGCTCTGTTTTTACCCCTGCATCCACAACACTGGTGGGTGCTTGGGGGTCTTAGCCCTGTTTTGCTTCAAATCCTTTTGCTTTTTAAGCCAAGGGGGAAAGAACTATGGTTTTCTTGCTCAGCTAGCCACCTCTGCTCTTAATTAATTTTTCACTTCAAAGAGAATGCCACATTGAGGGTGCCTCTGTATAAACTGTTTTGTCCAAGGCACATTTTAAGGGACAGCATATGCAGAGTGCACCCACATCCTCAAACTGGCCTTTATAGGACCCCTTTTTTAGAATTCCTAACCCCTACCCCATGGAGGTGTGTAAATTCAGTAAGTATTCATTTTCCTCACAATTCCCTCTTTGAGATTCTGACCATATGCAAAATAGTGAAAAACTCGGGTAATTTTTATTTCACAAATTTAAAAGGCAACCAAAATAATTACAGAAAAGTAGTAATGAAAGTTCTTTTGAGGATCATGAACTGACTATTTAAGGGGCACTTAATCGCATGAGTGAACTGGACACAAGGCAATTAGAGCAGCAGAATCTACAAAGAAGTGTCTAATGTACATTGCAGGGGATCTTCGCTGAATGATATAGTTAGTTCAAAGAAAACAATATTGGAAGATTGGACAAGGACAGGCCTTGCCAGCAGAGAGGTGGGGACTCTGACACTTTCACACCTGGAAATGATGCCCAGAGACTTGCTAATGCTTGCCTTAAATGAGAAATGAGCATAAAAAGCTTAAAATTGGAACTAGGGAAAACTTCCCAGATGAAGAACTGACTATCAGAAAATGTAAAGCTTTCTTCACACAGGGGAATTTCTTAGCCTGAGGATTCCCCCTCTCTGAATTTTTCATGGATGCAGCTTTTCAAAGTAACAAAGAAACAAGGCGCTGTCGTTACGTGCGAGTGGCGGCGCTTCCTTGCACATGATGAGGGCGTCAAAATGGCGGCGCCATGTACACACGTCCCGGCACCTTTGTGATGCTGCAAGTGCGCCACTGGCACCTTGCAGCATCACAAAGGTGCCACAAGGAAAACCCACTTTTTGCGGGATCTTTTTGCTCCATGATGAAGCTGCACGGTTTTTCCGCTGCGGCTCCCTCCCGGAGCAAACCAGGGTGGCGGGAGACCGCCCTTTTTGGGCAGTCTGTATCCCGCCTTTGAAGCTTTTCTGGAAGTCACTATTAATACTCACAAATCTGGTTCAACAATGAACCAAGCTACTTAATAATTTGAGCATAAATAGCTCACCTTATTTTTGAACTAAACCCCGGTGATAGCCTGTCCATGTCCTGACTCTAGAAATTATATTACTGTATTATATTAAATTCCAAGTGGAATGGTCATTTTTATCTCTCTCCCAAACAGATTATGGAATACACAGCAGCACCAAAGAGCACTTGTGGAAACAAACTAAATACCTAGTTTACATGTCCAGCAATATAAAAGAGAAACAAAGGAATGATATTTCTTTTATGATTTTTTAATTATCTAGGTACACGTTTTATACAGTAATGGAAAGAAAGAAGAAATGGCAAAAAGAGGAAGGGCTGAGACAAGGTGAGACAATTTAAGTCACTCTTAAAAGTAGAAGAGGCAATCCAGACAACATGGGGAAATAGGGAAGGAATTTATTTCTGGGGTAAATCTCTCAGCAGAACCACAAACTTGGCTTACAGTTGTGTTATGGCCATGACTACAGGAGGAAATAGTGTGATTTGTCACCAGTGATGTCACAGACACTAACTAGCATTCCATAATGGGGAGATAGCAAGTTAATTCCGACAGTGGTTGTTTCAATTTTCTTTTATATCCATTGGTCAAATTATCTATCATGAAATTAAATTAAAGCAACTATTTATAGTGATGTCACTGAAACTACCAGTCCAATCTCATTCCTTTAAAATTTTCACCAGTTATAAATATTGGGCACAAGTTAATTTCTACAGTATAATTGAATCATTGACCAATGCTGCACTGATAGCCACAGATCAGACACAGCACAAATTCAAAGTGACAATGACCCAGTGCAGTAAAAGAATAGTGTAAAAGGAAGATAGGAATTCCACATAGACTCTCTTTTTCCTAAATTCAAACCAGCTTTTAGAATGGATGGCTTTTAAGAAGAGGGCTCTAAGGCTTGCATCTGCACTGAAGATATAATCCAGGTTGACACCATTTTAACTGCTATGGCTGAATGCTATAGAATTCTGGGAATTGTAGTTTGTTGTGGCACCAGAAGTTTCCAACAGAGAAGGCTAAATGGCTCCTAAATCTAGAATTCCCATTATTCCATCGCTTTCAGCCATGGCAGTTAAAGTGACATCACAACTTTATGCCACAACATCTTTCGCTCATTTAGTTACAGAGGTTCTATAAAAGCTTTTTGCATAACTATGTTCCAGATTAGCTTGGCTATGTTTCTGAATTATACTGCCATAAATCAGAGTTGGAAGGCCAGCGTGGTGTATTGGTTTGAGCATTTGATTAGGACACTGTGAGTCCAGGATTTGAATCCCAGCTCAGCCATGGAAGCCCACTTGGTGATGCTGGACAAGTCACACTCTCAGTCTCAGGGGAAGGCAATGGCAAACCTCTTCTGAACAAATCTTGTCAAGAAAATCCCACAATAGAGTTGCTATAAGTCAAAAACAACTTGATGGCATACAATAACAACAACACTTTAGAGTTGACTTGAAAGCAAATAACAACAAATTGTTTACATGCTTAGTGGGAATATCCCCCTCCCCAGTGTGTCGGGACCCCTTTGGGGGTCGAACAACCCTTTCACAGGGGTCGCCTAACACTATCGGAAAACACATATTTGCATGTAGTAATAAAAATAATTGTATGGTTGGGGGTCACCACAACATGAGGAACCGTATTAAAGGGTCACAGCATTAGGAAAGTTGAGAATGGGGCTTTGGTGAGGAGGGCAATTATAAGAGTGGTCAGGCCATCCAGCTTCAGATCATCCACAGACATCATCAACCCTGCAAACGAGGCTCCTTTTCCCTGACTATAGCACTACATCCTGAGTATCACATGGGATGAATCCTGTGCAGAAACTACATTTAAAGTGAAAACAATCTGCTTTTGCGGGTTGTTTTTTACATGACGTTCGGGATTAACCCAAACAGAAAGTAGAAAAAATCCATAAATGCGGGTTGTTTTTGAGATGATGTTTGCGTGAAAGAGAAATAACGCAAAAATAACCTGAACAGAAAGCCGACAAAACTCATTTCTTTTTTACTTTCAGGGAAATTCCGAAAGTAGAAAGTTGTGGGTTTTGTCGGCTTTCCGTTCGGGTTATTTTCACATCATTTCTCTTTCTGCCAACATGTCTGAAAAACAACCCACATTTCTGGGTGTTTCATTGTTTTCAAAATCCCATTTCAGCACAGGATTGGCCTCCATCTGCCTCCGTGTGATAAACACTGTAGGCAAGTACCAAAGAGAAGGTAAATGGCAGCTACATACTACAAGCAGTTTGTATCCACTCTCTATTGTTGTACCCCAGTTGCCTTATTAAAGGAAAAGTATATGTAACATGTAAATTATAACAAAAATCATAGACTGGAAATTAAAATAGGATGCATCAGTAATCAAACTTACTTGAAATCAATCGGATTTATAATAAAAAAAAGTCAAAGATGAGAGTACTAATTTGAGAAAATTACTCTTATTTATCTTTCAGAAATCTAACATTTTGGAAGAAGCATTCCCTTTCAGAAACATCTTTCGCTCTATCAGTGCCTCATGCCAATATTTTGTTCTGGAGCCGCCATTACAACTGCTACAACAGACATGGGCATTAGCTGGGGAAAGAGGTAGAGACACAGCACAGTAAAATTCAGATTCTAGGAAAATGTAACCTCCTGGCCGCACAAAGCATTGCCTTGAATAAAGATGCCTGGACCTTATCAAACAAATCGGTAACAGATTTATATTTATTGCCTAAATAAAACCTCTCAACATGGTGGCCACTTTAAATCAATGTAGGTGCTTAATTTGTAATATCACTTACTATATGAGGAGACTTACTTTCTGCTTTTTGGTTATTTAGTTTAATGATTACAGTGACATCTACTGTTCCCAAATAACCATAATTTTGCACATTTTATTCCACAATATGTGAGCAAACTGTTGTTTTGGACTACTAATTTATTACACAGATAACCCCTCTTTCTCAAATCCATTTCATTTTATTACTTCAAAAAAGCTTTATTGCTCTTGAAAAAGAACAGTATTTTTACAAGTTAATTTGTTCATTTCAGTGATGCCATGCAAAAAGGAAGAATTTTGTATGGCTGAGGATATCTCTAAATAATAAAATTACATTTCATTATTTGCAGTTTTCTATTGCAACACATGTCTATTTAGAATTTCCTCCTCCACTCCTAGCACAATTCAGTTAGACTTCAGCATATCCATCCCCAATATCTCAATGGGAGGAAATTAAACATGTGAAAATCTGGAGATATTGGCAATATTAGTGAACTAGACTAATTTTGAAGAGCCATTTTCACAACTGTGAAATTTTGTTTCCCCCATGGTTGTTCCCATTAGCATTCTATTAATGAGAGGGGCATGCTGTATTTGTTAAAAAATTTATTGCTATGCTTTTAAATGATTTAATGTTTTTTGAATTAATGGTATTTTAAGATTAGCGTGTTTAACTGTATTTAAATTTTTGTATCATCGTGTCTTTAGCTTAATCTTGTTTTAACCTTGTTCAAAACCTACCATATTGAGAGAAAAGGTGGATATAAAGCAGTAAACAAAAGAACTTTGGTTTACATAGAAAAGGCCACAGGTAAGATGGGGGAAATGACCAAAAATGTTTTGTGGCATAACAACACTTACTGTAATACCCCTTAAAGGCTGGCAGTAATCCGGCAGGATGCAAGATGTGTACATATACTACACACAATATTTTGCTAATATAACTCATATTAACATCAAATGGTATAGATATGCTTTGAAGGGGAAGGATTTTAGGATGAAGAATTTGTAAGTAGAAGTTACCTATTTCAGTCCTGCAGTACTCCCAGGGGATTTGAAAGATTTCAATACATTGGGCCAGAAAGGACCCCTGTCTGAAAACCCATAGATCCACTGCAAGTGAGGTAATGCTGAGATAGATGAGTCAATGATTTGATTATTGTTAAGCAGCTTCCTATGTAGGTATAAGAACCAAAGCATGACAGCAACTTGAACTGTGGTGTCAAGATAAAGAATGAGATATATTCTTCCCATAGCTATTAAAATAAAACAGAGATATAAGCAGAGCCAGGTCAATAAAAATACTTTTTTGAGCCTGATGCAGACATTAGTCATTTGGGAGTCATACAGGGAAAGATACTGCCATAGATAGCAAATGCTTCTCATTGTGGTTTCATTTCAGCCACAGTTTTCCTGCCTATGTACTTTATCACACGGACAAAAAAAAAAAAGATGGAAGCACTGCGGGATGCTCTTGTCAATAGCGCACAATAGAGTGAAGATTATCACATGATGTTGCATTATTTTGAGATTATTCCACGATTATCACGTGAATGAAGACGAATTCTAGCGTCGCTTTTTATTCATGGGAAAATCCGTGAACAAAAAGCAGCACTAGAATTCCTCTTTATTCACATGGTAATCGCAGGATAATCACGATATCATGCAATGTTGTGTGAAAATCTTCATGCTATTACACGATATTGACAGGAGCTCCTGTCTTTTTTGTCCGTGTGATAAAGTCTATGTCATTCCTGACAAAAGCTGAAAGATACTTCTCTTCTGAGGATAAACCAGAGGTTGGAAGTAACTAGCTACATTTACCTTGTTACAAATAACTAGACATGTATAATTAGTTCCTTTGCTGGATAATGGAACTAAAACTACCTTATGATTGCAACTTGATAAGATCACAAATGAACAAATAACATGAAACAAGGCAAAACCACGGGAACTGGAGGAAAACCCCGCCAGAAGTGTAAAAAGGTCACAATCTGATTCTGCCCTCACTGTACATGTGCCAGGATGCTAATTTGAATTCTAGACTACGAAGGGTACATACTCATCTGATAATTTTTTTTGCATTCGCACTACTCTGGCTTTGGGACGGGTGCTGTGTTCTTCTGTGGTGTGATAACCATCCACATACTTGTGTTCATTTCCGAATTGGCCCTACTTTCTTTTCTTTTGAAATTGAGAGACATTCCTCCTGTGTGATAATGTTCCTGGTCAGCAAAGATGTAAACATACCAGAAGTAAAGAAGAGAAGGATGAAGACAAATTAATGTTAGAAGCTGAAGAACGACAAACAACAAGCAAGACAAATAAGATGAGCAAAACCAAAGTGCTTGGTGCAAACAAAATAAAGGGAACCACAATTTTACATGAGAGGCTTAATACCTTGATCTTGGAAGCTAAGCTGGGTCAGCCCTGCTTACTACTTGGATGGGAGCCTGCCAATGAATACAAGGTGCTATAATAAATAATAATAATAAATTTTATTTTTACCCCGCCTTTCCATAGATATGATCAAGGCGGCTTACAATATAGGCTATATTTCAGAGGAAGGAACTGGCAAAACCACCTCCAAGTATTCTTTGCTTGAGAAAGCACTGTGAAATTCTAGGGGTTGTATAAGTTGATAGACAATGTGAAAGCCCATATACGTTCATAGTTTTACATCAGACACATTTCCAGAAAAATGAGATTTCTGTCAAATCCATTTGCTGCTGCTGCTGCTGATGATGATGATGATACAAAACATATGGTTCAGAAGGATGAAAAGTAACTTATGTATGAAGAAAGTGCAATAGAGAATAAAAAATATATGGAATCATCAGAATCCATGAGGAGAGGTATAGTCACATGGGATCATTGGTTATTAAGGTTGTGAAATTAGAAGGGGGAGGGGAGAAAAATAGCTATAAGATAGTGGAAAGAAGGTTTAATTGAATAAAAGAGAAAGTAGTGCAGGGGGAATGTAGCCACTGGTATGGGTTTGAACCTGAGTTACTGAATAACATCATATAATCAGAGCAAAAGAATCAAAGCAAATAGTGAATAACAGGATCTAAATAAAAATAAAAAAATAATTCTTAAAGCTATTTATTAAAAATAAGAGAAAAGGAAGGAGCTGTAAATAAAGAGTAAACTTAGATTCACATTCAGAGAAAAAAGATGGATAAGAACTGGAAGGTCTTGGGGAAAGGACTTGTATGCTATAAAGAATAATGGATGACATTAATCTCAAAGTAGAGGTCACAGAACTACTATTCATTGTACCTTCATATCCATGGGGGTTCTGTTCTGGACCACCATCACCCCTCACAGATAAGAAAAAATGTAGGATCTCAAGTTCCATTATCCCCAATTGACAGCATGACATGTGCAGTGCCTGCGCCTCCATTAAAAAAAAGGGGCTTGTCAGCCATGATGTTCAGATCCGCAGATGGCAAGCCCAATTGAGGCAAGCCACCACTGTATGTGGTATTAATACATTAGAAGACAATCTAAACTATCTCCATGCCACAAAGTAAGCATTCAGTTTAAAATATAATAGAGGGCATGAATAAGAGCCGATTTACTAATCTGCTATCAATAGTTCAGATTTTGCCAAGTTTAAGATTATATTTCTAAGTATTATAGTACTCAAAATCATATCAGTCTAGGGCTGCATCTACATTAATTTTTAGTTATTAATTAATAGGGCTGCTTCTGCATTAATGCATTTTGATACCACTTTAACTGTCATGGTTCCCTCCTATTTGTAGTTATGTGAAATATTTAGCCTTCTGTGTCAGAGAGCTTTGGTGCCATATTGTTGTTGTTGTTGTTAACCACCTTCAACTCATGGTTACCCTGTGAATGAAACATCTCAAAAAAACCCTGTTCTCTAATGCTCTGCTCAGGTCCTACAGGTTCAGGCCCATGCCCTCACTGATTGAATCTAGTCATCTAGTATGCACTCTGGTACCACAACAAACTACAAATCCCAGGATTCCATAGGATGAAGCCATGACAGTGAAAGCAATGTCAAACTGCACCAATTCTGCAGTGTGACAGAAGCCTACGATTCAAACACATCTGAGTATAGGACTATAAAATAAGAGATAAAAAGAAAAAGCTTCATTTAACAAATAAGAAGAAGAACCCAAAAATATCTTTATATTTTATTGTTAATTCTTCGTGATAACTGTCTAGCAACAGATTGTTATGGTTAAGGATGTCTTTGAAGTTAATTAGGAATTGTTATGTGTAAGAGCGGGTAATATTTTCTCTGTTTGGGCTATTTTGGGTGCCAGATTGGTGTGACAAAGACCAGTTTGCTTTTTCTAATTTATTAGTCCACATTAGATTTACTTATTGCCAGAGCTAAACTGTTAACTGTTTGTCTTCAGAACGGGTCTATCATCATCAGTTGATTAGTGGTAAATAAAATAGCTTTTTTTTAGTGCTGCTGGGGTTGTACAACATTCATTTAAATGAAGTGAGTCCTTTTTGAAAATTGTTCTGATTCTATTTTATTCATTGTACCATCTGCCAAATTTAATGTGACATCAATCTCTTTTGTTTATTCTCTTTGGGCTTTCCCCCAAAAGTCTATCAGATTTTTATTTTCATTTTTCTAATTGGAGACACACTTACTCAGCTTAAACAGATGTTTGAATTCTGTAATTTCTAGAGTTTGTGATTCCCTCTGCTAGCCTTAATGAGTTCTGTCAATACTTCTGGGTTCCTAGGAATCTTATGTACTCACGAAAAATTGATTTTTTACATGTCCCATCTAAAATGAAAAACAACTTCCCATCACAACTAATATTGAATTTTAATGGGAAATGCCATTGTGAGGAATATTAAATGTATTATTGTGCTTTGATACTTATAGCTCAATGAAGGAAAGAAATGGAGTAAGTAAGGAAATTGAACATTAATACCATTGTGAGAAATCATTTGCCAAAAATCTCTATTTGATTCACACGTCAAATAAAGCACTGTTGCTTGTTCTGGGTCCCCAAAGGTGTCTCTCCTATATAAGCTTGCCTGCTTATATTAGTTGATTCTTTATAATTCCCTGAAACTCTACATATTTGCTGTCCATAATAAAGGAGATTGTCACACTGCCTTTCCTCCCAGCCTCAGCTCAGGCTGAAACTTTTGAAAACAGGAGTTATCACACACCTCCATGCCCAGTCTGGAGGCATCGTGTACCTAGGGTTGCCATAACCCGGTTGCAACCGGGTTTTTCCCGGTTTTGGCTGCACCTGCCCGGTCACGGCACGGGTGCAGCCAAAAACCGGGAAAATCCCGGTTG
>NC_056523.1:235735566-235752448 GCF_019175285.1 Sceloporus undulatus
GTGTGTGTGTGTGTGTGTGTGTGTGTGTGTGTGTGTTCCCAAATGTAAGAAGATGTTTCACTATCTACATAGACTGGACTACATTAGCAGGAGTGCTGTTATAAAATAAACATGGGAAATTAGTAGGATCTTGCCACTGAAATTAACAAAAGAGCACAAACTGTTCAGCCAAACAGTGCAAAATGTACATTTGCCTTTAGGGAGAAGGATAAGTTAAAGGGTCTGGGTAAACCCCAATGAATACCAGGTGCTGTAAGCTTTATTTCAGAGGAAGGAACTGGCAAAACCACCTCTAAGTATTACTTGTGTAAGAAAACCTTATGAAATTCATGAGGTCACCATAAGGTGACAGACAGGGAACTTGGACGCACACAGAACTTGACCAATGATAGATAAATGTACTTTTGCCTATTAAGGCAGGTGTGTTGGCTGGGTGAAACAAAGTTCAGATTTACACATTTTATGTCAATTCAGCATTTCTAATTCACTAGGGCACTTGAAAATGGCTCTTCCTTTGAAGAAATATGACCACATATATACCTCTAAGACTTGATTGTGTGCACAGAACTGAAGTGCAGTTTGCATAAGTGATTGGTTATGAAGATGCAGTTCCCAGATGTATGAACACTGAGAACACAATGCATATTAAATATTAAGAGGATGAGGAATGCTGAGGTGGGCAACTATCTAAATGCGGAGAATCGATATAGAGACAAATTACAAAACCTGGCCGTTGACCTATCGTTTGCTTGACAATTCTATCATGGATTCCATGCTTTTCAGCATATACCCGGAGGTAAACATATTTGCAGGTTTGGGCATAAATATCAGCAGTATACAGAACATAGGTATGTCATTACTCCTTGGAAAGCTATAGAACTCTTAAACAAGTTTCTGGAAGTTGTTTTGAAATGAAAGAATGAAGCTTAATGCTGGTCTTAGATGGAGGTGTACATCCTCTAAAGGCTGGGTGTATTGTTAGGCAGTTCTGGATTCTGTGCTGACTGCAGAAGCTCAAGTGATCGACGTGTCCAGGAGTGTTTTTGTTTGTTTGTTTGTTTTTAACTGATTACATAAAATCCAGTTCTAGCCCAGTCTGGAGGACATGCACTGGTGAGATCTACTGCTTTGAGGGCAGGTTTGGGGGACTGCCTTTAGAAATAATTCAGAATTCAGCTGGTGGAAAATGTGTTCACCTCATATTGGAGGGAGTCAAGCACTCCGTTCATGTGATGCCTATTATGTTCCAGTTGCACTGGTTGCTAATGCGTTTCCAAGCTGCTGGTTTTTAAAACCTTTAAAGATTTTAAAGCCTTGTATCAGAGTTTGGCAATTGTGCCAGGATGACAAACTATTTCTGTATGAGTGCCCTAGTGGGCCACACAGCTGTTCAAAAGTGAAGCCAGAAGTGATATGATGTCACTTCTAGTTGTGTTTGCAACCAATTTCAGCTTTTTTTCAACCGGGTTTAGGTTGCTGGAGAGTGAGGGGAGCAAAAACACTAAATGATGATGACTGAGATTCTTTGGGCTAAAAATACCACATAGAGGTTTTTGAAACAATTAGAGGGATGTCCTGAGGCTACAAAATGGAATTGGAGGCATGAATTCTTACCCCCATGTTACATTATTTGGGTCCAAGTTACATTATCTGTACTAATCTATCAAGGCTGTTCTGACATTCCCCACCAGTTAAAACAATCAGGTTTCATAGGCATAAATGAGAAGGCTTCTCTTTAGTGGCCTCAGGTCTATTAAATTAACCACCTTATCAACTGGGTTGGTTAAAGCTCCATTATTACTGCTTGTAATAACCAGATACAGGGATATAGCCTTAAAGAGTCATTTACTGTGACTTTTTCTGAAGTTCTTCTTTTTCTCTTCAGCCACTGTGCATTTTAGCTCATTTTTGTATTCTTCGGGGATGGCCTCTAATTTTAAAGTGTTAGCATGAGAGGGTTTTTATGTTACAAAGCTGTCTATACATATTTTGAATAAATAAATGAATATTTGTAATTTCCTCCTGACAATGTTCCTTGGCTAGTTTTATAAAAGGAAACAAAAAAAGAGACTCTTCTTTTTCAGTTTTTTTAATTCTCTCTCTCTCTCTCTCTCTTTTAAAATCTCTTTTCAATATAGATCCTAGGAAGATTTAGTCAAAGTTACAAAGATATAATGAACATAGCTGGGGGAAAAATCTATTTTTACTTATATCATAATTGCTGTAACTATTAATAAATCTTAGAAGAAAAATAAATAGGTGGAGAATATAATGTTATCACTTGGTTAAATTTGCTGCCTTTTCGCCATGATTGAAGTTAATCACCACACAGCTGTTTTTTTAAAGAGGGATTCTGAAAGACTTATTAGCTATATACTGACAGTGAGTCTTCTTAGAGAGATTAAAAGAAAGGCTTTGCTCAAGTTAAGACTGCTTACCCCAAGTCTTTCTGAAGCTGACATTGTTGGTCCCTCTACTTCAGAAAGTGATTTGAAAGAATTATTGACTATGAAGTGGATAAAAATTGTTTTTTTTAATGATGTTTGAATTTATAGTTTTTTGTGGTTTTTTCCGGCTATGTGGCCATGTTCTAGAAGAGTTTATTCCTGACGTTTCACCCGCAGCTGTGGCTAGTATCTTCAAATGTTTGAATTCTTTTAAAACTTGAAGTATCATAAAGATAAATGAAAAGTAACATGACATCTCCATTGCATCACATGCATGGCATGCATGTCTAAGATGCTATTGAGTATCTTTATGTCTTTTAATGCTAAACTGGACTAACATGGCCATCTCTTTAAATTCAATGTAGTTATCAAGTTACTCTGAAAGCCGGTATGGTGAAGTGGCTTGGGTGTTGGACCGCAGCTCTGGAGACCAGGGTTCGATTCCCAGCTCAGCCATGAAACTCACTGGGTGGCCTTGGACAAGTCACACTCTCTCAGCCTCAGAAGATGGCAATGGCAAACCCCCTCTGAACAAATCTTGCAAGAAAACCCCCTTAAGTTTGCTATAAGTTGGAAATGACTTGAAGGCACACACCACTGCCACACCATGTTACTTTAAAAGAATAGCTGTGGTTAGTATTAAATACCAGCAGGGACGTAGCTAGGATTTTAGGAAGGGGGGGGGGTCCAGACTAAGTACCACCATTATAATGGGGCTTGGGTGCGGTGGCGCAGCAGCACACACCATTCATTTTTCTAATGGAAGGGGGGGTCCGGACCCCAAGAACCCCCCCCCCTTGGCTACGTCCCTGATACCAGCAGTGACACCTTAGTCCTACAGCTACACACTACGTTGCATCAATGCCTCCCGTCTAGGGTTGCCTGAGTGAAAGGATGCCTGTGACTTTAATGGTTGTGTACGGGAGGGATTTTTAGCAGGTGTTATTTGTTCCCTGGTTGCCTTACAAGCAACACCTGCTGAAATTTCTCCTTCTATACAACTATTGCAGGTACAGGAGCCATCTCCAGACAGGTTTATGTCCATCACATGTATTGATTTGAAATACACGTTTCTATGTACTTTTGAGAAAGACTGTGACTATTTATCAATTATGAATGTTTAATAATAATAATAATAATAATAATAATAATAATAATAATAACAACATATTTATTTATAGCCTGTGCAATCACGAGGAATCCAGGCGGGTTACAACAATAAAAATACATGGAATACACTTTCCACACACTTTACCGTTGTCTGTTTCCACATAAAAATAAACTGAGCCAGTTTTCCCAGTAACTACCAGTGCTGGGCGTTTCATTCTGTCTGCTACTTTCTTTGTGATGGTATGGCTGTGCTAAAGGAGAATGAAATAAAAAGGAGCAGCACTGATAAGTAGGAAAGATGAAGTTGCTCAGGTTCTTACACTCCCATACCTAACCACACAAACCGTTGCATAACAAAAACCTTAAGTGCATATCTTTAAAATCTATCTCTATGCTTTTTTAAAAAAAGGGGAGAACAGAGAAAAGGGTAAAAAAAGTGTGTGACAGAGAAAGGAAAAGCCTGATTGTCAGCATGAAACTTTGCACCGTTGTTTAGCCACCCTGAATCCAACTTGGGAGAAAGGCAAGATATAAATCCCATAAATAAAGAATTTCCAGCACAAAACTTGATTTTAATTAATGATTTCAATTGGCCTTTTTCATTTTGGTTCAGATCATTTTGATTTCAATCATCCAGCCCTGTTTTGTTTTAGGAAACAGGTTTTGCAGTGGTTTTACATTGTTTGGTTGACCAACAATGACAGTGGGGCAGACAAAATATATGGTATTCATGACAGGAAATAAAGCCTCTCTCAAGAATACTTTAACTCTCTTTAAAAACCTACAGCAAGAACACCATTGTCTGTCCCGAGTGTTGGTTTCCCAAATGCAGACAGTTGAACAAAAGAATGTTGGTGAACAGCAGAACTCTTCCTTAGCAGGCAACTGGCTTGAGAGACAGCAGGGGTACACAGCAATTCAAATCATTCAGAGGTCCATTTTGAACATTTTTATTAACTCAAAAGGGTCACCATGCTACATTAACCAACAAAAAGTACTTCTGTCACATTTTAATCCATTCTGTTAACCTTCTATGCCTCTTTGCATGCCATCTTCTTCAACGTCATCCATTTGGACCGCACCTCTCTGTTAACCTTTTGTTCATTTTCTGTGTGTCAATGGTGACCTTTCTTGAGAAGTGACTGTTTGGTAAGAGTATTAATTTCCCAGAAGCAGAAACTTATATAGGGACCAGTTGTTGGTAACTTATTTTCCCACTGTTCAAAAATCACAGTTTAATGTGCTGGTGCTTATTTATAAATCCCAGGATATGATGTTGGACTTACATGCCAAAGGAGATGCCAAATGTCAACCAATTTGTGCACTAAAAACATCTGCCGGCTGAAAAGTCACATTCTTGATTGTGGCATACAATTTGTGGAACACACACACACTCTCTCTCAACCTCCAATGTTTTTGTGCTCATTTTGATTGTTAGTATATTGTTATTTATTGACTGATTTTTATCAATTGAAGTCAAGTTTATTATTGTTCTGAATCCTATTGGTTCATCCCAGCTGGAGTAGACTTACTGAATCAATTTTTGAATGGTCAGTCATGATAAAATTTAACCCCACTGATTTAATGGGGTAATAAGAATAATAAATAGGATATAGGCCATAGGTGTGTGTGTCAGGGTTGGTATTTTTTCCAAGGCTGCATCTAGACTGCAGAGGTAATGCAGTCTGGCACCACTTTAACTGAGATGGCTCAATGCTATGGGTTTTTGGGATCTGCAGTTTTTGTGAGATCTTTAATCTTCTCTGTCAGAGAACTCTGGTGTCCTAACAAACTATAAATCCCAGGATTCCATAGGATGGGGCCATGGCAGTTGAATCAGTGCCCAACTGCATTAATTCTACAGTAGCAGCATGTTGAAGTACTTGGATAAGAAACAGACTATTACACTTCACTCCTCTTCGGACATTTGAAGGAGCACTCTGAACATTTACTGAATGTACATTGGCTTTGGGGACACTGTGTTGTCAGGCTTTCTTTTTCTTTCACAAGTTCTTTTGTTTTCGAATAACTAAACTGAAATCTAACAGGAAATAGAAAAAGTATTGGTACTTACTTCACCACCACCACCACATTTGTGAACAGATCTAGGATGTCATCCTTTTAATTAACTCCAACTACACTTGACATATATAATCAGTTGCTTAACTGTGAGTCAATACATAGGTAAATCTGATTGATTCAGTAGGTCTGCTCTAGTCAGGGCCAACAATAGAATTTAGGGCTGTCCTGCTTCAGACAGCCAGAGACATTCCAGGGCCACTATTATAAGAGCTTTTGGGCAACTGCTGACGCCCCAGCGCCTTTGAAAGAACTATCAGCACATACCCCTTTATTAGCTGCCACTAGAACACAACAGCCATCTTTGCTGAAGGAGAGCTGTTGGGAAGTTTTAGCCCACCAAGATGTGGGGTACTCTTTTTCTATCACATTCATTCCAGCTCTCTTAAACATGTTCTCTCTCTGACCCAGAACAAGCTATGAAGCGATCAGCAACAGAAACCCACCCTGAAAAAAAAAAGAGGTAAAGAAAATGCATTTCCCACATCTTGAATTAAAATCTGAAAACTGTCAAATTAGCCATTTGTAAGCCACTCCGAGAGCCTTTGTGGATGAAGAGCAGGATATAAATAATGAAATGAAATATTCCAAAAATTGAAACTTTTTTCATGGGTGGCTGAGATAATGACACTTTTGTTTTCTGATGGTTCAATGTATACAAACTTTTGACTCATGCACAAAATTATTAAAAATGTTGTATAATATTACATTTAGGCTATTTGTATAAGATGTATATCAAACACAAATGAAATTTGTGTTTTGACTTGGGTCCCATCTCCAAGATAACTCAATTGTGTGTATATATGCAAATCCAGGTATTCCAAAATGCGAAAAACTCCAGAACTCTTCTGGTCCCAAGCATGTTGGATCAGGGAGACTCAACCTGTATGATCTCCTTCATGTGTGACCCTATTTTCAAAAATCAAAAACTGATCATAGGGAAAGAAATCATCCCTGTAGAATTGAGTAAAAGAAGAAGTTGCAAGTCACAGAAAGAGGCAAGGCAGAAGCATACAAGTCAGCTCCTCCTGAGATGAGTGTTTCAATGTCTGCACACTATTTTTGTTCCCACTGGTTGCTGCTGCTACTAAGAGCCACTTTACAAACTATTGTTTTTCCTTGGGAGGCTGGTGTAAACTTTGCTACTACCATTCCTTCTTTTGAAGGCTGAGTGGTACAGCTCTAGCCCTTCTTCGAAAGTCTGGCAATTAAAGTTCCAGCCCTTCAAAAATGTACCATCAAGATTCATTTGTTTACATTTGGGTGGTGGCCGGAGATGCTGCTTGCCAAGACTTTTTTTTTAAAATGATTTTTGTATGTGCACCCAGTGGCATCACTAGGGTTGGTGTCACCCATGGTGTCAGCCCTCCATTGACTTCTGCTTATTTCACACCATACAGAATCCTTAATAATGCTTTTTTGCACTAATGTTACTTGTAAATCATAATTCCCATAAATGGAATGGAACAAAATAGTTGACTTAAAGCATTTTAAAGGGAAGCAGATGAATGCCACAGCCTGTTTCTGTCAAAAGGTAGGTGTTTGAGAAGCAGTGGTGTCTGGTCTTAGGTGGTCCGAACCTCTTGCACCCCCCTAGTGATGCCACTGTGTGCATCCTGAACAGCAACACTAGGCCTTCCATTGGTTGGTCCATGTGTGTATAGAAGAGTGCAAAGGCACTGTTATTTGCTGACACTGCCTGGGTAAGCTTAGGCTACCAGTCTTCTCTTCTTGTTCTTGTTGGAATGAGTAGGCTCCAGTGCAAAGGCATGTATGTTGAAGGTAAGGGGTGTTAATCTGGGCTGTTCACTGTTGGAAATGAAGATGAGATGTTGGTCAATTTTGCTTCAGAACTAGACTTGAGTAAAACACATACTTTTTTCCATCAAAAGTATGAGCCACCATGTTGTAGTGGTTTGAGGGCTGGACTATGGACTCTCAAGATCAGGGTTTGATTTCCTACTTGGCCATGGAAATCCACTGGATGACCCTGGGCAAGTTACACACTCTCAAGCCCCAGAAAAGCCTGTGATACGTTCACCTTAGGGTTGCCATAACTCGGTAACAACTTGAAGGTACACAGCAACAACAAGAACAACAACAACAACACGTATAGGCCCTTTTGCTTAACAACAACATCATGGTGTATAACCAAAATCTGTAACATAGGTCTGCAAAATTCAGTGGTTATAAAAACTTTTTAAAATGTATGTTGTTTTTATAAGAATTTGGTGTTCTAAGTACAAAAATGACTGTAGGTTTGATCCATCTTGTACAATTTTTTCCTCAACTTGCTTTGATGTTTCTGTGTTGTGATTGATACATGATTCAATTAAACGATCCTGCAAGGGATTATCCTGTAAAGAGTAATAAATGGGTTAAAATCTTTTAACAAGAGCTGTAATTCATTGATAGGAAACACAAAAATCAATTCAAAAGCACTAAATGAAATTGCAAGGGAACATCAGTGTTCACTTTTAACCAAAGCTGAGTAAGTACTGAATTGATAAGAGAATATTGAAATTTTGAAAGAACTGTGTGGAATGCCATTTTATTGTGTTTTTTTTTCCATTCAGCATTCAAAAATGCATCTCCTTGTTCCTGCGATAGCATCAGTTTGATCTGTTACTCTGTAGCTTCCTCATCCAAACTCCATCTGTTTCATAGTCTACGGTGGTGGCAAGGAGTGAATCTCTGAATTCAGGAACACATTTGTATTACTGAGCCACACCAAGTCACATGTTCCACCTGGATCATAACCCCTGCCCTGAGTTCTTTCACCAGAAACATCTTTGAATTCAGCAATCTGCAACTGGAGCATGACAAATCTGTGGTCACCTTGGGAAAAGCTGAACTGTTTTTAAAGTAGCCTTAATCTGGCCAAACCAGATATTCCTTTTAGGTATTTTGTGTCTGGATGATCTATGATAATGTTAATGGGCTTTGTCATTTATTTGGATGCACTACTCTGCCAAGGGCAAGGCCTGTGGTTTTAAACAATCGTGTTTGTGTGTAAAGAACTTATCCTTTATTTTCGTGCAATTTCTCGTTATTTTGTTTTGCAATTATAAATAATTAACATCCCTTTAATGATATTTTTCTTTGCGCTACCTTAAGGGTGGCTACGTTTCTCTTCCCCCCCTCCACCCCCAAACCCCAGGCACATGTGTAACCTCCAGTAGAAAAATAAGAGTTATGGAGTTATGTATCCAGGGGAAGCTGTGTGCCTAAAAAATTCTTAAAAATGCAAATCTATGCAATACTCATGCCAAAATAGCTGCTCCAGTAAGTGAAACTAATGTGCTGTACTTGCCAGTACAATAATCCAAAAAATAAAAAATGGAATGTATCCCAAACAGAGAAGTTCTGAATTCTAACTTTTCTCTGTAGTAAACAGGGTGTTGGCAAAACTAACTTTCTTTTCTCTGCAGTCTCATGAAAAGGTTTTATGGAAACATTGAAAGGGTTGCCATTAAATGGAGACTTTTATTTCTATAAGATAGTCATCTATTTTGACTCCACAGGTGTAAGGGTGCTTTCATATAGTACGAAACCACTGTTGTTTTCCACTGTATCAGGAGCTTACACTAGTGGCCAATCCAGTTAGTAGTCTGGGTATCACTATGGAAAAATTGGGAGGCAGATGTGCAATTGTTGTTCCTTGATATATCCAAGGTAGTATTCTCCTTCCTACAGAGCCAAGAAACATCTGGGCCTTCAAACTACAACTCCTGTCAGCCTTGGCCAGCATATCCCATGGTCAGGAAGAATGATAACATCTGCAAGGCCACTCATTCCGCATTTTTGCTTCTAAGCATATATGGAATTGAAGATCCGGACCATACTGAGTATTATTGCTCATAATTCTGGTGAGAAGGTAATAGTGAACATCTCATGAAAAACAGTGTCACCCCTCTGTTCTGAGTAACAGTTGTGTATGAGATGTGGGGAATATACCATATATACTCATGTATAAGTTGAAGTTAGATTTTGAAGACAAAATTATAGATTTTGATATGACCCATGGATAGGTCAAGGCAAGGGTAAAACCTAGGGGCATGTAAGAAAGGATGCAAAGGATGAAGCAAAGAAAAATGATGCCAGAGAACTTTAAAAATTCTGACAGTCATAACTGTGTGCAACCTAATGCCTGGATGGATAGATGAGGAGGGAACTTTGGTAAATCATGGCTGTGCGATGTATAGGGAAGGTGACCATGAACATGTACAGTGGTACCCCGGGATACGAATTGATCGCGTTACGAAATTTCCGGGGTACGAAAAAGTTAGCTTGGAAAAAACTGTTCCGGGTAACGAAAGATTTTTCGGGTTACGAATTTTTTTTCAGTGTGTTTCGGCGCTTTTTGGCATGAAATTTAAAAGCCGCGGCTTTCCAGCACTAGCGGAAAGCCTTTTTTCGAGTTGCGAAATCTTTCGGGTTACGAACGGCGCCGTGAAACGAATTAAATTCGTAACCCGGGGTACCACTGTAGCTAAGAAAATGCACACATGTTAAAAAAGATTAAAAGACAAAGCAAAGAAAATGGCGACAACATGAGAAATGATTATGGCCTTTCATTTTAATGTGCTAACATTGCCTGATTTTAACCAAGAAAAGCTGACAAATGTCTTATTGAAATCCTTCAAATCCTTATTCTGCTTGGTGCTCCTTTGAGGGGTAGCACCAAAGAACTAATATGGCTGCCATTTTCCCACCCAGGCATTCAAAAAGGTCAGAAGTGGCACTGTGGCACAGATAGTAGTTGGTGCCTCTTTTAGATGCTCCTGGGACAGACTACACTCCCACCTTTCACCACTCTGCTCAAAGAAGGGGATTGTTTCTTTTTTGATACGAGTTAAAGTACAGTACATTGACTCATGGGTAAGTAAACCCAGTTTTTGGGGGTCAATTTTCTGACTAAAATTTCTAGACATACATGATATACAGTAGACATATATACAGTAGGCTTTGTAAGATATGGAAAAACAGAAGAATAAATTCCCTGGATGAAATTTTCAAAACTGTGTTACTTATCTCACAAAATGTCCACATGGGTCCTTATACAATAGTCCCATAGCCAGAATCATCTTATCACTGATTCATATGGGAAGGGGAACATAAGGTCCCTTACCCATTCCTTTGGTGAAGTATAACAAAGAAACTCAGAGAAATCTGAACGTTAATGTTGTATTTGGACTGGGAATAATCAAGTTTCAAATAACAGATCTATGAACCTTGCTGGATAATTTTAGGCCATTCACAAATGTTAGGCTTGTCTCTCTGTGTAGCCTACCTCATAGGATTGTGGTGAGGATAAATTGGGGATAGTAAAGTACTTTGCTACTATCCCCATTTTATCCTTACCACAATCCTATGAGGTAGACTGGGGAGAGCCAGTGTGGCATAGTGGTTTGCATATTGGACTACAACTCTGGAGACCAGGGTTTCATTCGCAGCTTGGCCATGAAACCCGACTTGGGCAAGTCACATTCTCTCAGCCTTAGGTGAAGGCAATGGCCAACTTCCTCCAAACAAATCTTGTCAAGAAAACCCCATGAAAGAGTTGCCTTAGGGTTGTCATAAACTGGAAATGACTTGAAGGAACACAACAAGAACAAAAACAACAACATAGTATTTTGAGCTCCTTAGAGGAAACAGTGGAATGACTATAATAAATAACTGTACAAACCAGAGAGGACAAGTGAGTTACAAACATATGAAAAATGCTTTATTAAATATATGTACATGCTAACTGATAGAACTATCAGGTCAGAATGCACAGGGAAGTCATTGAAATTGGCAAACACCTTGACAACCCCAACAGGAAAGAAGAAACCTTGAAAGTAAACAAAGTTTGGCTACCAGTCCTGAAAAATACCAAAATCAAAACCCTGCCCATGCAAATGAATACTACCCAGGATCAGGGGGCTTTCCCAGCAGACAACGGATCACTAATTAAATAGACACCCTGAGGCCTTGCCATTCACCAACAGACCAACACACAGATCAACATGTAAATCACTTCCTCTCAACCAAGGGTCACATAATATATATACCCCACTCACTCCCATGCCAGCATTCTCTGAAGATGCCAGCCAGAGAGCTAGTGAAATGTCAGGAATAAACCTTTCCAGAACATGGCTACATAGCCTGAAACCCCCACAAAAACAATGGATTCCAGACGTGAAAGCCTTCGACTTCACATTGTTTTTTCTTCTTGTCAGTCTTTTGGATCACTAGACCACTGGCATCTATTGCTTCAGGAAATAAAATCATGGATTCTCCCCTCTTCTGTGTACAGTCTGGCTTACTGCACTGAGGTTAAAGAACCCTCATTTTTGTGGATATTGGACTGAGCACAAAAAGGTCATTCTGGGGAGACTGGAGGGTCTAAGTGTCACAAAAACAGCACTGAAGGGTTGCATTTGACCCCAGGGTCACACTTTGCCCACCTCTAGTCAGGAGCATAACAAGTGACCAGAAAGTTTTGTAAAGGAATGGGTCCCACCTCATAATCAATTGACAGTCAAAAAGAACCAGCTCCCCGGCGGACTGGGAGCATGGCATTCAGACAGCAGCATGCCCCCAGTCTGCCGGGAAGCCACACAGCCAACCACATATGCGGCAGATCCATGGCATTTCGTCAATGCTGCGTTTAGACACACTGCATTGAAGAAACGCTGAAAAAACACCACGGCGATAGCAAAGGCACCCTTTCCCCAGAGCAAAAAGCAGCACCTTTCTGCTACTCCTTTTTGCAATGGGAGTCAATTCATTTGTATTATATTTCTGTTCTTCTCCTGCCTTCTACTTTATCAAGTATTATTGTATTTCCCCCCCAATTAATAATGTCATCCTATGGTATGTCCAAAGTACAATAGCCTCAGTTTAGTCATTCTGGCTTCTAGGGAGTGTTCAGGCTTAATTTACTTTCATAGTCTTTTATTGGTCATTTTGGCAATCCATATATTTGTAGAACCATTTTCCAGCTCTACATTTCAAATGAATTTCTTCTGTTCCCATCAGCTTTGTTCACGATCCAGCTTTCACAACCATACAAAGAGATTAGAAATACTATGGAGTAGATGATTCTGACTTTGGTATTTAATGACTCATCTCTGTACTTAAAAATCTTATCTTGTTCCTTCATAGCTATCCTCCCAAGTCTTACCTGTCTTCTGATTTCTGGACCACAATCTCTATTTAGATTGATGAGTAAGATCATATCCTGGCTTTGGATTTCTGCAAAGTGCCTTAAAACAGGCTCTAAGAAATTAAAACGAAAAACAAACAATTTAAGATGAGTGCAATCAGCAGCTGTGCATCAGCTGCATCATAAGTACAACAATTATGTTCTCTTAAAGGCTGGCACAAACAAATCGGTTTTTACCTGCTGCCTCAAAGAAAACAAGGTTGTCACCTAGCAGCAAATGTATTTGTGGAAGTAGGTTTCGTAGTGTGTAGAGGCATCATGACAAGGACATGCTCCCTCAGAGTGTGGTGGAGTCTCCTTCTTAGCAGGTGTTTAAACAGAGATTTTTTAATTGTAAACAGGGATGTTCTCTGTGTTTAAATAGAAGCTGGATGGTCATCTGTTGGAAGTGCAGTGGTACCCCGGGTTACGAATGTAATTCGTTCCGCGGCGCCGTTCGTAACCCGAAAGATTTCGCTAGCCGAAAAAGCCATAGCCGCTAGCGCTGAAAGCCGTGATTTCGTGCGAAAAAGCGCCGAAAAGCACCAAAAATTTTTTCGTAAGCCGAAAAAAAAAACGTAACCCAAAACAGTTTTTTCCTATTTATTTTTTTCATATCCCGGAAATTTCGTAACGCGGTGATTTCGTATCCCGGGGTACCACTGTGCTTTGATTGCATCTTCTTGCATGGCAGGGGGTTGGACTGGATGGCCCTTGTGTTGTCTTCCAACTCTGTGTTTCTATGAAATGTGAGGGCACAAAATATAAAACAGAAATGAAGAGAAGTTCCTTCCTGCAATAATTGTTGTTGTGTGCCTTCAGGTAGTTTCTGCCTTATGGCGACCCTAAGGCAAGCCTGGGCCAGAGTGGGGTAGTCATTTGAGTGTTGGAAGATGTCTTTAGAAACCAGGGTTCAATTCCCAGCTCGGCCACGTAACCCCTAGGTGACCTTGGGCAATTAACATAGCCTCAGGAGAAGGCAATGTCAACCTCCTCTAACAAATCTTGCCAAGAAAACCCTCATGGTTAAGTTGGAAATGACTTGAAGGCACACAAAAACAACATGGCAAGCCTATCACAGGGTTTTTGTGGCCAGATTTGCTCAGAAGGGGTGTTGCCTTTGCCTTCCTCTTAGGCTAAGAGTGTGATTTGCTTAGGGTCACCCAGTGGGCTTCTGTGGCAGAGCAGGGATTTGAAACAATCAACTCATTTGAGATGTGGTGCTGGAAAAGAGTTCTGAGAACTCTTAAAAAAAGAAAAACTATTGATGGATCCTAGAACAGATCAAGCTCAAACTCTCCCTGGAAACAAAGGTCCAGTATAAACAGGCCCTTTGTGGCGTCATGATGATGTGCTAGGTTTGCCTTGGGGTGACATGTGCACATGCCCTGCAATCCTAGCATGTCGCCATGATGCCACAGCTGTGTGGCACCATCCAGACGGCACACACAGCTATGTCGTCACTGCTGCGTGGTGCCCAGATGGAGCCGCGCAGCAGCGGCATGCTTGCACCGCCGCCAGCTGTTTACAGTGGCGCAAATAGGAGCTGCTTTTTTGTGGTCTTTTTTTTCCATGTAGTAGCGCCACACAATTTGGTTGCTGTGGTGCTGCTACACGGCAAGGAAAGGCGGCCCCAGCCCACTCTTTTGGGCGAATCTGTGCCAGGCCAAAGATGACTAAAGTGATGTTGTATTTTGGCCATATCATAAGACGAAAGGACTCACTAGAAAAGACCATAGCGCTTGGTACAGTGGATGGGAGTAAGGAAAGAGGAAGGTTGCATTCCAGATGGATAGACTCCATTAGAGAAGCCACGACTATGAGTCTGTAGTTGCTGAGTAGGGCAGTGGAGGACAAGGTAACTTGGAGGTCTTTCATACATTGGACTTTATCACACATGAGGAATTTCTCTTAATTTGAAATGAAAAGAAAGTGGGGCCAGAACGCATTTACGTGAATTTGCTAGTTCAGCGAACTTACGTGAATGGAAATTGCGTTCGAAATGGCTTCCCACTGCCCCAAAATAGCATGCCATTGCCTGAATTTGCGTGTGGTAGTCTATCACGCAATAACGTGAAACTCCATGATTGCGTTCGGACTGACTTCCCATTGCCCGAATTTGTGTGTGGTAGTCTATCACGCAATAACTTTAAACCCCATGATTGCATTCAGATTGCCATTGGATTATACTTCCAATTTCCCTTGTCTGATAACATCCATAGTGTTGACATGAGTTGAAATCCATTCTAAGGTAATAAACAACAATTCCAGAGGCCTAGTGCAATGCTTAAACCAGTTTACTAAGCTGGTTTTACACCAGCAAAAATAGCAAGCCTCAATTTTTTTGTTTTAAAAAAAGTGAATCTGCTTTGTTGTTGTTAGTTGCACTTGAGTCAACCCCAGCTCATGGTAACCCTGTGGATAAAACATATCCAAGACACCTGTCCATTGCTTTGCTCATGTCCTGCAAATTCATGCCTGTGACCTGATTGAGCCTATCCATCTAGCATGTGGCCTTCCTTTCTTTCTTCTGCCCTGTAAGTGTCCTAGAATTATTGTCTTTCCCAATTATCCATACCTTCTCATGATATGGCCAAAGTATGACTGCCTGAGTTGTGTTATCTTGGCTTCTAGGGAGTTCAGTCTTGATTTTTCCAAGGACCCATTTGTTTGTCTTTTTGGATGTCCATGGTATCCTCAGCACTTCTCCAGCACCCCATATTTGAAATGAATTGATTTTATTCTTATCTGCTTTCTGCACTGTCTAGCCCTTGCATCCATACATGGTGGTGGGGAATATAGTTGTATATCCTTACTCCTTAATATCTGTTCTAGTTCTTTCCATAGCTCTTCTCCATTCCTAGTCTTCTGATTTCTTGGCTGCAGTCTCCTTTCTGATCAATGTTTGAGCCAAGGTACGCAAACTCTTTTACTATTTCGGTTTCTTCATTATCTAGGTCAAATGTATGTAGGGCCTCCATGGACATTATTTTTATGTTCAGTAGTACAGTTGGCCCTTCTTATACATGGATTTTTAATACACGGATTCAAGCATTCATGGTTTGAAAATGTTCAAAAAAAGTATAAATTTCAAATATCAAACCTTGATTTTCTATTTTTTATAAGAGACACCATCTTGCTATGTCATTATATTTAATGCGACTTGAGTATCCATGGATTTTGTTATCCATGGGGGATCTTGGAACCAAACCCCAGCTTATATCAAGGGTCCACTGTTATTCTGCCTTTGCACTTCCTTTCTTAACCTTCCTTAGTAGTTCTTCCAAGTTTAGACGGTTGATATTCCTCCATCCTATCTTTGTGCCACCTTCTTCTGAGTCTATACCTATTCTACATATCCTATATTCTGCATACAAGTTTATAAGGTGCAGCCTTGCTCGACCCCTTTGCCAACTGGGAACCGTTTTGTTTCTCCATGTTCTGCCCTAACAGTGGCCTTTCGTCCTAAGTACAGTTTCCTCACCAGGACTATCAGATGTGGTGGCAACCCCCTCCTTCCCTTTAAGAGCCAGCCACTCTATGCAGGCATTTGCGATCAGGCACACACACTGATATTTTTCTGGAATTCCTTGGTGCGCTCCCTTAGCTATTCTATGTTTCCAAGCCTAAATGGCCAAACCTTCCTTTCCACTCCTTCTTCTCTCCCTCCCTTTTCCTTCCCCAGCAGTTAAGAAGCAAAAACACCAGAATCTAGGACAGCCTCAAAGCCCAAACAGCTCGCTATCAGCAGGGCACCTCAGTCAGGAGCCCTCTCTGCTGCTGCTGTTATTGTTGTTGTCATGGTTCCTTCTTTGCCAGGCAATTCCCACTCCTGAGCCTGATGGGCTTGGCTCAAGACTGTGTCTGGGCACCCTCTCTCTGGGTGTGTGTGTGTTAGTGTGGGGAGGCTGCAGATCCAGTCTCTATGTGGCAGGACGGGATTAAGTTTCATGCCAGCCTTAACCCCTGTTTATCCTCCAGCTTTTCCTCCTTCAGAGGAAAGGAAGCTGAAAAGGAAGGAGAGGAGAAGGAGGGAGGGGGAAGAGGCTCCCCC
>NC_056523.1:235757448-235764667 GCF_019175285.1 Sceloporus undulatus
GGAAGGGAGAGGCGGGATATAAATAAATATTTTATTATTTATTATTGTATATATGTGTAATGTAATGCGGGACCCAGTATACACCTTCCATTTAACCGGGTTGACACATCTCTCAGCAACATTTCTTGTCCTCTTAGGTTTGTAGCCAGCAGTCAAAATAAGAGTAGGAAGATGGATTCCTTCCCTCCCAACTCTTCCATTGCTTATGTCTAGGTAGAACTGACTTTTTATTTTCTTGTAACAGCAGAGAGTATATAGTAAAGGAGCTGATAATTGCTTTGGATTTGATTAGTCCGGAATTGTTGTTGTGTGCCTTCAAGTCCTTTCTGATTTGTGGCGCCCCTAAGGTGAACCTGTCACTGGAATTTCTTGCCAAGACCTGTTCAATGGGTGTTCATCTTTGTCTTCTGAGGCTGAGAGTATGACTTGCCCAAGGTCACCCAGTGGGTTTCCGTGGATGAGCAGAGACTCGAATCCTGGTCCCCAGAGTTGTAATCCAGTGCAACACCACACCAGTTCTCATAGTCTGCAGAACTGAAGATTGAATTTGTATGTTGCAAGAGGAAGGAGACTAACACCGGATATACCTAATTCTGCATTCCCAACCCATGTTGATTAAGAACAGCAAACACTCTTGGATCTCATACTAAAAATAACCAATAGATTATTAACCTCATTCTGACCTGTCATTTGAAAGGGAGACATAAGTGAGCCATGTAATCCTATTGAACTACAGTACTGTTAAATTACTTTGATCATCCACCCTTAATTTGCCCACCATCTTTTATTTTAAAAACCAGCGGATTGGAACTCCACCTTTGCCATCCATGTCCCTTCAGAAGATGCAGTTTAGAAACATTTGCATGATCCCACAAGGGAGATGTTACAAGCAGTGTAGATGGACACTAGTTTCAACTTTTTTTCAGAAGTGCTTGATTGAAACAAAGAGTATAAACCTCCGATTAATCAAGATTTAAATGCTGTATACAAATAGCCTTTAGTGTGACCATAAAGTTTTTGCAGATTGCAGAACTGTATTCTCATATTACCAGGGAAAGGTAGTAAGACGCCTAATTTGAAAGAAAGTTAAGATGTAGTATTTGAATCAAT
The DNA here is from genome assembly GCF_019175285.1 of Sceloporus undulatus. Lineage (NCBI taxonomy): Eukaryota > Metazoa > Chordata > Lepidosauria > Squamata > Phrynosomatidae > Sceloporus > Sceloporus undulatus. The sequence goes on from NC_056523.1 coordinate 235,758,559, forward strand.
TCATTTCGTGTCTGGATGTTTATGCTGATTTGCTACAGTGTGGTATGTGTAGTTATTTTGCTATGGTGATGGGAAGTAAACCACTCTGGAAGTGTTTGCTTGCTGGTCTAGAAAGTTTTAATGCTGAGTTTTGAGAGGCCCAGTTAAAGAACAATTAAGGACATGAGCCAGCCAGTGTTAAGTCTGACTGAGTTAGACATTAAGCTCCTGCATGTAGGTAGAACTGTCCTCAGCACTAATATGTCTAAGGATGCATGTAGAGGAGTATCACATGGTGATGCTATTTTATCTCTAGGATACCAGGCTATGGTCTTGAAAATTAGGCCTGACTCTTTCTTGTTCTCTACAGAGTCATGGCAGGTTAAAAATGCAAGCAGAAGGAGCAGCTTGATATGGCTATTTATGGAGAATGGCTCACTATAGAATTCAGGTGATTTTCACTGTACCAGCACATAACACAAGGAAACATGTGGGAAGTGTTGGTGCACTTAATATAAATGCCATAACTGTTTCAAATATCTCTTCGTGTGAACTGAGATATGTACCAATGAACATAGAACATGGTTTTTTTGTCAATTGTGATGCTTTGAAATCCATGTGTAAGAGTCTGATTTCAAGCAAATAAGATAGACATTGAGGAGGTGTTGTTTCAGTGCATCATATTAGGATTAAGGTGGGTTTTTGGGGGGTTTGGGGAGGTAGTGTATGAACTGTAATTATATTTCGAATTGAACCACAATTTACTGACATAGTGCCTTACCTATACATAAGTTTATATTTGACGGGGTCCCTTTTGTTCATATTTTGCTGTTATTACTATCAGATAAATATATATATTTATTCTTCTGGTACTACTGAATTTGATAAATGTATTCCCTAAACTTATTATTATAGTTGATAGCAACATGGTTCCCCATAAGAAACTGAAATACATTCTTCTTGCCCAAGGTTAGGATAGAAATCCATACTAGTACAGCTGAAATCATTATCAGGCTTGGGAAAGAAGAATGGCACCATTATAAATGCTAGTATAGGTACTTTTTCTTTTTCTTCTAGTTTTCTACATTTTGACATATATAGGCAAGATATCAATGAAGTTTATTCTATGGAAATTTAGTCCGAATGATGTCTAGTAGGTTACTATCTTCTAAAATACAGGGCATTTCTAAATCTTTAGATTAAAGGCAGTTATAAGAGGTTTGCTCAGTCCAAGCTAGCAGTAATAAAATTCAAATACTTGTGGATTTCAAACAGAGTACGTTATGGTTTTCATGAAATCAATTGGATTATGTAAATCAGCTGCTTAAACATTTTAATGTGTGTTCTTCTGATGTTTCATTTTTTACTTTCTGATGTTAGAGCTTTTATCAACTGTGCTGTGAGTTTGATACTCTACATAAGGACTGTAGTATTTTGAATTCTCTGCCATTGCCAATGTGGGTGGTCAAAAATCTGGGCAATTGGTGGTTGAATATTCAAAATGGTGCTAAATAATGATCAAATATGTAAAACAAGGATTATTTGAGCAGCAAGAAAGAGACAGATCTAATAAGTAGCTGTTAGGAAATAATGATACTAAATTCTGAACTAGTACAATCGAGAGTTATTACTTGGTAATAGTGGTGTTTCTGACTACATGTATGTCAGTGGTATTTTAGACTCTCAACAAGTGTATTTGTCTTTTATTTGGAAACATAGAAATACCATAAGTTACTTTAGATCCCCTCCTTTCTGCCTTTGCTACTAAGCGATAACATGATATGATTAAAAATGGCCACAACAAGTATTGGTATGATCACTTCATGGAATTTTAGTCAATAAACAAATTGCAAATATGAACAGTTACCAGTGGACAATATGTGTTCCCAAATCCTATCTATCTATCTATATGATGAGAAGTGAGGGTGTATTTTTCCACCCAGACTTCTTGCATGCTAGACATTCAGTTCAGGGCATCAATCTTGGAATGTGGCATATGGATGTATTACCCAATATGTGTAAGCCTTTTTGTGGGATTGTATCCTTAATAATAGGAAGAAAGGTGCCAGATCAAAATGCAAGAGGAATATTGCAAATAAAGCCAATATGGAAGGCATTATTGAATAATTTGGAGAGACACTGGATGTACATTTGAGCCCCATTCCCACTTACAGATAAATCTGTGTGCAATCCGAATCGATGGATCGATTCGACAGCGGAGCATGGTTCCCACTACATTTGCCTCGATCGCATTTTCCCCCACTACATTTGCCCCGATTACATTTTCCCCTCCGAAATAATCCACTTGTGGTTCCCATTCACAAATGAATCACTTCAATATGGAAGGCATTATTGAATAATAAATGTAAGTTTCAGTGAATCTCATAGTAATTGTAAGGATTATTTTAATGGAATAATTAAATTGTGTATTCATTACTATATATCCTTGTGGATTTCATAGATGAAGATAAGTAAAATTATTCATTATATAAATAGTGCAAAAGTGTACATTGCTAGTTATATTCTTTAATTTTCTCTGATAAAACTTAAAAGTCAAACTGTGTAATCCAAGTTTGTAATAACTGGGCTATAATAAAAATATTATTCCCTATAACAACTAAACAAGTTTAATAAACATTGATAACAAAATTAAAATAACGATGATATCCCTACTTTTATTTGTGATGATATAACTTATATAGATTTAACATTTGAAAGAATTGTACATTTTATGTGTAATATTAGCCTCACAATTACGCTGTAAAATGATACTTATTTCCACTCTGTTGATTCAAGGCTGAGGTTCCAATACAGTGACTTTCCTGAGGCATTTTTCAGCTATCCATTGACTTCAGTAAACACTGATTAACCACAACATTTACTGTACATTACCTCAGCCTTATCAGCTTTAATAAGACCAGCAACCAAGATAAACAGATAAGACAAACAGATAACACAAATAGGTGTATGGTGTGATCTTTCATATATTTGTGTTCTAAAAGTCATGTTATTATAAATAAAACACAGTGGGAAAAATTGTACTGTATATTTAAATACATGGTGGGCTAAATCCTATTGGTAGTCACAACTAGAGTAAGCTTATAGAATTGTTGGGATTTATATAAGTGTCAACTCACCACTCAGCTATTGATCCAGTGAGTCTATTCTAGACAAGATTCAACCTAGTGTATATATATTGAAGAGGCCAAACAGTTGTTTGGATGTTTTTGTGGTTCAGAGTAAGATGCAAGTTCGTATTCTTGTGTATTTCTTAATGAATTTTGCAACTTCTTTGGACATTAGTCAGGGTTTTTAATCATTTCCACTTTCTTAGCTGAGGGGATCTGCATATCTAATCAGGCTCCATGTAAATATTATTAGTTGATACAGAAACAACGAGAGCCACTGTGATGTAGTGGTTTGAGTGTTGGACTATGATTCTAGAGACCAAGGTTTAATTCCCTGCTTGGCTGTGGAATCCCACTGGGCGACCTTGAGTGAGTCACACACTCTCAGCCCCAGAAAAACCCCTTTTTGCCGTAAGTCAGAAACAACTTGAAGGCATATGACAAGAACAAATGAAACCATAGGCACAGACTGGAGAGACACTGGATGTACATTTGGGCCCCATTCCCACTTACAGATAAATCTGTGTGCAATCCGAATCGATGGATCGATTTGACAGCGGAGCATGGTTCCCACTACATTTGCCTCGATCGCATTTTTCCCCATTACATTTGCCCCGATTGCATTTTCCCCTCCAAAATAATCCACTTGTGGTTCCCATTCACAAATGAATCACTTCAAAATTATTCAGTTCCAGCTGACCGAAGAGGAAATTTGAATCAATTCGATTTATCGTAAAAGAAGCTGAATAAATCAGCATGAAAAAGACGCAGATTAAATGGGTCTAGCGCATGGCCCCCTTCTCAGAATCACTTCAGCAATTTGGATTAAGTGGGAACCAGGGTGGTTTGAACCAGTAGTGTGCATGAGGCCTTGAATGCACCCACATTCTGATAAAACTTTGTATGCCAACATAAGCCTAAATCCAACACAACATAAGGTATTCTTAAGTCTAGTTAGTGATTTCAGTGGGCTGAAGCATTTCTAACACTAACTGAGATGTAGGCCATATAGCCTTTGAAAATGTGAGCAGAGCTAGGTAAGAATATATGAAAATGTTCTGTGGTAGGATAGCTGTGCTTATAGCCCTGTGGACAGTGATGCCACTAGGGTTGATACCACCGGATGTGATAACTCATGTCACCCACTCATTGACCTCCTCTGATATCATACCCATACAGGATCCTTAGTAATGCCTTTTGTACTAATTTAATCATAAATTGTAGTTTCCATACATTAATGAATGTAATGGTAATAGTTGTGACACAAACAAAATTAAAATTATCTCTTTAAATTACAATATCATATGCACAGAGTAAATGTGTTTAGATATGCATAGTTTCATGTGGTTAAAAAACACACACACATATAAAAATATTAAAAATTAAAAAACCTAGGACCTCTCCTTTCTCCTCCCACTGAGCCTCACACCATCTCTTCAACATTTCTACAATGTGGATGCACTCTTAGGCTGCATCCACACTGCAGAAATAATCCAGTGTGACACCGCTTTAGCAGCTGTGGCTCCATACGATGGAATCCTGGGATTTCTAGTTTCTTAGGGTACCAGAGCTCCCTGACAGAGAAGGCTAAATGCCTCACAAAACTACAGTTCCCAGGGCACCTTAATCTGTGGTAGCGAAACTAACAAAATAATATTTGGCCCCTTCAAACATTTAAAACTATTTCTTTTGGCACAAAATTTTGCGGGAGCTGCTTCGAAGTGGCTACAAGCTACATATCCCAGGATCCCATCGCAGGGGAGCCATGACAGTTAAAACGGTATGAAACTGGATTGTGCCTGGAGTGAAGATGCAGCCTGAGTTGGGTTCAAGACACACAACAGAAATAATGCAGTTCAAGACTGCTTTAGCTGCCCTGGCTCAGTGCTAGGGAACCCTGGAAATTGTAGTTTTGTGAGACATTGAGCCTTCTCTGTCAGAAAGAGTTCTGGTGCCACAACAAACTACAATTCCCAGGATTCCCTAGCACTGAGCCAGGGCAGTTAAAGCAGGCTCAAACTGGATTATTTCTGCAGTATGTTTTGGACTTTAGTTATTAAAAATGCTCAAGGTCCAATTCATACTGCAGAAATAATCCAGTTTGAGATTGCTTTAACAGCCCTGGTTTAGTGCTAGGGAATTCTAGGAAATGTAGTTTTGTGAGAAAGAGCTCTGGTGCCACAATAAACTACAATTCCCATGCATCTGAGGAAGTACGCTTAAGTCTAGGAAAGCTCATGCTGCCAATTTTTTTCTTTCAGTGAGACTCAAAGGGGCTACAAGATCTCTCTGTATCATCACCACCATTATTATTATTATTATTATTGTTATATCCAAATGCACCTAAGGAAGTGGACTTAAGTCTAGGGAAGTTGATGCTGCCCACTCCTTTCTTGCAGTGAGTCTCAAAGGTGCTACAAGATCTCTCTATTATTATTATTATTATTATTATTATTATTTCCAAATGCATCTGAGGAAGTGGATTTAGGTATAGAAAAGCTCATGCTGTCAGCTCCTTTCTTGCAGTAAGTCTCAAAGGGGCTACAAGATCTCTACAATTATTAGTATTATTAGTATTATTTTCAAATGCACCTGAGGAAGTGGACTTAAGTCTAGGGAAGCTCATGCTGCCCACTCCTTTCTTGCAGTGAGTCTCAAAGGTGCTACAAGATCTCTCTAAAATTATCATTATCATTATTATTATTATTATTATTTCCAAATGCATCTGAGGAAGTGGACTTAGGTATAGGAAAGCTCATTCTGTCAGCCCCTTTCTTGCAGGGAGTCTCAAAGGGGCTACGAGATCGCTCTACAATTATTATTATTATTATTATTATTATTATTATTTCCAAATACATTGAGGAAGTGGACTTAGGTCTAGGAAAGCTCATTCTGCCAGCTTCTTTCTTGCAGTGAGTCTCAAAGGGGCTACAAGATTACTCTACAAAAATATTATTATTATTATTATTATTATTATTATTATTATTATTATTATTATTATT
>NC_056523.1:235764677-235769822 GCF_019175285.1 Sceloporus undulatus
CAAATGCATCCGAGGGAGCAGGCCGAAGTGGGAAGCTCCTGCTGCCAGCTCCTTTCTTGCAGTGAGTCTCAAAGTGGCTACAAAATCTCTCTTCTATTATGGATGGAAGCAAGTGAATTTTTGGGCCAATCTGGAAGGAGGCAAGCAGCAATGGGCTAAGGCTGCTGCTGAGTGTGATAGATTGGACTGGGGGATGGTCTGGGCCTGGCCTCATGCATGGCCTGGGTGGGTGAGTGATATAGTTCTAAGTTCTTCTACTTCAGATGGGCAAACGGATGGACGGGACTACGATTCCCATCAGTCTCTTGGAAGATGCGACCGGGACGGGGGCCTAAAGGGGAGGGACTGAACCCTAAGGTTTAATTCCCCATAAACCGAAAGGATTACCCAACGGGAAGGTTTAATTCCCCGTAAATTCCCCACCAATTTTTTATACCCAGAAAATCCCTGGAAAGGCTTTTTATCACCCGGAAAATGAGGAATTCCCTGGAAATTGGCAGTACTGCTCTTAACCCCAGGGTCAGACCAGATCCTCTGCATTCATGTTGGCACAGGCAGGATCGGGTCTGATACTGCCACAGGTGTTTTGGCCTGCGTTGTTTAAACTAGAGGACATGAGGCTGGGGGGAAGATGGGCCATTTGGTCCACACGGACAGCCTCTCAAACTGCCATGGCTCTATGTTACGGAGTTGTGGGATTTTTAGTTTTGTGAGATATTTAGCCTTCTCTGTCAAAGTCCCCTCTGGTGCTACAAGAAACTATAAATCCCAGAATTCCATAGCATTGAGCCATGGCAGTTAAAGTGGTGTCAAACTGCATTAATTCTGCAGTGCAGATGAGGCCCCTATGAACCACTAGGGAGATGGATAGGCCTGGTAGGACACCTTGCTTCGGTGATGACAAATGTTTTAGAGATCGAGTGCCCAAACAGCAACTGAAAACCCACTATTTATCATAAAGTTCCATGTAACTCTGGCTTTCTAGTAACAAACTCTGGCAAACTCTGTGCTGGGCAACAGCATGTGTGCCCACAGAAAGGGCTCTGAGTGCCACCTCTGGCACTTGTGCCATAGGTTCGCCACCACTGCCTTACTTGCTTTGCAGACATCAAGTATCCTCTTGATAGCTCTTTTGCTGATGGATAGGAAAAAATAATGTGTACATAATATTAGGCAGAAAGAATGGCTGAATGTTGCATTCCTTTTTTGTTTGTTTGTTACTGTGTGTGTGATGAATACCTTATAAATGTACAGTTTGCTGGTCACTGTAAAAGTGGAAATATCCCAATCACACAGAAAAAGCTTCCCAACTTGTTTTCTAATGGAAGGCTGCTTCCTTGTGATATCAAAACTGCCTAAGGAGCGTGTGGGCCTGGATATCAATGTTAATTCCAGGAAACCTTGAGAAATGCCATTGCTGCAGCAACACTACTAGGTAAAGCCTATTACTGCACTTACTATTTTTGGCATTGCGTGTTTGTTAATCTGGTGCTATAAGCCTTATAGTTTCTGAGGTATTTATCTAAAATGGATTTGTGAAATGCTAGAGTACCAATTAATGAAACGCAGTGAATCTTCTGGTTGGAAGTGAGGCAGACAAACACAAAAGAATTATGGTAGCTGTTAGTGAAAAGTTGCAGACTTCTGTTCCCTTGTTGATGAACGCTCAGTCTTCAGTGAAATAGTTGGGATGGCAGCAGAGTTACTCAGTTGAGGGGCTTTATCATCTGAAAGGCTCTGCGCTGAGAGCCTCGTGGTACAAAAAAGCAGCCTGTCTTATTAATTTATGATAGTGTTTGGTTTGGTTCTGATATGTATATTTTAGATTTTCTGGCTTACTTTAGGTTTTATTTGCCTCACTTGTATTATTTCTTTGAAAAACAAGAAAAAAAGATTAAATATGATATTATTATGATTAAAATAAACCCATACCAAGAAGCAGTGGAGAGCATGGAAAATCAGTCCCGCTTGCTTCTGTGTTATACTCCTTTCCCCGCATTTTTCTTTCTTCCTCACTCTTTCCTCCATGATTTTGTTCTCTGTTTACATTGTAGAAGCAGTACCATAGCTGAATATTATGTAATATTATGTAATATTATGTAATATAATATAATATAATATAATATATAAATATAATTAATTTGTTAATTATTAATGAATTATAATTAGTATTAATACAGTAAATGTAAAAAGTAATACATTAATGTAATACAGTAAATTAGCATGGTGTTATTTTTATTTTAATCTATGTAATACATTTCTGCAGAAATTAGAAATAATAGAGTTGTAAGAAATTCTGCTAGAAATTGATATAATCTTGACAAAATAATTTTGATATCCCCCTATTCCTCATATATTACGGGATAGTTGTTAATATTCTTCTTTTCTCTCTTTTATTTTCCTTGTAGGAAGACCCTTATATTAACAGTCATTTATTGAAGTGGGAATTAAGCACGTGGAAACCATGTTGGAAACAATAGGTAAGGCATAATAAGGAAGTATATTTAAATACTTCGGACAAGATCTTGTTAGGAGCCAGTGTAGCATATCACAAATGCTTCAGGTTGTTGCTCTCTCATGGGAGGAGGATGGGGGAATCCTTGTACAGTGGATCCTTGTTATACGCTGGGGTTTGGTTCCAAGATCCCCCGTGTATAACAAAATCAGTGTATGCTCAAGTCCCATTAGATATAATGACATAGCAAAATGGTGTCCCTTATAAAAAATGGAACATCAAGGTAAATTTATACTTTTTTGGAACATTTTCAAACCGTGTATGCTTGAATCCGTGTATAAAAAATCCATGTATAAGAAGGGCCGACTGTATAGGAAATCAGCTTATACAGACTGGTCAAAAAGTACAATTACATGTGCAGCTGGTTCATCACACATATGTAGAGCCCCAACAGGATTCTTGCCTTACTGGTTAATTTTGTTCCCATGTTAATTAAAAAGTTATACAGGACAAGGTTTCATTTGTGTTTGCAAATGAAACTGATGTGAGGAAAGATACATGAACTGTTCACCAATAAACATTTAATTGAGGTATGTTGAGATTGAGTGTCAAAGACTATTGGCAAGACAAGATTATATGACCATGTGGAGATGACTCAGACTGACCCTGCAGTGTCTACTCTGCTTGGAACAACTCTTCAAGGTCTGAGATAAAGCTGTTTACAGACTCAGCTAGGTGAGTTTCTTTAGCCAGGGACTGAACCTAGGCCTGTCTAAATACAGAACAAGGGCTTTCTCTCTTAGCTACAGCTCCTTCCTTCCAATAGATTTTATTTGCAAAAAAATCAATTTGAGTCAGGCAACCAAAGTAAAAATGTGATGTGAGAGCAGCCTTGTTGGAGCAAACTTCACAGGCCAAATAAACCAGCCTCCCCCATCCTCTCAGCAGGGAGTCCAGATGATACAACACGCAATCCCTGAGTTTGATGAGAATAGTAGATGATGTCTGGCCCGTTCAGTGCCAAGCCTGGGGTAGTTCCTTCTTAAAATGGAGTAAAAAAATGCCCTGTTTGTTCTGGATCTTCCTGGAAGATCTGTAGCCCTCTATTCTGATGCAGCTGGAATGTTTAAAATGCATCCTGCTATGTCACTTAACATAGCTGCTTCTGCTACTGCCACACATCGTTCGCTGTGAGATCAGAATGATGTGGCCAGCCATGTGAACAATGCTGGGTGCCTTGTTCTGACCTCAGAGTGAGTGCTGTGGTGTGGTGGAGCGTAGTGTTGCCATAATTGTCCACTATTACCAGGGACAAAATGTGGAACAAATTCGAGACCAAACTGTAGGACAACCGCAGGACAAAACTCAGCCCAAAATGTAGGACATGTAAGAAAAATGGAGGACCTTAAATGTCCTACATTTTGGGCTGAGTTTTGTTCTGCAGTTGTCCTACAGTTTGGTCTCGAATTTGTCCTACATTTTGTCCCTGGTAATAGTGGACAATTATGGCACAGTGGGACATGTGTGTAAATAGCCATCCCATGTTGGAATGGTAATGGGGGGGGGGGGGAGAGACTGGAACAGCTCCAGGGCCAGGATACTTTGGACTACTCCTGGAGTATCCGGGCCCATGCAGACACCACCTTAGATCCAAAGCAGGTAGTAAAGTAGTGAAGTAGGAAAGAAGATGAAGCATATCAACAGTGTGTCTTGACAGCTGGGAACTTAGGTGAAACAGATTGCCAGAAATAAGCTGGCCAGAGTCCAGCAACAAGCAGTGACCTTTCTTCTAGACATATTCTCCTCCTTAACAAAATCAGTTCAGAAGACTTGAATCCACTTGGGTCTCCATTGTAGGTTAGCTGTAGACAGTTAAAAAGCAGTCACACAGATTCATCATTAAGTGGATTTTCTATTGGCTTTGTGCTAAAATGACATACTTTAGAAAATTATATCCAGCTCTCCTTTCAATGTTTAAAGATGTCTGTGAATCCCTAACTTTCATATTTAAATAAATGTTTCTCCATTTAATTTGGGGGGCTGATAAATGGTGTGTAACCATCTCTGTTCAACAGTACATAATAAGGGCATCAGTAATATTGAATGTTCTTCCAGATACTCATCGGGCTCTCCAGGCTGTTGAACGCCTGCAAGCCAAGTTACGTGAAAGAGGTGATACAGCGAATGAAGAAAAGTTGGGTTTATTGAAATCTGTGCTGCAGAGTCCTTTGTTCAATCAGATCTTAAACCTTCAGATTTCTCTTCCACAATCAAGAGATCAGGTAAGACAGGAGCAACTCAAGAGGCAAAGGGAAGTGCTGATAAGATTTTATCAAATCCTTTCATGTACTAGCTTTGCCAATTGTTCACAAAATGGATGTTGACGAGTAAAAATGAACTGTTAAAGCTGAAGGCAGGATCCAAAGATTGTCATGGCAAGAGACAAATTGTGTATCCTTAAGCTTATATGTGCATAGCTTTCTCTGTGAATAGTGCTTATGCGTAATAATATATATGCACTGTACTGCTACTGATAGTAATAAAATTAAGATAAGTAACATTATTTTTTTATCAAGCTTTATCAAGCTTTCTCTTCTAAATAATCAAGTTACATTATGCCATTTGAAATTAGTGGGGAACCTGTTGTAGCCAAGGGTCCGTAGGGGAATTTTATTACGGTATGTTGTTAT
>NC_056523.1:235774822-235827390 GCF_019175285.1 Sceloporus undulatus
AGGGTTATCATTTATACCAAAATTTATATGGAGCAGCATGGGTAACACTGTGGCCCTCCAAATGTTGTTGGATAGTAATTCCTATCATCCCTCACTTTTCATTAGGAATGATTTAAATAGACAGACTAAGGGTGCATTGTTAACAGATTGTTAAAGAATAAATTACATGGAAGACAGTAAGGATATTTTCAGACCTGGAAAAAAAGCTGGGAGAAAAAGGCATACTCCTGACAAAGTCGCATGACTGTACTGAAGATTTTTAGACACATCACTTTTATCCAGAACTTCTCCTGTGAAGATCCAGGAATGCTCTAGCAACAAACCATTCATGGGGACGTCCCAGAAATGGTTAGTTGCTGGAGCATTCCTGATTCTTCCCATGATGAAAATCTTCAGTGAGATAACGCAATTATCCCAGGAGTATGCTTTTTTCTTCCCCGATTTCCCCCCTGTCTGATAATCTCCTTACTTCTAAATAAATAGCCATAGAGTTATATTTCTATGTTCATTTCAAACAATATATCAAATTATGCCATAGGGAGTTTAATCTTGGTTTGGTATAATGTATGAATTAACAAAACATGGATTACAATGGGCCATGGACCAGCAGTATCACAAATAATAGGCTGAAGATAGCTTGCAAACCATGGCTTGCCATAATGGAAACCAATGCAACAAACAAAAGGTCCAAATATTCCATAATAAAAATATGTAAACAAAAACAGAATTAAGGGAGTAAAATCTTCTCATGCCCTGGAGTCAGAATGGTTCTTTCCCTTTCAGATGCTTCCGAATTTTGATTATGTGATTGAATTGGTGGAAACATCAGAACCAATTCTGGCTGCAATGTGATACAGAAAAATGCTTGCACTTGGTCCCCAGGCTACATGTTGCCAACTTGGTTGAGAATGCTGTATGACATGGCCCATGTTCCACACGGATGTTGTACCAGAAGGCACATTCAGATCAAAGACTGATGAAATAGCAGAAATACTAAATGTTTTAATACAGTGTTTTAGGCTGCATCTGCACTGCAGAAATAATCCAGGTTGACACCACTTTAACTGTCATGGTTTAATGCTGTAGAGTTCTGGGAACTGTAGTTTGTTGTGGCACCAGAGCTCTCTAACAGAGAAGGCTGAATGTCTCAGAAAACTGCAGTTCCCAGAATTCCATAGCACTGAGCCATGGTCATTAAAGTGGTGTCAACCTGGATTATTTCTGCAGTGTGGGTACAGCCTCAGTGTGTATCAAATATGACACATGTGTCTTTGCTTCATTTTATTTTTGTTTGCTTGGCAGCAAAACTCCATTGTTTGGTTTCATTTCTGGTATTTCCGAGTTTTACCTTTGAATTTTACCTGTGTGAGGTGTATAGTCCACTTGTTTCCTTTTTCATTTGGGAGGAAGATGGGGATGGGTAAGAAGGAAGCCCTGTGTGACATATGCCTGTGGGAGTGTTTCATTTGTAGTGAAGATGTAACCTTTGACCTTTACCAGGAATGGAATTTACTCCTAAAATGCTGGCCTATTCACTGAAATGAATGGAATGTGTGTGAATTTGTATAGCAGGGCATATTTAAGAATTTAGGTCAGAGAGGCCATCACCAAATATGCACATGTATTTTAAATAGGTAAATCTGGTGCAGTAAAGCAAGTACTTGTGGGGAAAAACCAACATAACTGTAGTATTGCTTCTCTATGCCTCAGCCATTAACCACCTTTTGAACAAACGGGAAAATTAAAATCTTTTCATTTTTCATTTTTAGTTAGAGGCTATGACATCTTTGCATATCTACGTATAAACTAATTATTCCCTTCTGAGCCTTTCTTTTCATAATTGCAGTTCTTTTACTTTTCTGTGCTATCTACCTTCTATTCTCCTTTCACATGTATTATTGAGTCTTATTGTGAGAGAATTCTGCTTGGGAGATATGTTTCCCTTGCTTGAGTGCCAAAAGGCTGAAAAAAGATTAATACAGTTATTGTTGACTTTAATGTTGATGCACTGAACATTTTATTAACTATGCTCAGATACCTTTTGATAGGTGCCTTGTAAACCTTTTTATGAAGGAAAAATGTGTTGTTTATATTCAGAGTTTTAAACTGCAAAGGGAACAGATAAACAGAAGTAAAATCCCAGCAGCTAAAGTTAAAACTGAACTGTGAAGCAATGTTCTCTTGCAGAGTGAGAAAGTGGTACCCTGCCTTCAGTGCTCATTTGCATGCTAGTTTGCTAAAAGCAAGTATGTATTTCTCCCCCCCCCTCCCCATCCCCAAGCATTGCTACTCTTTATTGGCTGCCCATTTTCCAAAGCTGATGCCACAGCAGACGCCCGGCTCTTGAAGATAAGGGAACCAAAAAAGGAATAAATAAAAATAAATAAATTCTGCTCTTGTGATAGGATGAACTTCTCAAGTCTTAATTTGATTTTTGTTTATAATTTCAAATATTTAAATATTTAAACGTTAATCACTCAGAGCTGGCAACCCAGCCTTCACTCTGTCTGTATTTGTTTCCCCCTCCTCCTTCAGAATGGCTCAAAGCTGTGCTAATGAGAAAAATCCCTTCCCTTGCCTGGGCCACATTCTTGAAATATTTTTTTCTTTGCAAGTTAGAAGATAAATTTTACGGAATGGAAAAGTACTGGCTGCATTGTAAGAGCCTAGACAGTCTCCACACACACACACACATACATCATTTTTTTTTTAGTCCTGCTTCTTTGTTCTTTATCATTTCAGGATTGCTGTATGTTGTGAGATTTTTTGATAGCGTCTAGAACTGGAATTACATTGAGATGTAACAATTCCTGCTTTCTCTGGTGGGTTGTCAGCTTAAAACCCTTACTATGAAAATACTGGGGCTTGTCTCATATTGGTGGTGGGAAGAATGAAAGGAGGCTGTTGGCTGCATAAAGGACAGTTTGTCTGACTGGTTTTGTTGCAGGATGCAGGTTAAAATCAAGGATGAAGAACCCTTCATATGTTGTTAGACTGCAGCTCTAGCTATCACACCCAGTGGTGAGGATGTTGGGAGTTGCAGTATAATGACATTTGGAGAGCCAAAAATTTCCCATCCCTGCTCTGAATTATAGAACTCTTCTGATTTAGAGTAAGGTCCTCAAATGCTCAAAATTACAGTCTTTGGAGGCATGCTAGCACCATGTGCTGAAAAGTATATGTCTGTCTTTTTAAATATGGTTAGCCCTTAGTTCGCATAGTGTTTTAAATCCAGCTAAAACACTTTATGGGCTAAAACTGAAAGGAGTCTCAAGATAGAGCAATGGGTTTTCAGTGAGTTCAATGTGAGATTATTATGTTTAAGCCAGATATTGTTTGGGATCCTAAATGCACACATAAGCTGCTCCTGCACAGTTTTGTGTATTGCCACCACCTGTCAGTTGTCAAGCCTTGGGAGGGCAGCATTACTGCTGTTGCTTACTTGTGGAGAAGGAAAGAGCAGTGATTCAGACTATAGGGAAGCAACTGGTTTCATCTCAGTGGCAGTGGGGTGGGGTGAGAAATGAGGATTTCTCTCAAATGAAGTGTACACTTGCCCATTCTTTCCCTCAGGAGACCAGAGCAGCCAGATATCCATGGTCTGACTCTTTCCCTTTTCCCTTGCTTTCCCTTTTGTATGGAGAGGCATCACCGGTCCCTCCTGGGGCTCAGTGCTCCAGGTTTGGACTTTCTTGGATGGAGTACATCCCATCCAGAAAGGGGTTTATGTTCACAGAAGCTACACTTACCTCTAAGTGGCTAACAAGCTGCTATCCCTTAAATATTTGATGTTTTAATAATACTATATTGTTCCTCTGCTCACAGAAGGTTGAGACATGAGGTTTTTTACTTATTGTACTTAGACTAGATTAGAACTGGGAGTCTTTAAATATCTTCTCAGTCAAAGAAAATTGTGAGGAAAACCTGTGGAAGGACACATCTTGATCAACTGCAGCTATTTGGCATGATTGGACTCTACCCTATTAAATATAGGGACCACCTCTTATGAAGTGGCTGCCATCTGAAAGCTTATTCAAATAAGTCCCTATACATGGATCCCTGTGCAGTGTCTGTAATATATGGAAATCACAATTTGAAATCTGCACTTGCCCATGAAATTCATTGAGTGAGCATGGGACAATGATCTCTTACCCTAAATTGCCTCACTGGGTTGCTGTGAGGACTGAGTGTATGTGTGGAGAATCATATGGGCTATCTTTACTTGCTTAGTATAAATGTGGATATAAATGTAAGAATTAACAATAAATGGGGAGAGCTACCCAACCCTTGCTTTACTCAATTTACAGGTATACTGTGCACAAAAGTTAGCACAGGTGTTGTTGTATGCCTACAAGTTGTTTCCAACTTATGGTGACGCTAAGGTGAACCTATCACAGGGTTTTCTTGGCAGGTTTCTTCAGAGGGAGTTTGCCATTGCCATCCTCTGTTGGTGAGAGAGTATGACTTGACCAGGATTACCCAGTAGATTTCATGGCTGAGAAGGGATCCTGTTCGGCAGCAGGGACGTAGCCAAGGGGGTGGGGTTCGGACCCCCCTTCCATTAGAAAAACGAATGGTGTGTGCTGCTGCGCCGCCGCACCCAAGCCCCATTATAATGGTGGCACTTAGTCTGGACCCCCCCTTCCTAAAATCCTAGCTACGTCCCTGTTCTCCAGTCATAGTCCAACACTCACACTATTACACCATGCTGTTTTTTTTTAAATACTCAGTTTGATTATCTGTTCTCACTTGTTTTATCCAGTTTTGTGAGTTGATGACATATGCGTTTCCAGCCATGGCGTTTGGTCTCCCTTAATCCTGGAGATTGAAGGGGGATCTCAGGCAATGGTGGTATAATAGTGAGTACATTGTGCAGTCCCATTTTCATGGTGTTGAATTCATCTGAAGAAATTCATTTCTAAACTTGTCTTTTCTCAAGAACTTCCTGGCATCTTTGCAAGAGGGGAACATGTTGATCTTCCTGTTTCACCTGCCTTTTCCCTTCATCTCTCTTTCTGACTCCATGCAAAAACAGCTTTAGAAAAAAGTACTGATTTTGTTGCCTAAAATGCTGACATACCATAAATGCAAATAACTTGTTTTTTTAAAAAAAATCGATAAATTTCAAGCAATTCTAAATATCATTTGATTGCTATGAAATTTTAACTACCGTATAATACTCCAAAGTATGTCTTATTCTATATTGAGACGCTAGAGATTTCTTCTGTTTATTTCTGCCAAATTATGCCAATATTGCAGATGTTATGCACAGTAAAAAGAAACTCAATTGTGGCAAATCAGCATAAGGCAATTTATAGAACAAAGCAGTGTTTGTTTTGTACAGTGTTTACATAATCACTTTGCATTAAAGCTACTTTATGATGGAATTATGGTGGTATTTTTACTGCAAGATGGAATGGTTTCCAGAGCTTGGAAAAGTTACTTTCTACGTTATAATTGCCCAAACCCTACATGACCATGTTTGCTGGTAGATTCTAGAAGCTATAGTCAAAAAAGTAGTATTTCTTAGCTTTAATTTGGCAGTGATCCTTAGGCTACTTTGGATCTGTCATTTCAACACAAGAATGTACATATACAAATGCTGCAGTAGCCCCATTGATGAAAATCACCACTTAAAAACTATCATTATTTACAGATTGTTCCCTGTAGAGAGGCTTAATTAGGATGGGCATACTCATTCCACTGTGCTCCTATAATTGTGGAATAATTAGCTGTTTTGCAAGGCCAAACCATATGTTTATGATACTGAAGTTACATTTTCAGTACATCCCATAGTTTTACCTCCATCACTAAGCTCCTGTAGGTATATGAATATGAAATGAGCTTTCAGAAAGTGGGAAATTTCCACATTTGGGAATCATGTTGGCTGTGTTTATGAGTAGTTGAAGTGGTTGTTTGGTCCCAGGGACATGTGGCATGTGTATGATAAGGAAACCATTCCATATGGGTCCAGGACATTCCAATGTGGCCAAGAAAAGTGGACGGAAAAGGCCTTTTAGATTGCCTGTGTCTCTGTGGTTTCACTATTGAACCAGCAGATGGATGAAGTTGGCCGTACTCTGCAAAATCTTATCCCAAATAATTTTAAAAAGTTAGTCGTTAAAGCACGAAACCTATTTGCATGCATGCTCTAGCTGTGTGGGATTGTGCCACGCATGTAAAAATGCCCCCCCAAAATTGGGAGTGCCACTATATTTGTCCTGACAGAAGAATTTAACTGGCAGAAATTAATCAGGAGAACTGTTTCAACATTGTACAGACATACTTCAGTTAACGAAGGCCCGATGTCCTGGCAGTGCTGGTAGGGCTTGGGGCCATGCACCAACCCCACGGTCCCAAGTCCTACCATGTGCCGGTGGTGCCACTATTCAGTGGCACTGCCCACACAGGGGGCATAGGGATGATGTGTGGGCCTTTGAGTGTCCACATGCCTCAGCAAAGAAGCGGCTTTCGGCGGCTCCTTTTTTGCTGCGCAGCGTTACCGCTCTGTTTGGTTGCTGCGTTAACGCTGTGCAACAAAAAGGGGCAGTGTTGAAACACCAGTCTGTACTGCCCCAAAGCCTCTGACAAAGAAGCTCCTTTGTACAAAGCCTTTTTATGCTCACCCCACTCCTCTTTCTTCTTGTCCTGGAAGTGTTTAGTAGCATTGGCACTGGGCGTATGATGAAGGAGGGCTGAAGAAATACTGACTGTTGTAGTTGCATATCTGCAGTCAATAATACAATGAAAGTTTGAGCTGGATAAACCTGAGATTATGCTCTAACCAATCCTGCTGTGACTGTGTGAGCCTGCCTACAAGAGGAAAGGCAAACAGCAGAAAAAAAGGGAAAAGCCTAATCAACTTCCCACCGCCATATTAAAGAAACATAAATCTATAAGTTTAACCGCCAAAATGGAACTCATAAGAAGTAGAGGCTAATCAAAGAAAACAAATTCTCCATACATTTTGGATGGAGTTTTCAGGTGGGTTCTTAAGGGTTCAAAATGTTTTTGTTTACTTATGAAAGTCTTACCTAGCTGTTTCATTTCATATTTGCATATTGTTAATTTTGGATGCAAAGTTTGCAGAAACATGTTGAACTATTCTTTTTTGTGTGCGTGTGTGGTACAGAAGCCTATCTTTATTCTTCCCATATTATTTCTGTTTCTGGTACAACATACAGGTGAAACCACAGCACTCATCACTCTATCTGAACTCTTTGTATAAATATATTTAGTGAGAGTCAATTGTCCTATGTTTGCAATTACGTAGCATATTGGCTACTGACTGTTTTGTGACACCACCAACAAATCATATTAGTAGTTTCTATACTATAGTTTTGACCAGTGTACAGTCACATTTTGTGGCATACTTTACAAACAACATATTCATTTATAACCGGAGCTTATAGTGTTGTTTCTGTCTTTGTCTCTGTCTCAAAGAAATAACTGGCAGGAACACATCAACTTTGTTAACTGAGGTATACCTGTATCTCTGTGCAGAGAGAAACTGCACATAGGGGTGAAACAGACGGCCCTGATGGGGCAGCTTGAGGCTGCAGCAAACGGACACACGGCCCCAATCCAGCCATTTCATGCCCCAAATAGGAGCGGAAAAAACCTCCTATTTGGGGCGAAAAAAAAGCTTTTGCTTTTGTCTGTGGAGCTGACTTTTTGCTGGCTTCAGGATGTGTGGCATCTAAACACCACACCACCAAGTCACCTGGCATGTAAATGCTGGCGTGACCTCTGGGCGACTTGGAGGTGCACGTAAATGCCACACCCCCACGATAGCTTGAAGCTGGCTGAAGCTGCTGGTCAGTTTTGGCCCATTCTCAATTTTCTGCTTACAGTATTTTAGATCTTTGCTTGTTCTACTGCATTTCTTGATGAAAACATTGCAGCTGCAGTTGTAGATTAAGGATTCTTTATGGAATCCTTGTCCTGAAACAGACAGGCCAAAATGTCCTCCAACACATACCCCACATGTGGCCAGAAGGTGCACTGAGCCTATCTCACCCCAACCCAGAAGAGCCAGGACAAAAAGGATTGGACAAAAACCACTCCTTTTTGGTGGCTGATTAGGAGTGCGGCAGCAGCCCGGATCAGGGCATGCAGTTGCTGCGGTACGACTGCGATCAGGATGTGAGAGGCCTTTGGCCGCTCCTTTTGCCCCATCTGTTTGAGGCCCTTGTGGAGTTTATTGGCTAGCCTTGAACAAGTCAGCTCCCAGAGCCATTTTCTTTGGAAGGGTGATTGTGGGAAGAAATCAGACATTTGAATATGTTGGCTAATGTCCAGAGTGTGAAAAAAAATGGGGGAAATAAGCCAGTTTTCAATTCCAGTGGAAAAAAATTAGGAACTTCTGGCAATCTATTTTTTAAAAAACCTGGAAAATACAGAGAAATACAGTGTGCCCACGTCATATGCGGGCGCCTTTTACATGGCTTTCAGCTTATGCTGGGAGAAACAGTGGTGCGCACACCTGTGTTGGTCACACTGTGCCTTGTGTCATGCACGAGCCCCATTATAGCCAATGGGGCTCGAGCATACGCTATTTGCCTTACTAAAAGGCAAGGGCACACTGTATTGCCTTTTAGTGAATGAGTGAAATGTTTTTTAAATGAGATTTTACTCTTTCAAGATCATTAAGGTTTGTAACTAAGGCTGACCACACAGCAGATGATGCAGTTCTGTCTATTGAGGATGTTACCATCTATATGCAACAAGTATTTGGGATGGGGGGCGCTTAATTGCCTGAGTATACGTGCTATGTGCGGCTTCCAGCATACTCTGGGAGCCGCGCCGGAAAGGCGTCTCCCATGCCCCAGAAGAAAAAATGGGGCACCACATGCGTGCTGTGGGAAAGAGCCCCATTGTTTCTAATGGGGTTTGACTTTACGTGGTATTTCCCTTACGTGGCGGTCCGGATTGGATCCCCGCGTAAGGGAAGGGCCAACTGTACATTGTTGAAAGATTCAGTTTAGTATTTTCAGTGTTACGTTACATTTTATAACCAGATATGCTGATTGTGATTATGTGAGTCTGTTCCAGTCCAAGAAATATACTTTATTTTATTCTTTTGTTTTCATTTTCCCTCTACTTCCCAGATGGTAAAAATTAAGATACATATTCAAAGATAGTATAAGATTCAGCAGTTTTCTCCCCTCCTTCTTTGCTATGTACATTCACAATTTCATTCGTATGTATGCCAAATACTGTAGTTTTATTTGCTAATTAAGCAACGAACAGCCATTTCACACTATTAAGGCAGCAAAAGAGTTTGGGTTTTATTTGAAAATAAGTATTTCATATTTTAGTGTTTTGCTTAAAAAAATTTTCCTCCCAAAGGTACAAAATGTCTGTAAATTTTATATTTCCAGTCCAGAGTAGAGCAATTGGAAATAATAGGACAGCTAGTCCTAAAGTACCATTATCTGAGTGGGTCTATTCTAAGAATGATTAACTGCTGTAGAAAAGACTGACACTATTAAAAATATGTAATTTCAGAGTGAGGCTACTGTTCATGAGATGAAGTTGTTATGCTATATTCTGTTAAATTATTAACACATCTGTATACTGTGGATGCGCAGCAGCAGTAGTCTTTTTCATATGGTTAAACCAGCCAAACTCTTATTTTTATTTTTTGGTGTGTGAGTGGGGGTGCTGTTAGCTTTATTCACCCAACACTTGTGAGCTGGAGCCAGAAGCCACTTTGTCTGACATAGTCTTTTTACATTAAACTAATCCCCTTTGAACATGCAACTCAATTTCTTTAATTAGCTTTAAAAATGAAGATCATTAGAGTGGAGTGCCACTATCAATTACTGTGGATGGGTTAGTAGTCAATAATACATCAAAACTCTGCCACAGTTCTTACTAAAGCCTTTTAAAAACATCTTAAGTCTTACAATCTTGAATTAGAGTTACGTGAACTAAGATTCTGTTTTTCAATCTTCTCTTCCAAAACTGATTTAGACTCATACTAGAAAGTTATTCTTTACTCTTTTGACACTCAATTTTTTGAGGAATAGTGAGAAAGATTTTATTTCTTACTAAAGCAGTTTCTTTGTTTGCATTAGAATAAACATACTAGGTTTTTCATAAGAAATGGGAGAGCCATGTGCTCATTTTGTATTTTAGAAAAGGCACTCTTTAAGAGAACATTATGACATTTTGATCAGTATTCTATCTCCAGCAGGGGAACAAACCAAACAATTTGCTGCCTTTGGGAGAATGACATATCCCAATCATTCATTTGATATTTCAAGCGCTGCTCTTTACCTTCTTTTTCCCAAGTCACAGGCACAATCTAATCATTTTGAAATTTCATTCTCTTATTTCCACATACCTGTGGGCTCATGTCTTGTTTATTCAGTGAAACATTAAATTGCTTAACTTTAGTTTGATAGTGCATATATAGAATCAATATGTGAGTGTTTGAAGTTGCCTGCCTTTGTAATTTCCTACTGATGTGAATTTTACATATATGTTGGCTGTACCTTTTAATCGGAAGTGAATATGTAAGCTCTCTATAGACAAATGTTCCATCTATAGGATACTTACAAAATATCTAAATGAACTCTGGCTTTCATGCCATCACTGTGTATGATATTTATTATGCAGTGATTCTGCAGTTTGTTCTTATGATATCTTCCGTGTCTTGACTCTGTTTTAAATACAGTGGAACCTCGCCTTACGTGGGGGATCCGTTCTGGATCCCCCCACGTAGGACAAATTCCGCCTATGCTCAAGCCTCATTCAAGTGAATGGGGCTTGTGTGCACAGTGGTGCGGCAGGGCACACGCGCCACGTGCACACACCCCATTCATTTGAATGGGACATGCTGCCCCGTGCGCTCCTGTGCGGCTTGAGCGCGTATGCTCAAGCCATGTATAACGCGGGCGCACTCTATAAATCATGTATAGTTTTAGGACATGATAAAACTCCAGTGCTGATTTTGACTTTTGGCTTTAACTATTTCATTCTCTTTGTTTCATATCTAAATTTCAACAATGTTGCACACCATTTTTAGGTCAGTATTGCACCATCAGTCTCCTCACCTGGAGAGATCCCGCAGCTTCCTCATCATAGTTCTTCACTCCAGAATGTGGGTTCTTCATTCCAGAATGAATCCTATCTGTTGGCTCAGCAAAATGGCAGCCTTTCTAGTGGGCTAGGAGCAGGTGCACGATCAGTCACCCCTCAAATTAATGGGAAGTCTCCCAGCGATGAATTTGAATTACTCATCAGAAATATGGCACAGGTAAGATGCCATAACTTGAAATTACTGTTTGGCATTGTGACCTGATGTTAAATGACTGGGAGCATCCTATAGCTTTGCATGCTTCTCCCTTCTGCCTCACTGTTTTCTTTTGCTGGAATGTTTTCTCTCCCTTGCGCATTCAGAGTTAACTGCATCTCCACCATTGATAATGCTAGCCATAGTTACGCCAAAGTTTGTTTCCAACCATAGCTTAAAAGGGAGGTTTAGCATTAATAGTCATAATCATCATGCCCATTTTTGAAGGGGACTAAAACTGAAAGATGAGATGATTGCCTAAATGCCTGTAAAAAATGGGGCCCGTACTTGAACCTATGCAAGCTCCAGATTGTTTTTCTGTACTGATCTTGAATAGGGCAAGTTTGTTGCACTGTTAATTAATTTATTTGTTGTTTATTTGTTTTGGGCGGGATCCAGTGGAGGTTTTCTCATTGTTGGGAGTTCTTCTGACCATGAAACCATAAAGGATTGATTGACCCTTTCATCTTCAGAGGACCCAGGTTCACCCTCCAAAACTGGTGGGCTGGGAAACACACCATAGCTAGTTTTCAGGCATCATGGAGTGCTGCAGAGGATAGGGAAAGAAGTTCCCATTGCATTGGTGGATCTTTGCTAATGTTCCACTGAATGTAGGTTTGTTGGTTTGTTTTATTACCTATGAACAACTTGAATGAACTACATGAATAGCATCATGTTGTGTCTGAATTAATTTTGATGTGGTATCTTTTTATTCATTGTGTTTGCAAACAGGGGCGCCTTGTTGAAACTATAGAACTTGTAAAGCCTCTAAATGGTGGTCTGGGATTTAGTGTAGTTGGTCTGAAGAGTGAATACAGAGGAGAACTGGGCATATTTGTGCAGGAGATTCAAGACGGAAGTGTGGCACAAAGGTAGGATTGTAAGGTGTTTTTTTAAACTTCTATTTTGTGGATGAGGACAATTTATGAGAGAAATGTAGATGCTGCTCCATAATTAGGATATGAGGACAAAAACCGCCTCGGCACCTGTATCTTAATTGGGCTGGCACCTTTTTGAAGATGGAAGGACACCTCCCCCCCTTTTATTGTATTAGCCTTCTTTATTAGCACCTGATTGGCCCCTCTCTCTGGTACAATTCTGATTGGAATGTGGCCTTTTGCAGACTGAACACTCATGTTTATACTTGCAGACTTTAGGATTGCATGATCCCTGAAAGCTAAATTCCCAACACAGAAGGTTTTGGGACTTAGTAGAATTATCCTGTGTCTTGGCAGATAAAGTACTACAAGATTGCTGGACCAAATGTCCACTATGTGTACAATCGGCTTGGATGGGATGAGCAGGTGTCAGTTGCATCCAGAGTTGGGAGTGGAAAAGATCCCAGCATAAAGTAGGGTAAATAGCTGCACACATATGGAAAGCCTCATCATATTGCAGCCAGCACACCCAGAATTGTCAATATAAGCCTGGTGTATAATATCCATGTTCTGAATCAAGGCTGCTGTGTTCATGGGCTGTGCCTTAGCAATAACACCTGCATAGATAATGAACCCATTCAACCAGTTAGCAAAATTGTGTTCAATCTTTTGCCGTTTTGAAGCCTTCTTATCTTTATCATCAAGCCCCTCTTTATTTTTTCCCATCTCCCAGTAGAGTAGGGAGAAGACATCTGCATATTCATCCCTGAGTATCTTATCTATGGTAGACTCGAGAAGGTCCCAGAGGAAGGGACAACTCACTGTAGGGAATAGCAGAATGTGCTACTGTGTTGTAGCCTTGCTTGGCTTGGGACCCTTGTTGGGTTAAGTCACAGGCTGGCAGAGGCTGTTAAGGGGGTGTCATGTAATAGCCAGGCCACATTTCCCAAGCGGGTGAGGCTAGTGCCCACTGTAGGGCTTGCGTTGCTGATGGTACAGCTGTCCCTTCCTTCGGCAATGAATGATTTTGTTGCTGTGAATAACCAGGCATCCCCCATGGCCATGACTACTCTGCAACAGGAGCTCTGTATAAGATGTTCGAATCACCTGATGGAGGTGTCAGTGTGATACCTCAAGGTGTCATGCACCATGAAAAAAACACTACCTCTGAATTGTGGATAATATACGTATTGTAATATATTTCATTTTCTTTTCCATCCCCCACCCCAGTTCATGTGCGCCTAAGGTGTCTCCAATGTCCTTGGAATGGACACTCAGGAATGGACACTCACAAACCCAAAGCAGTCTGAATGCCTCTGGCCTCAATTATATTCACTTTCCCTCTGAGTAGACCCACCGACTCCATGAGATTTATCTCCCACAATGGAGTCAAAGGAAACTTAGGTTGGGACTAACAAGAAGAGACAGGCTGAAGCCAACTGAGGTGCCCTCACTATCTGAAAATTTAACATTAAGATCCTTGCTATACCTACATGAAGAAACATAAATAGGCAGGCCTGGTCTACACTAATCCAGAGGGCCCAAACAGGTAGAGCAGCCTAGCCCATCACCATTAATTTTCTGGCTGAAGCCTTTTGCCACATAGAGCTGCTTGATTTGGGAGCAACTTTACCAATAGAACTTGACAGAGGAGGTGGCAGCCTTGAGGAGAAGGAGAAAGTGGCAGTGGCGGTCCTGAGGAGAAGGAGAAAGATTTTCCTCCTTTTCCCTTGGGAGTAGGGCTGCTGCCATGGCTTCTGAACCTGAACCCTACTTTTTTTCTTTTTTCCTTCTGGACCACCAATGCCTTCCTTGCCAAGTCCCACTGGCTGCATGTGGTAAAACCTTCAACTATAATAAGGTGCCCAGCCTTAGGGTAAATCAGGACTGCTTGGGTGGGGTGGACCAGCATCAAACTGCATTATTTCTGCACTGTTAGAACAGTTAGACCACTGTTAAGAAATTGAGATACAGTTTTAAGTTCTTTCCCACTAAAAGATAGAGAGATTCAACTAGTAGCTTATTTTCCTTCACTTTAAATTGGTGAAAAGATAAGTCGTTGCATGAAAATGCATTCTTCATTAAATTATAAATATATAAATATAGATTTTAAATATAGATTTTTTTAAAAAAAACCTATATTATATTTTGTAATGCAGGTTCTTTCTTTTTTTGTATAAGAAATAAAATTAGTCTTCCTACCCCCTTAAATCTTGATTGAAGTATCTTGTAGGTAAACTGTGTGGATTGTTGAATATTCAGCACTTACAGTTTGAACAAAGTAGAACTTTGGTTTGTTAAGCAGCAGGCTCAAAGTCAAGAATGAAGTTCCCAGGCTATAGAAGGCAGAGCTGAGAGCCACCAATATGTAATATACTTAGTTTCGGATGCGGGTGCAGAGGGAAGGAGCTAGCTGTGGGGTGAAGGCAAGAGAGTGTGGCAGCAGGATTAGCTTCAAAGAGAGTTGATCACCAGGGTGCCAAGATAGCTGCTCACAGCAAAACTGCAGGGAAAGATTTAAAAAGTTGGTAGAAATAGAAAAACAGGATTAGAAGAAACTACTTTGGGGAAATTGTCAAAAAAAAGGTTGTAATATGTGGTGGCAACACTTATTTTGTTATTGTTTTTACTCTTTCACATGCCTACAATAGAGATGGAAGGCTGCAGGAGGCAGATCAAATTCTTGCTATTAATAGGCAAGCCCTCGATCAGACAATTACACATCAACAGGCTATTGGCATCCTACAGAAAGCCAAAGATGTTGTTCAGCTGGTTGTGGCTAGGGGTTCTTTGCCTCAGCTTATAAGTCCTGTAGTTTCTCGATCTCCATCAGCTGCTAGCACAATCTCAGCCCATTCCAATCCGGTGAGTAAACCAATGCACTGTGAAAAAGACTATGACTTGTTTTCTTTTCACTCATGGGTAACTGCAGAATAGATTCTGTATAGTTTCATGGGTTAATTGCCCTTTTCTTCAAAGCAGAGGTATCTGTGCAATGTGTCTCCCTGGTGGAAAGGTGACATTATCAAAGGAAATTCCCCATGCTTCCAATTTCTCTTTCAGTGCACCAGAAAATGTGTGTTCAGATCATTTGATGTACTTCAGTCAATGTGGGTTTTGATCAAATGAATCCTAGTTGTGCAGAGTGGAAGAGTCAGTGCATGAAATTCAAGTGGAAGGGGTTTGTCACATGGGTTAGTGCCATTCCATGCAATGTCTCTCAACAAGTGTCTTCTAACAATATGCAGTGTCTTGTGTTGAGACATCCCATGTGTCTGTGCTGATGATATATGCTTCTGTGACGTGGAAGAGCACTGGTGCTGCAGTGGTTAAATGCCTGTACTGTAGCCACTCACTCAAAACCATAAGGTTGCGAGGTCAAGACCAGCAAAAGGGCTCAAGTTTGACTCAGGCTTGCATCCTTCCGAGGTTGCTAAAATGAGCACCCAAATTGTTGAGGGCAAATTAGCTTACAGTTGTAAACCACTTAGACACTGCTTAGGCGGTATGAAGTGGTATATAAATTAAGCTTGTTTGTTTTGTTTTGTTTGAAGAGATTTAATGATGGTAAACATGCAGCCTGCCCCTGAGAGAAAAGGAGATATGACTGAAGTTTGTATGCCTTCATCAGCCTTTGTACATGGACTCTGTAACAGCTCACTCATATTATGAAATTCACAACATTCACATTTGCTGTGTGGATCAAACGAATGATAATCTAAGGAAACTCTGCTCAGGTCCACTTAGAAATGAGGAAGAAAATGCATCAAAATTACACCCAAATGTATCCAAATCATCCACATGCTTCTGGTAATTTCTCTTTTTGTTGCCCAAGGATCCCATACCATGTGTGGCAGAATCCCTCTCCAGATTGGTTCCTTAGTTCCATCCTTTGGGTTTCTATCACTCATCTTTCACTTTTTTGCCATTAAGATCCCTTCCTGGATCTGGTACTCAAGGGGCTCACTATACTGGACAAATGGCTGTGTAGTA
Organism: Sceloporus undulatus; assembly: GCF_019175285.1. NCBI lineage: Eukaryota > Metazoa > Chordata > Lepidosauria > Squamata > Phrynosomatidae > Sceloporus > Sceloporus undulatus. Next base: position 235,790,996 of record NC_056523.1, read on the forward strand.
TGTTCAGTGTATTCAAATGTGACCAGTCTTCCCTTTTAATTCTTAAATGTAAACAGTCGGACACAGTTTTAGCAAATAAATATAGTAAACATTCATTTATTGTGACAGCCAGTGTGGTGTAGTGACTTGAGAGTTGGACTAAGACACTGGGAGACCAGGATTTGAATCCGCAGTCAGTCATAGAAACCCACTGGGTGACTTGAGCAAGTCACACTCTTTCAGCTTGAGAAGGAGGCAACGACAAACTCTCTCTGAGAAAATTCTGCCAAGAAAACTGTGAGCATTGCCTTAGGCATGCCATAAATTGGAAAAGACTTGACAGCACACAACAACAACAACAACAACAACAACAACAACAAAAATTAATAAATTAAACATGAAATCCATAAGCTCCAAGTTTCCAGCTCCCAAAACCTTATTCAGATTTTCACCTTGTTTCTGACTGCCCTATTCATCTTTTCCCTCTATAACATACAGGCCTCTAGGCAATATCCCCCAGAGGCTCTGCTTCACAGCATTTCAAAGGCTGTGATTGGCTGGTTCTAACCAGGCTTGCCCAGATCCTCATTTCACATCATGCTTTGCCTCTTTTTGTGTGGGATGTTGTGGCAACATGCTTCCTACGCTTCTCGGGATGAAAAAATTGAGTTCTTGTACTGTGGTAGAACATTCCTACACATATCTGCCAGTGAAGCTGATTGCACTTTGTTCTTAATAATACCATGGAAAGGTCAAACTTTGCAAAAGAAAAAAAATAGTCCTGTTATTTTCTTTTCTTTTTTCCCCTTTATCCTCCCTACTCATCATGTTCCTTGTAAGTTATTTTCTTAGGAACCACAGAAGATGACTTTTCCCATAAGCATTGCTGAGCCATAAGAGTACTTGTTTGCAAATATGAAAATACTGCTAAAACAGTGTTCAGGCATTTTGAAAGTTAAATTTGCCAGAAGCTGTTAAATACAAACCTAGACTGTATTCCTGAAATCTTTAGCCCTGTTCTTGTGCTTGTTTCACACACATGTGAAGATGGAGGGGTAGAAAGGTTGAGCCTTTAGGCCACCTGCAACATTTTCTCATATTCAGCCAGAGAAGGGAATGGACTGCCTACAACAGCACATATGTAGAATCTGCAAGCACTGTAGGTACTTTGGAATACCCTCAGATTCGCGATTAAGCATGCCTTACACCAAACCTGTGGAAGTTGGAGTCAACATCAGCGAATATGGACACTGAGAGAGGGGCTTTTAGGCACAATTTGCTCTTTTCTCTTAATTCTCTCTGCATGAAATGAAGGTGAGGCCTGTCCTTTTGGCAGAATTGTAGGTGTTCCTTTTGGCCAGGTCATTTTGTAATTATTTCTGAAAGTTTGTAAGTTTGTACTTACTAAATGGTGATTCTTTGGGTAAACAAAATGTTTAGTCTTTTTTTTTTTTTACAGTGGGTGGCTTGTTGTTTGTTTCATAATAAATGGAATTCATTTTATACATCCACAGTGTAGTGTTAAAAATAATGAATATACTGGTGGGATGTGCAATGAGCCAATGTGTGTTGTGGGGTTCTTTTCTTACAGTGATGAGAAGAGCCCCCTCTTCTTGCTTTGTGCACATGCTACCCAAGATTGAATGGTTTTGCAGCTTTTGAGATATAGTCAGATTCTCTTGCTTGTTTTCTTTTAATGGCAAGAAACAAGTGATGTGGACAGGGTGCCTATTCTCAGTTATTTGTTTATGAAGGGTACCTTGTGGAGAGAACTGATGCAGGATCTGCATCCTGAGATGCATTAGAGCAGTTGGGCTCCATCCTTTTCCATAGCTGTATGGAGAAGTGGTCATTTTAATTTATAAGCATGATTCCTCACCCCTCATTGAGCTACTTCAGTGAAATCCTAAAGACTTTTGATGTACCATTGAGCACAATCAGAATGGAAAATATTGAATTATTCGCTGTGCTTCTGAAGGGGCAAATTTCTTGAACGGGTATACCGCAGAAATATCCAATATACGGTGCAAAACTATGTTGTTTTTCTGCTTCAGGTTCTGTGGCACTTGAAATAATGTACTGTGTGTATTCATGTATAAGTCTAGAATTTTAGTCAAAAAATGCCCCTTCCAAAACAGTTTTTTTTAAAAATTCATGGGTCAATGAAAGTATTGTACTTTAATTCTTATTAAAAAAGGAACTGTCCAATAATCAAAGGCAAGAATGTTTTGGAAGCACTGATCCCCCTCTACTCTTTCTTCCATTCAGCCTTTAGGGCAAGGCATAGCTATTCCTGTTGGAATTTTGTCAGGTCTTTGGCATTGTTTTCCTTTGCTTCATCCTTTAGATCCTTTTTACATGCCCTTAGGTTTTACCCTAAAACTTACCCATAGCTCATGTCAAAATCCATAATTTTGGTTCCAAAACCTGGCCTTGACTTATACATGAGGTCAACTTATAGTCGAATATATACTGTAATTACTTGTTCTTGACATTATTTCTTTGTGAACCTAATTTATTGTCTGTCTTTGTAGGTTCATTGGCAGCATGTGGAGACTATTGAGTTGGTGAATGATGGATCAGGTCTAGGGTTTGGGATAGTGGGTGGAAAATCAACTGGAGTAATAGTTAAAACTATCCTTCCAGGAGGAATAGCTGATCAGGTACATATATGCCTAGCATATTCCTGCATGTTTTATTTACAGCATCAAGTGATAAAAATTTGAAATAGAAATATTACCATCTATAAAACCTTTCTTCTTGAGTTAAAAAAGGAGAGTGTATATATATGGGAAGTATGTGTACCCTCACCATAGACCAGAGGGCAACATTTCAGTTTGTGAAAACTCCAGCCAGACATTCCACATGGATAATTAGTGATAGATATAAATGTGTGAATTCCACAAGGCATATTTAAAATATCTTTTTGTTTTAGTGGCAATTTTTTCTTATTAACTACATTGCCCAACCAGTATGAAAAGAAAATGGAAAGGAAGAGAGAAGTGCTTTGAAGTATGTATTTGCAGCAGACTTTCATACTGCTTACTTTATCTGTATGTATGCACAAACCCAGTATAACATTTGTAGACGCAGGAGATTATCAGATTAGGGATGGGACATCATTGTCCCCTCCCTGTCCCGTCCTTCCCACCCAATCGTGGGAAGGACTTTCACACATAATCTGTACTTGACCCGGCAGGGAAGTGTGAGTGAAAGTGATCACGTGAATCACTTTCACTTGCAAGCGCATTCAGCCACTTGAAAAGTGCAAGTGAAAGTGATAGAGCAAAGCATTTTCACATGAAAGCGGGCTGAAAAGCACTTTCAGCTGTCAGCTGAAAGAGCTTTCAGTCATCATTTCCACTCTTTTGTAATAACGGAAGAACCCATTATTACAATGACCGCTAAAAGCGCTTTTAGTTGATGGCTGAAAGCACTTTTCAGCCCGCTTTCATGTGAAAGTGATTTGCGCTATCACTTTCACTTGGGTCACGGGCGGGATAAGGATCATGGAGCAATCCTGTCCCTATCCTATCCCCATGTGAAAATCACCATTGGCCTGAAACAGACAGCCTGGATGGAGCAGCCTCATGCCACTCTGGTGCCATTGGAAACAGATGGCCTGAATGGAGCGGCCTTATGCCACTCTGGTGCCATTCACACTGGGACAGCAGCAACCACACATGCTGGTTCTGAACTGGGCTGCTGGAAGGAACTCTTCTTCTTGGCTCAGTTCTTCTGTGATGGCATGGTGTTGGTGTGGCTTCAGGCCTTGTTTGGGGTGTTCGTCATCTCAACGCCACATCCTCAATGCAGTCTCAAGCTGCATCATTTTGCCTGTTTGTTTTGGGCCATAGTTGTAGCTTCTTTACTTACTGAAGCTGAGATATTCTGCTGTTCCTCATAGTACACTGAGAGTTAAACTTTGAGGCATGGAGTTTGCTCGTACTCTTGGTTACTCTCTGTAGGCTGGTTTGAGCATAATGCCATATGCAAAACATCTCTGTCATTTGGTGAGGGGGTTTGTACACAGGACTTTGATTGCAGGAAGGTGGTATCATGCATAGCAATAGTAGCAATTGTGGCAATAAATACTAATTGTTTCTTTGTGTCATGTGTTGTGTTTTACTACAGTAACATTACAGCATAATCTCACTGTTAATAAATAAACAGTCCACCAATATTTTACCACAGTCCCTGCATATCAGTAATAATCTCTTGCTAGAATGCACATTTGGTACAGTTGGTTTCCTTTTTTATTTCTGGCAGTTCATTAATTGAGTTCTTCCTCCTCCAGAATGGTAGGCTATGCAGTGGAGACCACATCTTGAAAATTGGTGATACAGATTTGAATGGAATGAGCAGTGAGCAAGTGGCACATGTGCTGAGGCAGTGTGGAAACAGAGTGAAGCTGGTGATAGCCAGAGGTCCAGTAGAAGAGCCTGCACCACCTGCAGTTCCTCCGGGCACACCAGTACAGGCATTCATGATGGATAACCAGGTAATGAGGGGAGGGCAGAATAAATTGAGGAAATGACATTGAGAGCAAGAAATCCAATGATTGATTATTAAAATAGATTTCAGGGCTGCTGTTTTCTTACTCCAAAGACATGTAAATGCAGTGTTTACAATGTCTCTCTCTCATATATATATATATATATATATATATATATATATATATATATAATCCCTCATAATCATCAGTAATAAAGTCTGCGTAACGAGGATTCTGGTGAGCCAGACATACAAATATACAAATAATTTCTAACCCAGTAACCTCAATGTGCCATTTGAATGGTAGTTTAACAGCAGCTGAGCAATCAGTGGGTTGCAACACCTCCCACTTACTCTGCAGCAGCTCTTTCAGTCCAGCTGGATTATTAAAACAGTTTCTCCCAATATGCCTTTCTTCTTCTGCTTCCCACATTTACCTCATCATCCTCTCCATCCATCAGCCGGCTCCTTTCTGTGCCAGCCGGCACACAGCTGCAACTCTTCACCTAGGTCAGCTGCCACAACTTCAGCTGCTGCTCATCATGTGCCAGCTACCCAGCTGCCATCTTCACTGCACATAGAACTTTTCATTTCTGTTTTGCTATTCTGGTGATCTTCCTTTACTCTCTGAAAAATGTCCTCATTTACCCAAACTCCATCACTCCCTCTGTGTTATTCTTTCCTCTATTAGTCACAAATGATTCTTTCTCGTAAATGTTTTGAAAAGAGGCCAAGAAGGAGCATGGTTTGTAATATGTGGAATGAAACATGATTTGAGGAAGAGTGTCGGTGTATGTAAACAAAGAAGTACCAGAAAGTGAAAGCGCCTACATATTTCTGCCTTTCTTTGTGTCAAGTCTAGCAAGAGTTTTCAGCATCCTGTATGGATAATGTGACAGCTGTTTAGCAGGATGCTTCTGTTAATTTGATTTTATTCAGCAGAATGAGGTGATTCTCAGTTGAACTGCGGCTGCTTCAAAATATAGAAAGAAAAGTGATAAGAGAGGGATCAAGCTCATGCTTTTCTGCCCTTGGCATGGTTGCTTTCAGTAACTTCCTAGACTTTTGTTTTACATTTTTATCTTCTGTTTTGAGGAACATTTCCCTAAATATAATTTGAACAACATTTTCCTCAAGTATCTCTTTTTGGGTAATTACTTTTTTACTTTATAAGTAATCTCCCCCCCCCCCCTTTTTTTTTTTTTTTTAAATTGCTTCTTGATTTTGCTCTTTCCCAGTAGCAGTTTCTGGGAGATGACTGGAAAGCAAATAGATTTGGCTGCTAAGTCTCTGGGAAATAAATAAAAAATGCTATTGTTATTGGTTATATGCCCCACTTCCCGAGTTATTTTTACCTTGTCATCAATAGAATCTTTCCATCATTTACATGTACTCATTGATTCCTTTCTTCTCTGTTGATCCCTTGTGCCCTCTTGGCTCTAGCACACAGAGGAATGGAATCAAATTTTTATTCTGCAACTGGGACCATACCTGAGCATTAATCACCTCAAAATCCTTCCACGAGCAAGAAAGGGTGTGGCTGTGGGTCTCATTTTTGCCGGTTCCCCCTCCTTCTTTGGCTCCCATTGCTACTCCTCTACTTGTCTGAAAGGTCTTTCAATCCTCCCGAGCTGATTTTATGGGACAAAGGGGACTCCAGGGGAAAAGAGAAATTTCTGAAGATTGACTCTTCACATTGTAGTCAGTGCAAATCTTTGTTGGATTGATGACCCCTTGCCATTGCAGTCTCAATTGCAGTTTTGCTGAAGTCTAAGCCATAGGCCTATATAATCCATAGACCATGGGCCTATACAAGACACCACCCAGATGCCAATTCTGCCCACACAACTACTTGGGAAATGTCATCATAGGACCTAATCACGTAACCCTCAATATTGGAGGCACTTTGACTTGCTCATCCTCTAATGTGATATATGCCATCATTTATCAACAATGCCCTTCAACACTATACATTGGGCAGACAGGCCAGTCTCTATACCAGAGAATAAATGGACATAAATCAGAAATTAGGAATGGGAATATACAAAAGCCTGTTGCAGAACACCAGTTTTCTTTGGCATTCTATCTTTGAGCTCAAGACAGCAGTCCTTGAACAAAAAACCTGCAAAGGGAGATTGGAAAGAGAAACAACTGAATTACAATATATTCACAAACTCTAATCAATCAACAGTGGGTTGAACAAAGATAATGGTTTCCTGGCACACTACATACAACATTGGATGCTCTTAGACAGTTTAAATAGATCTCCTTTGTGGTTCCCAGCCTGTCCACACCACATTCCAAAACTCCCTCCCACTACTTCATACAGACATCCACCCAATCTGGTCTTAGGCAACATCTTCCCTCCTGCTTTTCTCCCTCAATGACTATTGTTAAAGCTGAACTTGTCACTTCATCATGATATCCACAAGTTTTGCATTTCAGTAAATATCCATACCATCTGTGTGGTGTAGTACAGTGGTCCCTTTCCTTATGTGGGGGACCTGTTCTGGCAAGTTCTGCCTATCCTCGAGTCCCATTGAAAATAATGGGGCTCTTGCACATGGCGGTGCAAGCCATTCATTAAAAGGTGCCCCCGTATAACGCGGGCACACTGTAATTTGAGTGCTGAACTATGACTCTGGAGACTAGGGCCTGATACAGATGGGCAACGAAGCATCTGGGAATGCGAAGCGTCTGTACGCTCCCGAGCCCTACTGTACACCCCCGGCTCCATCATGGCTCGTCCCCGTCCACATGGGGGCCACCATGATGAAATACGCATGGCACAGCCTCCAAATGGCATGGCGCCGCACAGATGTCATCATTGCATGTGCGAGGGTGCCAATGGCGTCGCACATGCACCCTAAGATGAACCTGCTAGGAGTGGGTTCTTTTTAGGGCTCCCAGAGGCCATGCCATTTGGTTGTTGCGGCCTCCATGTGGGGCAGAAAGGGGCAGTGTCTCAGCACTCCTTTCTGCCTTTCTGTATCCCCCCTAGGGTTCAATTCCCTGCTTGACCATGCTCATGCATGTTTGATGCACAATAAATATAATAGTTAAAAAAGAAGAAAAAAGTGAAATGGTTATGTTCTGTTAAGGTTTAAGATTCCCCAAACATTGTATATTTTGGCACCATAAATACAAAGAAAGAAAGCTGTATAGAAGACGTGAAATGAAAAGTAATGTTAACTACGTTAGAGCTTCACATGACTGCCAAAGGGTTGATCACTTATTTCCAATGTGTGTGCCTGAAAATTGGCTTCAGTGACAAGTTTGTTGGTTCCTTATAAGGACTGCCTTTGTGAATCATAACTTCAGGTGGCGTTTTGAAGGACCTTCTCTTGATTCTGTTATCCAGTGAGGCACATTTGAGGGAACAGGAGAGAGGTTTCTTGGAGGCTGCTCCCAGGTTTTGGAGCTCCATTCAAAGCTGGTCCCTTCCCTATAGTCCTTCAGTTGGCGGGCTAAAATCATTGCATTCGGATGAGCTTTTGACAGTTGAATGGTTACTCCCAGTTTGGGGAGAAAAGCCAGAGCTTGGAATGTTACATTTCGAAAATTAATTCATTAATATTCATGGTTAGAGGTGGGGAAGTTAATTTATTATTAATGCTCAAAATTCTGCAGCATACACTTCAACCATACATGGACAGAGAAATTCCAGAGGTGGAAGCAGGATTCAGAAAAGGAAGGGGCACTAGGGACCACATTACAGACATGCAATGGCTAATGAAGCGCACCAAAGAATTAAAAACAAAAAGAATCAGCATATGTTTTATAGACTACAGCAAAGCATTTGATTGTATAGATGTCAGGGAAGCGTGTGTATGAAAGCCTGACGTGATTCCCAAACATCAGGGAATCATCTCCAATGCCCTTGAATCGTTCGCGGAGCAGCAATTTCCTAAGAATGGAAACTTTGTGTTAATGGGAAATTGCTGCTCCCTGAACGATTCAGGGACACTAGAGGCAAGGAGACGATTCCCTGCCATTGGGGAGAATGCCAGGCTTTAAGACATTCACACTTCCTAAATGTTTAACTTGCGTTTTACTAGTGCTTACCCCATGGTAAGAGCTGGTATGAAAATCTTCAAAGATCACAATAAGCTATGGAATGCACTCAGACATGGGGATGTCACTATAGCTGCTCATCCTAGTGAGGAATCTGTACCAAGGAAAAAAGGCCACCGTCAGAACAGAATTCGGAGAAACTGAGTTGTTCCCAATAGGCAAAGGGGTCAGGCAGGGCTGCATCCTAGCATCCTAGTTGTTTAACTTATATGCTGAAAACATAATAAGAAAAGCAGAATTAGAATCAGAAAAAGGAGGAGTTAAGATAGGAGGAAGCAACTTTAACAACCTAAGATATGTGGACGACACCATATTATTAGCAGAAGACAATTAAGAATCGGAACAGTTAATAAGGAAGGTCAACGTTGAAAGTGCAAAGGCAGGTCTAATGCTGAACATAAAGAAAAGAAAAATAATGACCACAGAAGAAATACACAAATTCAATCTAGACAACGAGGAATATGAAATAGTTAAAGAATTCCCATATGTAGGATCAAACATTGACCAGAATGGGGACTGCAGTCAAGAAATAAGAAAAAGACTAGGAACGGGAAGGGCAGCTATGAAGCCACTGGAAAAGATACTGAAGAGCAAAGACATACAACTAAGCACTAAAGTCAGAATCGTTCAGGCCATTGTGTTCCCATTTACCATGTACGGATGTGAGAGCTGGACAGTGAAGGAAGTAGACAGAAAGAAAATCAACTCATTTGAAATGTGGTGCTGGAGAAGAGTACTTAGGATACCACGGACAGCCAAGAAGACAAACAAATGGGTTTGTGAACAGATCAGACAAGGGCTGTCCGTGGAAAGCAAAGATGATCAAGTTGAGACTATTGTACTTTGGCCACATAATGAGAAGGCACAGATCATTTGAAAAAACAATAATGCTAAGAACGGTGGAGGATGGAAGAAAGAGAAGAAGACCACAAATCAGATGTATAGACTCGATTGGGGAGGGGGTGTGTGGGCAAGGGCTTGTAGGATCTGGGCAAGGTAGTGGAAGATAGGGTTTCTTGGAGATGTCTCATCCATAAGGTCACCATGAGTTGGTACTAACTCATGGGCAGCTAACAACAACAACATTTCTGCCCCCCTAGTGGCACATTTTGTGATTGGCTCCTTCAGAAATGTTTTCTTGCATTCTACAATATGGCACTTTCAACATGAAATCATTTCAGTTAGACTAGAGGATAATAATCACTTTCATACTAATATTCAGCAATAAGCGGCTACAAAGATAAGTTGGTCTATCAAAGGTGGAGAATTCTCAACAGAAATAGGCAAAAAAATCACTATTAGTAACTGCATCCTTTTACCTCCCCACTCACTTAGAATTAGGAATCATAATCTACAAAGATCAGCGCTGAGCAAGGACCAGGTGTCCCAAGTTTAATTCCTGAAGCTTCTAACATCCCTAGTGCTCCTCAGAGCTCCTCCTCTTGAGACTTCTTCTCACTGTATAACGAAAGAAAACCTTTTATGCATTGCACCACAGGAATACTGAGTGCTGTTAACCAGAACATTACTTCTTTGGTGAAAAGTAGAAATGAAATCATGTATAAGTAATTGCTTTCAGATGATAAGTGATGTTGATCAACAAGTTAACTCATAATGCCTTGTTGCGTGTTAATGGACTAGCACATAACGCCATTAGATTTAACTTGTTATTTCCAACTTCTGAGAAGAGTGAGATATAAATCTAAATTTATTTTTCCTTTTATAAAAGAGAGAGGAAGAGACACAAGTTGATCCTGTTGCAGATGGAAACACATTTGAAGTGACACTTACCAAAAATATCCAAGGATTAGGAATAACTATTGCTGGATACATTGGAGACAAAACCTCAGGTAATGGCATGAGCATATCTGTACAGATTCCCCTTTCTCGTTTTACTGAGAATTTAGTTGAATTTTTAAAATCACAATGTAAACATTTATAAATACAGAAAAATTCAATATGTAGAGTCATTGTTGTGAAGTTTGTTATTTATTTCATTTTGCTAACTCTTTTGAATTCATTGAATGTGGATTTTTTTTATTTGGAATCAAGGACTGATGACACCATTTAACTCAATTTCTTTTAGAAGGTCTAATAACCCACTGGCTTTAGCACCACTTGCTCATAACATTTATAGCACAGCTACATATACTAAAACTGAATTGTATGAGGATGAAAAATGCATGTTTTGAAAAGTATATCCTTTTCTGAGAAGCCAGAGGTTAGTTAGAACTCTCTGTTAGTCTGTGTGAGTCTGCATGCAGTGGCGTTTCCAGCTTCAGTATTACCTGGGGGGGCAAGGCTTATGGAGGTGGGGCCACAAGGGCAGCCGCCACCCAAGCCTTCCAAATTCATGGAGGACTTGCAGGGCATCCTCCCTCCCCCCATGCCCCTGGGTCCTCTAAGGACTTTCAGGGCATCCTTCCTTCCTCCCCCTGTGCCCTCCAAGTCTTCCAAAGACCCAGAGGGGAGCCTTTTTCTTCCTCCCTCCATGCCTTCTAAGTCCATGCTGGACTCAGACAGGGGATGGCCGCAACATGCTGACCCTCCTACTCCATCCTGGACTTTCTCCCTAGAGAGGGAGCACTGGACAGAGCAGCCTGGAAGGGTGCATGTTCGCCCCTCGTGCCCCAAAGGGGGAGTGGGCCCAAACCAGGTGTCACCCCTAGCCTGGGTGTCACTGGTGCAATCTGCAACCCCCTGCAGTCCTCCAGTGATGCTACTGTATGCATGTGCTTTCAGGTCACCCCCTGACTTACGGCAACCTCATGAATTTCATACTGTTATCTTACGCAAGCAATACTCAGGTGATTTTGCCAACCCCTTCCTCTGAAATATAGGCTAGAATTAACTCCTAGTATGTACCTACATGTTAATGAGAAATGTGATATCAGTGACACTTCAGATTAAATGTTATGTGTGGCCCAGTCCAGACGGGATGAAAAGGATGCCCTCGTCACGTGCGAGGGGTGCCTCGGGGCGGCGCTTCTAGATGCCCCTCGTCCCTCGCATGGGACGAGGGCGTCAAAATGGCGGTGCCCTGTGCAGATGCACGGCACGGCACCATTACGATGTCACAAGTACGCCATTGACTTTTTGCGGGCTCTTTTTGGTCCATGGGAAAGCCCCACGGTCTGGAGGCTGCGGCTTCCCCACGGACCAAAACTAGGCACCGGGAGACCATCCTTTTTGGGTGGGCTGTACCCCGCCTAAAACTACTTAGGTGTCATAGCACAATGTTGGCACACTGTGTTTGGGCTTGTGGACTCACCCAGAAACTGCTCAAAGGTGGTTTTAATCATGTGGTTTTTATTTTTATTTTACAGAACCTTCTGGGATTTTTGTGAAGAGTATCACAAAAGGCAGCGCAGTTGAACATGATGGTAGAATCCAGGTTGGAGATCAAATTATTGCTGTGAGTAATTATGGAGCTGTGTTTTTATTGGCTTTTTGTTTTTACTAGTATTGGTTTTTTGTTTTTATTATCTACTTTAATTGCACTAACTGATATTGAAAATTAACAAATCACTAGATCAAGATGAAACATTTCCATGAGTTCTCAAACAGAGGTTTTTTGCTGACACCCCCCCCCCCTTCAGACAAAACTGGAAAATGGGATCAAGAGAGAATCTGAGTCATTAAAGGTTTGTTAGTTTAACATGTGTTCTAGGTAAATTGATGGAATTATTAAAGGTCAAATTACCAAGCATATGGAAGAAGGAAATACGGCTTTTGCAAAGGTTCAGTCCCATATCATCTTTTAGACTGAGTTTATTGAGAATATTATGGAGCACATGACCAGGAATGATCTATTAGACATAATTTACTTAGCTTTTTACAGTCTCCCCTTCTAATGACTCCTGAGAAAACTCACTGATGGAATAAGAAGAGAAATCTTCTTGTGTGCTAGTAACTGGCTAAAGAACAAAAAAATGGAGCAGAAATAAATGGCTCATTCTCACAGTGGAGCGATGTAAATGCTGAAATCACCCAAAGATGTGTGCTAGTCCTGGTGCTCTGTGATTTGTGAAATATAATCTGATGTTAGGATAGAACAGTTGTTCAATTCATAGTCAAATGCTCAAGCCGGTACATCAGGATGGCCCCTGAGAACAAAGTACTTTTCATTTATATAGAGATGTGAGAAATTAAGTGGTATAGTTGTCACTTATAGCACCAGAGTATTTATCCAGCAATAGTAACCAAACAGGAAAGCTATGGTGTTAAACATTTACAGATATTTCACCGGTGCTCTTAGAGTAAATTCATATGAACAGTATAAGATGAAGAATTCTGCATGTTTTTCCCCCCGGGATGTAAATATTCAAAAATGGTGATGCAGAGGATGTCTGGTGTGAGGAATGGTGAGAGGTTGCCATTGTAAAGTCGAAGGCTTTCATGGCCAGCATCCATGGTTTTTTGTGGGTTTTTCGGGCTATGTGGCCATGTTCCAGAAAAGTTTCTTCCTGACATTTCGCCAGCATCTGTGGTTGGCATCTTCAGAGAATGCTTTGCCTGGAAAACGTTGGGTGTATATATACTCTGTGAGCCTGGGAATGCAGGCCGGCCATCAGCACAGAACAATACACATGAATAATAATAATAACTTTATTACGGCCATTTGGCCAGCCCAAATACACATGAAAATCATTCCATAAAGCACACCATCGCAACCATTCAAAGAAGCACCAAAGCTCTTCTATCCTTTTTCTACACCAAAGGCGACCAATACATCCCTGCAGCAATTCAAATTTTTGTCAGTAAAGTAATATCTCAAATGCTGTATGGCTGTCAGATTTATGCAAACGAGGACTATAAGCCTTTTGAAGCTGTGCTAACTAAATTTATAAGAGCTATCACAGGAATTCTGACCTGTGTTCCAAATGTAATACTTCGTCTAGAGACCGGACAAATTCTGATAATGACAGTAAATCTTTGGCTAAAATTGACATTTTTGCCTCTGGGTCTTGCATCATTAAGTCTGACAGACACCTTCCAATCAAAATGGAAAAATACGTTGACCACAAAATTACAAAATCTGGGTCTTCCGCCAGATAACCTTTGAGCCATGGGGCACTCAAAAGCTAAAACAGCTATACTTCAGCACATAAAAGATCTAGATCTCCAAAATAATCATAGTCAGCCCGCGAGATATTTCAACTATTGGGATTGTGCCAGTTCATCCATTATGGCAAATTACTTGACAAACCTAACAATACCCAAACACAGGAAAGCATTCTCGTTAGCTAGACTAAACGTATTACCTTCAGCACAACTCGAGGGCAGATATAGTAAGATTCCTGTGCTTGAGAGAATATGCCCTTGTAACACAGGAGATATTGAAACGGTCAGTTCATTGCTGTTTTTACAGTGAAGCCCGTAAAGTCCTGATCACCCCAATCCTTCTAAATAAACTGGGGAGATCTGAAACTTTATCTTTTGTCAGATTGTACAAATAACTTGTAAAGTGGCACAATTTTGTGCGTCTGCAATTGCTTGCAGAAAAAGCAAAATTAATTCTAAGTTAACAGAACACATTATGCCCGAGCTACCTTAATCCTATCTACAGTAGTTGTTCCTTATTCTTATTTTAATTCATTTTATTGTTGATTTAATTTGTTTTATCTTCCCAGTGGGCAGACTTATCCTCCTGCTATTTAAGAGCAAAGCACCCAGTTCTGTAACTAACCCTAAGTATGCATGATTTTACTGCATTGTTTTAATGTATTACTAATGTATTATTATTAATTCGTTTTTTAACATTATTGTTTTAATGTTGTTGTTTTGTTTCTTTTATGTTGGTCTTTGACCGTAATAAAGTATATCCTACTCCTCCTTTTCTCCCACCTCGCCTTCCTCATCCCACCTTGAGCCGTGCTGCACTTTCCTTCTCCTCTGCCACCCCCCCCCCCAGGCTTGCCATCCGCGGATGCTCAGATCCATGGATGGCATGTCTGCGGATAAGGAGGGCCCACTGTAAGTGTAAAATGACATTTTCAATCCTCTCTTGGAACATGAAAAGGTTAAACTCAAAATAGAAATGCGATATGATATTTCATTAGTTGGAAAAATCAAGGGGTGACATAATAGGTTTTACAGGAAACGAGAATAAAAAAGGGATACAAAATATCTAAGAATTCCCAAACTTGGGAATCACTGCATCTGCCACAGAAAAGAAAAAGGGATAACAATATTTGTAAACAAAAAAATAGCTCAAAGGAAATCTTGAAAGATTCGAATGGATCATATACTGTATTGCAATAGAGATAATATTAAAAGAACTAAAAATGCTTGTGACTGGAGTTTATACTTCACTAGAGAAGAAAGATTATTTGAGCATTTAACAAATGAATTGAGGAAATATGAAAATGAAAACAAAGTATATTGATGGGTGACTTTAACACAGTTATAGGTCTGATGTTGGATAAGACTATCAAGGGAAAAATCAGTAAGGAAAAATTCAAGGGAAACTCCCAAAATCTTTTTTCAGTTTATTAGAAGAATTCACATTGATGGGTGTATGGAGTTCAAAATATGGTACGTTTCCCCCCAGAAGTGCATGATTCCATGTCAAGACATGTTCATAGCTACAAAAACATTTTTACCTACGTTACAAAAGATGGAGATTTCATCTCATATTAAGAATGTTAGAGAAAAAATCTTTTAAAAAATGAAGACATCACTAACAAAATAAAGGAAGCACTAAAACTATACTTTGTAGAACATAAAACTAATGGAATATCAGAAAATGTAATATAGGATGCCAGTATGGTAGTAATTTGTGGTTTGTTAATAAAATATAACTCAGAAGAAAGAAAGGAAGGAAGAGAAAGAAAACAATAACAAAAGCACTAAGAGAAAAAAAATGAGAAATGGAAGGAAAATCTAGGAAACAAAAACTTAAACCTGAAGTGCAAATGTTACAGAAGCAACTACAAGCATTAACTATAATTTTAACAGAAATAGAATTGCAACAAGGAATCATAGAATCATAGAGTTGGAAGAGACCACTAGGGCCATCCAGTCCAACCCCATTCTGCCATGCAGGAAATCTAAATTAAAGCATCCCTGACAGATGGCCATCCAGCCTCCGTCTGAAGACCTCCAAGGAGGGAGACTCCATTACACTCCGAGGGAGTGCATTCCACTGTCGAACAGCCCTTACTGTCAGGAAGTTCCTCCTAATGTTGAGGTGGAATCTCTTTTCCTGGAGCTTGCATCCATTGCTCTGGGTCCTGTTCTCTCGAGCAGCAGAAAACAAGCTTGCTCCCACCTCAATATGGCATCCCTTCTGGTATTTAAACAGGGCTATGATATCACCCCTTAACCTTTTCTTAGGCAAAAACATTTTGAAGCTGGTAACAAACCAGGCAAGTATTGGCTAACAAATTGAGAAAAGAAAAAAGAAATGGGCTTCCACAATCACGGAAAGAAGCCATCGCTACAGTGATACCAAAGGAAGATAGGGACAGTAAAATTCTAGAGAACTATAGACCCATCTCATTGTGAAATGCAGATTACGAAATATTTATTAATAATTGTAGAATGGCTCAAGAAAATTTTATTAGATGTGATACACAAAGATCAAAGCGGGTTTCTCCCAAAAAGAAAGAAAAGAAGCAACATAATAGCAGTTATAAACATCATAGAATATTTTGAATAGCACAGTGAAAAAATGCTAGCAATGATCCTTATAAACGTTGAAAAAGTGTTCGATAAAGTGAGCTGGATTTTCATGCAAGAGGTCATTTAAAAAATGAACACGGGAGAAACATTTGACAACTGGATAACAGCAATATATAACAACTAAAGATTGTGAATTCTAATAAACGAGGAGAAATCAAATTTCATTAAAATAGAAAAAGGTACAAGACAGGGATGCCCTCTGTCCCCCGTGCTAAGATCCATTGCATAGAATGGAAAAATTGCAAAAAACATCACAAGAGTTTGGAAATCTAGCAGGTTTTAAAATTAATCATGTAAAATCAACAATCTTGACCAAAAATATAGGATCACAAGAAGGGAAAATGCTGAGTAAAATAACGAAATTCAAAACAGAAAAAAGGTTAAATACCTAAGTACAGTCAGTCCTTCCCTTACGTGGGCATCTATTCCAGACACACACACCTCAGCGCATAAGGGTAACACTATGTATGCTTTGAGCCCCATGGAAAACAATAGGGCTGGTGCATGTGGCCATGGGCATATGCACCATTGCTGTTTCTGGTGTGCAGCTTCAGCATAAGCTAAAAGCTGCATATGGCACGCCCACATATGACGTGGGTGCACTGTATCTATATAACAAAGAGATATGTGGATCTCTATGAAAATAACTACTGAAAAATATGGAAATAAATGGAAAATGATTTACAAAAGTGGACAAGGTTACATATTTCTTTTTTGGGAAGAGTCTCTATAATAAAAATGAACATGCTACCAAAACCTGTGTACTTATTTCAAAATTATTATAAAATATAATAACAAATTATTATAAAATACAGCCATCATTATTAATGAGAAATGCTTTAGCCTATGGAAAAAAGAAGTGACAAAATTTCTGTAGATGGGGAAGAGAGCAAGAATCAGATGTAACATATTAACAGACTCAAAAGAGAAGCGGCTGCACACCTGAACTTCCAACACTATTACTATGCCTGCTGTTTACTATAGTTAGAAGACTGGATAAATCTTTCTAATGAAAGAACATTGAATATTGAAGGAGCCAATAAGAGATATGGACAGCATGACTGTCTATGGTATGTTAAAGCAAAGGTAAACAAAGATTTTGAGCACCACTACATCAGAAAGTCACTGATCAGGGGGTGGCTAAGAATATCAAGGAATTCCAAAGTGGGTATCCACTCAAGAAACATTTTTTTTTTCACAGAAGTAAAATCAGTAATGAACCCTGGATTAGATATGAGGACATATTAGTAAAGGAAAAGAATTCAGAATACAAACTGAAAATGATAGAACAATTTGGTTTAGAAAATTTGAATAATAACTGGTTTTTGTATAACCAACTAAATGAATGCTTCAAAGTGGAAAAGAAGATAGAAAAACTTGAAGATAAAAAGAATGAATTAGATAAGATCTTTATGGATGCAGGGAACTACCATACTGCAAAATACTACAAAGTACCGCAAAAAAGAGACTTAGAAAAAGAAACAGTTAAACATACAATGATCAAGTGGTCTCAGGATATTGGGAAGTATATAGAGCTCAAGGCATGGGAAAAGGCTTGGGTCAATACATGTAAATTTACCTTATGCCAAAGTTAAAAAGAAAACTTGTTAAAGATGTTCCATCGATAATACCTCTCACCAATGCACCTGAATGCAATATTGATTACCAGTAAGACTGAATGTTGGAAATGTAAAGAACCATCAGGATGTTTCTACTACTTGTAGTGGAAATACAAGAAACCAAACAAATATTGGAGAAGAATACATAAACGGATGACAGAAATACTACAGGTAAAGATCCCATTTGAACCAGAATTCTTTTTTTTCAATATGACTCACATGATGGAAAATAAAGCAAGAAAACTAAAAAGGAAAATATTAATACATGTTTCAGTTGCCAGAATTCTGTTGTGCAGTACTGAGGAAAAAACAAAATACCCTCCACAGAAGAATGGATAATGATAATAAATAATGGAATTGATAATAAAATTAATGAATGATAAAAATTAAAGGAAATGATGGACATGGACGTTTTGACAGCACGCATACAGTACAAAACAGCAGATTTGATAGAAAAAGAATGGCTTTTGATAAAACAATTTTGATATAGAAATTGGCCTGATTTGTGGAGAATTGAGAATCCTGCCAAATGATTTAAGGAACTTTTTGTTATAATAAAAATGTTCTAATAGCTGATAATAAAAATACAAGATTAAAAATCAGAGAAGCATTAAGGAAATATAAAACAATTAAAATTCAATAAAGACAGAAGATTCAAGGATTAATACAAGATTAAGAAAAATTACATATTTAATGAATACTGTAATGGGATACTGCAGTTCTGAAGGAAGTACTTATGATAATATAATTCAGTAAATGGATGTAAATTGTTATTTTGTAATGCTAGTAGTAGATGGATGGATGTTTGCGTTAGTGTTAGTGAGTTATTGTGGAAGTTTGTTACTTTGAGTGATTTTAATTGTACAAATCTATTAATAAAAAAGTATTAAACAATAAGTAACAAAACACAACATCTAAGTGACTGGAGACCAAATCGGATCTGACATTTTGCAAACAGCTAAAGAAAAGTTTGGCTAATTTTGAATGACATCATTTTTATATCCTTCACTTCTTTATAGTAACTTGCTGGAAATTAACATATATTCAATTCTTCAGGTGGACGGAACAAATCTTCAGGGTTTTACCAACCAGCAAGCAGTGGAAGTTCTGCGGCACACTGGCCAAACAGTTGGACTCACATTGATCAGACGAGGCCTTAAGCAGGAAAATCACATTCGTCCCCATGAAGATTTCAGCAGTATGGTTGAAAAGGATTTAATTTTCCAAGCAATGGATATTGGCATAAACAAAGGTAATAACTGGCTTTGATTCAAATTGGTGAAATTTATTTTTTGTTCTGCCGCATTTCAGATTGGGGGAAATGGACCAAATTCACTGTCCGAGTCTGTGTTCTAATTACATTTTGTAATTCACACAGGACTCCTGTTTGAGAAAGGTGTGCCTGGCCTAGGTTTTTATAATGCTTTTTAATTTCTCTGTTGCTTAGAGCTAAAGAAAGTCTCAATAGGGAGCTTGGCTATTGAGAGGTTAGGCAAATGCTTTTAGGATGAGGAAAAGAATTAAAATTATTGTTATTATTTATATCTTGCTATTTGCCCAGAATTGGACCCAAAGTGGCTCAGAGTTTAAAAGAATGATACAGTTAGAAGCCTACAAAAACAGAACATTAAATTAGAATTCAAACTATGGTATTTGCAGTATTAAAACAAGTAAACTTCAATAAAATAATAAAATGCGATTTTCTTAAATTATTATTAAAAATGATAATGGTGGAGATTATTCCAATGTTCAAAGTACAAAATCTGTCTCCAGACCCACATGTTGCACAGAGCTGCAGGGGAAGAGCCAAATTTGCAGGACACAGTGGGGAGGAGACCAGAGATTAAAGATAGTTGCACACCTTTAAAAGGTGTGTGATCGTGAGCATGTGGTGGGAGGATGTAATGTGTTTATAGACTGACTATCCTCTCTGCTTCCTTTTTGACATCAGCAATCGACAGACCTACCTGCCTTTTGGGCAGTGTAAGTATTGCTTCAGGGCTGGGTAGGATCCCCCCACCCTATTTTCCGTGAATTTTTTGCCTACTGTATGGTATATCTTAGGGAATTTGACATATGGTGGGTCTGTAACTAGGCAGTCAGTGCTCTGGTGTTCGCTCAGGGGAAGCTGAGGAAGAGGTCTCTTGGAAACTCTCTGCCTCAGTTTCTTTGTCACCAAGTTGCTCCCCCCCCCCCCCCACTCTTGCTCCTCAAAGAATTTAAGACAGTTTAATTGCTTAATAAAGTGGCCCTTATTCAATACAGTTTTTAATGCCTGATCTCTTTATTCCCAGCAGATGAATCTTTTAGAGTAGGGATAGGCAACCTGCGGCCCGCGGGCCGGATGCGGCCCAGCAAGGCCTTGGGACCGGCCCCACCCCGGTCCTGCCGCCGATTGCTGCCGGAGTCTTTGGCCTCTCGCGTGAGGGTGTGGGGCCTTTGGCCTATCAGGAGGAGGAGGGCAAGGGGGCAAGCGGTGGGCAAGGGGGGCAATTGTCTATAGAAGCCTCAGAAACATGCATTTATATTAACATTTTTTTTAAATCAGCAAATTTTTTCGTGTGTCCTCCAATATTTTTTTTTAAAAGTGTCCTCCATTTGAAAATTTCATCCTACATTTGTCCCGGTTTATTTATTTAATTAATTTTTTAAAAAAATATTTAATTATTTATTTTTTGGCTTCGGCCCCCCCATTTGTCTGAGGGACAGCAACCCGGCCCCCGGCTCAAAAAGGTTGCCTACCCCTGTTTTAGAGACATTATTTTCCCGAAGAGAGACACAGGTTCAATCCAAAGGATATTTAGTTGTCCCCCCTCCCAAAAAAAGTTATTATATAGGAAGGATGGAAAGTCTCCCCTGAAATCTTAAATTAGTGTTGTCACAGATATAGGCTAAATGGATAGACAGACTAAAAGTTAATGCAGTTTCATACACTTAAACTGCTTCACTATTAAAAACAACCATATGGTTCTTTCTAAAAGTGTGTAAAAGAACAATAATGTGACACTGACACAGAAACACACACCATGTCACAAGACTTCATATTGGTGATCTGAAAACTGAATTGAGACTGGAATTTTGCATGCCTTTTTGATACAATGAAGTATCACCATAAGAACGACTTTTCACTTATGCTTGTACTATTTTGTAGAGTGATTTTTTTCTTTGAACTTTATCCCCATGAAATGATAGTTGGTTGTTACCAGAATCTATTTCTTTTTCTGATGATTCTCTACAGTATAGTAATTAAAATCATGAAAAAAACATGAATTTCATCATGACAAAAACATGAATTTTTACTACATTAAAATGAATAAGCCCATATTTATTGTACACACAAATCAAATTTTGCCAGCTTAGACCTATCAAATTTCACTCCCTTTTTGGACAAAAATGTAGGTCCTATGCAGTATAGGAGAACAGCTAGTACAAATTACTCACCAACTTTATTCTTCCACAGACTTTTACTACACAGCCTAGCTGTTGAAGAACATTGGAAGACTAGTGTAAATGTTTAAATACAAAGTGATCATTAGTGACTCTTAAAAGAGACTCGGGAGGCACCTGTCATTTCTAGTTCATTTGGAATATTTATTAGAAATAGTTCTTAAGTTACATCTGACAAGTATTATGAAAGAAAGAGCTACAGGTTAAGGCAGGAGAGTCTTAACATGTCGGCTCAGAAGTATTAAGTCCCATTAAGTAAACAAGTACGGGGTTTGTAAACAACTCCAATAGTGTTGGAGGTCTCTTGTACATGCTAACTTTTTTTAATTTAAAAAATTGCATCCTTTTTAAAAGAAACACAGTGCGCCATGCTATAGGTGGATGCCCCATAGGCAGCGTCCAACCTATGCAGAAGCCGCGCGCCGGGAGAATGAATGGTGTACGCACCTGTGGCGCACGCACTCTCCCACACTGCGAGCATGAGCCCCATTCAATTGAATGGGATTTGAGCTTACGTGCTATTCGACTTATGTGGGAGGGGGGTCCAGAACGGATTCCCTGCATAAGCCAAGGGCGCACTGTACATACACTTGCAAACAGAGTAGCTTAATTGGAAAAACACATCTTTAATTTGAACTAAGAACAGTAGGAGAAATCCAGCATGGCAAAGGTGTCATCCAAATGGCCAGAGGCCAAGACAAAACTGAAAGTGACAATCAATCAAGATCAGTTCCTCATCAGGATGCTGCAGCAACAGACAAAAAGGAAATGGCAGCTTCTGAGGGAAGTCTCTTATATAGGGTTACTGGAGTGGGTGAGACTACTGCTAAAATGTTTCTACTAGATTCTAGAATATTCTGAATGGTGCTCTGCGTAGGCCCAGGATAACCGATTTGTGTGAGGCACAGAGACCATGAAGAAGAACTTTAATTTCCACAGACAGTGGCATGCCCAGAGCTGCTGAGAATATTCTTCTTCTTTTCCAGAAAGCTGTGAAAGAGAGCAGGAATCTCCATTAATGTCATGCAGTACCAGTGTGGTTCACATTGGAGAAGACATTAGTCCACAACAACCAGGTCCGAATTATTAATTTTTAGTAGTGTATATCTTTTCCCTGTGGAAACACACTGGCTTGCATTCTTGGCTTTTGCCCTACTTTTCTTTCTTTTTTTTCCATCCCCTTTTTTGTACATTCAGACTCTCAAAAGTTGTTCCTCTGTCTCAAAAAGGTATGAAAATGTGGTGTCTGAGGTATAATGCATATGTATGTCTTGGAAGAAAAATTCTGAAGTTATTTCTAAAATTTGTTAGCTGATTCTTTTCCTGCATGCCCATTCTCTGGAGATTACATTTTCAAAGGTTTATTTCAAAGCAGAGGAGCAATTTGCAAAATGTTAACATGTTTCTGCACTTTATACTAATTTCTTAAATGTGATCTTCTCTGTAATAGGTTTTGCTGTTTTATTCTCAAGACTTTCTAATTTTCCATCTTTCATGTTGTAATCCTTAGGAATAACATTGCTTCCATATCACAATAACAACAGTTCTATTTATTTACATTTGTTTTCATTGTATATATTTTCTAGGAGAGTTTGCTCTAAACACTTTAGATACAGACTTTCATGTTCTCTGACTTCATACTTTATCTTTCTTAGTCTTATTTGAACAGCCACCATACAATAGATTGAAGCTTACTAAAACACACTAATATTCTGTATTGCATCTTAAATATGGAATGTCAGAATGTTTATATGCTATATTTTTGACATATGCATTTTCTGATAGTGACATTTTACTACTACGTTAACTTTAAATGGCTAAAAGTTAGGAGACTGTGTAAGATTATGGTTTTGCTTTGAAATCATTTAAGCAAAATAAAAACTATTTACTAGTAGTACTGAAAATGGTCCATTATTATAGGGGTGGACAATTGCATGAAGGCCAGGGACCAATTTTTAAACACTTTTTGACCTACCTGTGGGCTGCACCCCCAACACAGCTCCAAAATACCTCTATCATTGTTAAAGTCATTCCCAAAATGTCAACAAGAATTATTTCTTGTCACCATTTTGAAAGGGACTCTGATGAAAATAACAAGTATTTGAGGGTCCTGGGGTGTGTGGTTCTCTATGGGTCTCTGGGTGTTTTCCCACATTTTGGAAGCTTTCCCTGCAGCTTTTGGGTGAAAAATGCACAGAAATTGTGCCTTTTTAAAAAAGCAAAGTGGATTGGGGGTCTTTGGAGAAGTGGAACAGGGTTTCAGCAGTTGCAAGCTTCATCAGGGACTACATGCAGACCACAGGCCTTGCTTTGTCCACCCCTGCATTAGATGATGTTAGAACACAATAAACAATATATATTAGAAAATATAATTTACATTTCATTGGTATTTAAAGACTTTAAAAATACATTGGGTGAGAGTGAAACATTCATTTTCCTTTTCCGGCATATTTATTGTGCTCACTTTCTATTTTCTTTGTGTTATTTTTAGTCCTGTAGTAAATATATTAGCCTAAATATCCTGAAGGCATCAGATCCCAGCTAATCTTAGAAGCTAAGCAGAGTCAGCTCTAGTTAGCACTTGGATGGCAGACCACCAGTGAATACCAGGTGCTGTAGGCTATATTTCAGGGGAATGAACTGGCAAAACAACCTTTGTGTATTCCTTGCTTAAGAAAACCCTTTGAAATTAATGGGGTTGCCAGAGATCTACAGGTGATTTTGAAGGCTCATATGCACACACAATTTAATGTATTAAATTCTTCAGGATTAATATCCTGATACATTTCTTGCAACATTTGTTCACTTTTGTGCTGCATTTTCCAAAAGACCTTCACACTGTAGTACTACCTTTCATAACTATACTTCTTTCTTACATTTTTAGATGGGCTAAATCTCACTGAAGTATGCATTCCTTGACGAAGTTGTGTTATTCCACTGCCCTCTAGGGACCATGTTTTAATAGTATCATCTGAAACTGAGGTCATAGATTTGAGGGCTAAAATCATAAGTCATTCATTTCTAAAAGGAACATGTGCAAATGTTTGGATATTATTAAGAAATACCAATTTTAAACACAAGTGAATTTATGTTGCCTACATTACTCAGTAACACACCAATTCTAAAGTTTATTTACATTGCTAAAGTGGTTTGGGATACTATGACTACAACTTGTGTATTAGATTTGTAGCTGTTTCTGCTATGGTGTTTCCGATCTTTTAAAACTGAATATATACCAGTGCTTAGTTGCACACTGTTGTGTTATGTAAATGTGAAACATTAACATTTAAAAATAACAACTGAGATCTTTTCCATAGCTTTGGAGGATGGTGGGGAAGCTGTAAATATATTGCAGTTTGAATCCTATCTGGAATCCGAAATCCAGAACCCTCCCAAATCCAAAATTGTCCACACGAGTAGCTGACCTTGCTTTTTGATGCTTCAGTGTACACAAACTTTGTTTCATGCACAAAATTATTAAAAATATTGTGTATAAAGTTACCATCAGGCTATATGGATAAGCTATATGCAAAACATAAATGAATTTCATGTGTGGACTTGTATCCCATCTCCAAGACACCTCATTATGTTTATGAAAATATGCCAGAATCTGACAAACTCCAAATTTCCAAACACCTCTGGTCCCAAACATTTTGGATAAGAGAGACTTAGCCTGTAGTACACTTTCTGCTTTAACTTCCAGCTCTTATTTTAACTTCATAAAAACAGAATGTGGGGGGGGGGGGGGAAGGGAGAATATCTTTAAAGCCTAGGAGCTTGATAAAATGGCAGATTAAGAAAAAACATTTTAGAGAACAGTTGTGGCAAAGGAAGGCAGAAGGTGCATGTAATTTCTGCATTCAGTGAAAGAGGAAAGTGCAGTAGAGGGTAGCCAGAGAGAAACCTAGTTATTCAGGAAGCTAGCTGAGCACAATTAGCATTCTTTGGAAGAGAGGAGATGAAAGAAGATCCTTGAGGTAATACAGTTCTGAATTGAATAACCAGGGTAAGTGCAAAAAGGCTGATCCTTGAGGTGATGCAGCTCTGAATCAAATAGCAGGTGCAGTTCTGAACTGAATGGTGCTAAAAGGCTATTTGGCTTAGTTTCCAATATACATGATGCCAAATGAGATTTAAGGAGTTCTCCTAAATGCAATCTTGCCATAAACTACTCATCTTGTATTTTGTTACTCACTTGTGTGGGTGATTTAGAAAACAACTGTGAAACAACAACAAAAGTTTCCAATTGTACTTGAATACAGTGTAGTTTGATATGACAAAATACATCAGAATAGTTCCACTTATGCTGAAATTGTTATTTGTAATTTTCACACACACCCCGTATCAGCAAATTAAATATGGCTGGACCCTATATGTTCATGGCATAGTCTTTTTTTATAAACTAAACATTGATAGGGAGATACACATTCTAGCACATCCTATTCACTGTGTGAGAATAAGAATGGCAATTGTTTTCCTCTGTAGCTAACTATGATTCTACATCTTTTAGGTTTTCAGATCACTTCTACAGATGAAGAAATGTCATTACATAACAAATGGCAGTCAGTTTTGGGGACAAATTATGAGGTTGTGGTAGGTAAACTGAACAATTTGTTGTTTAACTTCTCCCAACCCCTGCTTATTTTATGCTCCCCCCCTTTTGAAAGAATTGTTGTATTTGTCCTTTTTAAGATCTTGTCTTCTAAGATAAAAACCATAAAATGCTATCTTATAGAAATTTTAGAATCAATAAGATAGTATGTAAAGATTTCTAGGCAAATAATTCATAAACAATTCCTTGGGACTTCCTGGAATGAAACCATTTTAGGGAGTAACAGCAGATAACCTCATGTATTAATTATATAAACATATTTTTATCACTGCTATATGCCATATGAACATATAGTAGAGAGGTAGGGGCTGCATCTACAATGCAGAGTTAATGCAGTTTGACATCATTTTCAGTGGCATGGCTCAATGCTATGGAATTCTGGGATTTGTAGTTTTGTGAGCTACTTAGTTTTCACTGTCAGAGAGTTCTGACAGAATTCTTGTGTCACAAACAAACTACAAATCCCAGGATTCCATAGGATGGCACCATGACAGTTAAAGCAACTGCATTAATTTTGCAGTGTAGATGCAGCCAAAGTTCCTTACAGAGTTTATAGATAATGAATGCATTTATGTCTGCTTGAAACATGAGATGCCCACAGTGAAAGAATAATGAAGTAACTGTTAACACCAATTTCATACCAGATGGAATACCAGCCTTTAACAAGCTTATGTATTTTATAGCCTTTGAAAACAGTGAATTGCATGGTATTGACTGAGCAGGCTCATAGAGCCAAATCACTCTGTCCCCTCTTCATCATTGTACTTGGTGGAAATAATTTATACTGCTCTTCTACAATGAAGTAGGAGTGTTGGCTTTCTGATCTCTTGTGTCCAGTAAGAAAGCATAGGTGAATAGCTTCTTTGTAGACTGCCTTAAGATATTTTTCTGCTTCAGGTAAAAGGCAGCTACCTACCATAGGTAGAAGCTGAATAGAGTGCAAGTGAATTTGATTGTAGCGCTGGTGATATAGCACTTGTAGCACTGGAAATGTGAAGGTCCTGAACACTTGTAGACAGAATCTGAAGGATTTTGAATGCCCTGGAGAACTTTTTGGTTGATGTGCTGGTGATTTGATCTAGGCATTCGTTTCTCAATGGATTCGTAAGATGGAAAGGGTCATCCAAACAGTTGCTCCTAAGTATCCAGTCTAGTTTTCTGGAGCCTATAATTCCCCTTGGTTTACAGAAGATCTGAGGGCAATGAAACAGGCTAGAAAGAACAGTTAAAATGCAGGTAGCATACATAGGTCATGGAGCAAATATAATTAAAAGTTAGTGAGGATTCTTCAATGTGTAGATTATATGTCAGTGACATTGACCAAAAAGTCATCATCTTATGCTTCTCCAGTTTGTTCTCTCTATCCCTTGATTCTTCATCCACGGATTCAACCATGCATGGCTTGAAAATATTAAAATAACAATAAAAACAAAAACAATTCAAAGAAGCAAACCTAGATTTTGCCATTTTATATAGGGGGCACTATTTTACCACACCATTGTATATAATGGGATATTAGCATCCACGTATTTTGATATCCATGGGGCGGGGTGTGTGTATCCTGCAACCGAGCCCAGTAGATACCAAGGGCCCACTGTACTGTCTTATCCTTGACATGCCACCAAGCAGAGTCCTTCCAAGAGATGTTGAGCAATTGGGATAGGGTTAGAGAGGCTTTGAGTGGAACCTGTGCAAGGCCCACTGTGATAAATTTGTTATACACTGCTAGGAAGAGAAAGTTGCTTGTCTGTGCTCCTTCAGATGCTCTTGGAGGAAATGAATTATCTGGACTCATTTCAGTCTGGTTTGAGGTTAGGGTATGGTACCAAAATGTCCTTGGTTGCTCTGGCAGATAATATACTTTGGATGAAACAAGATGCATTCTTATTTTAGGGATTGTGTTGCTGCCTTTTGCTATGTGTCTGTTTCATCTTATTCTGTCCTTATGTGATTCTGGCTACCAGCATTATATAGTTCTTCAGCTCTGTGCCATAACTTTTCTTTATGGGATTGCTCAAAATGGGCAGAACGTATATCCATATATTATTGACCCTGCTTTTGGGAAAGAAAATAGCATTGCTTGTTAGGAAGTCTACCTACTCTTGTCATTCAGTCTAAATAGTGTTAAGCTTTGTAAGTCCCCCCCAAAAACATGGTATTCTGAATAAAGGAATTTTAAAGGTTGATCTTTTCCAATGTGATTTTGTGCACCCACTAGGCAATCAGCAGGGTCTTTGCTTTGCATCTGGCTGCCATTGTAAGTAACAGAGGCTTTTCAGTTGTGCAGTGGTAAACTGTGGTACATCCTACCTAAGAAGCTTAATTGCCCCTCTCTTCATTGTTGTTTTAAATTCCTATTAAAATGCTTTCATTTTGCTGTACTTTGAGACTGATTTAATCTTCCCCTCCCCTTTGAGTCCTTGATATTGATTACTGGTTCCTTTTAGTTGATTTTTGCTTTGTAGAACTTTGGTTGAAAGAGACCAGAAAGTGTTCAAGATATTTCACATTAAAGGTTGTACTAAATATGCAATGAAATCTTTTTATCTAGGTATTAGATTCTTCTGGTTGAGGAGGAGACTACTCCTTGTCTAGACTCTTTGACACACTTTGGAATTCATACCAGTTTCTGTACTCTACGTAATCCAGGGATTGTGTTTGCTGTGGTGCCTTGAACATACATGATATTCAGGAGGGGGACATTTTACAGCTCTAATTCACTGAATGGTACAGCTGTTCCTACACCTGGGGATTAGTAAACCTTAGAAGATTATATATCCAGGGGTGAGTCTTGTGTATGCTTGACCGCTCCCAGAGGGTGACAGCCGGTGTGCAGTGTTGGTCCTGACAGTAGGAATCCAGGGCTTGGACATTGCATTGGAGACATTTCCGCTTTAGAATACTGTATTTGTTACCCATTGTTTCTGTAGCACTCACAAAAGCTGACTTCTGCTGTAACAGGAAGTATGGGACCTTTGATTGTGTCATTTGTTCCATTTATTTTTCACTTTCTCTGACTACCTTTCATCTCTAGGGCAGCTGGAGTTGCAGCATCTGTTACCCTTTGCAAAATAGAATAGGAAGTTACAGCTGGCTGCTCCCTTTCAGCTTACATTGTGATTCCGTCTTGTTTTGATGTGAGAAATCAATGAGCACGGATGATGTTTGAAAGAAGGGAATTTGTAGCTTAGAAGGAGAGCATCTGTGGCAAAATGTTATGGTTAACTGCTTTTAAGTCTACTGTTCCTTTGTATACGGGTCTGACTGCACTATTAAAAACAACCGGTTCTTTAGTGTTCTAAAGATTCATTATTTTCTTCTTTCTAGGTAGCTCACGTGAACAAGTTTAGTGAAAGCAGTGGACTGGGGATAAGCTTAGAAGCTACAGTGGGACATCATTTCATCCGGTCTGTTTTGCCAGAGGGGCCAGTTGGACGATGTGGCAAGCTGTTCAGTGGAGATGAATTGCTGGAAGTATGAATAATCTCTGCTTTGCATATTCCCTTGTCTTAAAGTAGATTATACTGGGATTTTTTCCTATTTATAATATTAGCACATATAGAAACAGGTATATCTCAGTTAACCAAGTAGATGTATTCCTGAACTTTACTTCTTTAACAGAAAATTTGGTCACAGAGGGAATAAATATCATGGGAAGAATAAGGATAGGTTTGCAGTTCATCATACATCAGCAAACTTTTCATTCAAAATTCACAGTATGCATGTTTAAATGGAACAGTCTTTCTTTTCTTTCTTTTTTTGCTATTCATGCATGCTCACTAAGGGATTCTGGAAGCAGATGCTGTTTATCTTACCTGTTGTAGAAGTATGCCTGTCTTGCATATTTTGCCATATGCAACTCATGATGGAGAAAAGTGTCTAACAATGGCCTATGTCCATTTGCTAGTCCTAACTAGAATAGAACAACTAGAACAGAATTAATTGCTGAGTTATAAGTCAGCAATTAGATAAATCTTACTTTGGTTGGGAGTAGCATTTTTGTTTTGACACTCTTCTGAATTGACAATAATTAATGGTGCACTGTGTTGTTCTGGTATGAAAACATGATTCATGTGAATGGAATTTGTGCAAAAGTCGCTTTCTCAATTAGTTGGTATAAGTTCCCAAACAGATAGCAATTATTATTATTATTTTTAAATGGATTTTGACAAACAATTTCCAAGAAACATTTGCTGCTTGCTTTGCTGCTGTATTATCTCTCCTTTGCTTCCAAGGCACACTGTTTTGTGATGTTACTCTGGTGCATACCATATTTTAATATGTAATGTTCATTTTCTGCTTTTTTATTTTTATAAAATACATCTCCTTTTGGCAGGTAAATGGGATATCTTTGCTTGGAGAAAATCATAAGGATGTGGTAAATATTTTAAAAGAGCTGCCCATCAAAGTTACAATGGTTTGTTGCCGTGCAGCTTCACCTGCTAAGCAGTCAGCCCTGGATGAGTCTCATATGACAGAACAGGTAACACAGTGGCACAGTTTGTATGTGCAGCAAGCACAAAACTACAGTTGGTGTTGGTATTCAGGAGCTGGTTCATACAATACTGGCTTGATTTAATCTGTGTTGATTTTGAGGTTCACTGTCCAACAGAAACATGGTGCTATGGTTTTACAGTGGTGCCTCGGGTTACGAAATTAATTCGTAACGCGGCCGCTTTCGTAACCCGAAAAGCCTTCGTAAGCCGAATTGCCATAGGCGCTAATGGGGAAAAGCCGCGATTCCGTGCGAAAAAGCCGAAAAAAGCACCAAAAGTTTTTTCGTATCCCGAAAATTTCGTAACCTGGGTATTTCGTATCCCGAGGTACCACTGTACTTCTTGGGTTAGGGAATACGGGATCTTGCAATAACGATGTGTACTTAAGACCTCAAAGGAGTCCTGTGAACCCTCTTTCCTCTGACTGGACCCTTTTAAAAAATGTCTGAATCTGTATTATCTCTACACTACTGTTTTGTGATGTTATTCTGGTACATACCACATACCTATCATGGCAAAATCCTATGGAATCTTAGGGTTTATGGTTTGGGGAGGCACTAGGACTCTCTGGCTGAGAATTCCAAATAATCCTCCCTAAACTGTAGGATGTTGATGTGTTGCCAGTTTAAGTTGAATCACAGCACAAGAATTGTGTAGTGTGAAAGAGCCCTATATTAAAAGCCTATATCTAGATTTAACTGCCGTGCACTATGCTATGGAATTCTGGAATTTGTAGTTTTGTGAGATATTTAGCCTTCTCTGTCAGATAGCCCTGGTGCAACAATAAACCACAAATCACAGGATTCCATAGGCTGCAGCCATGACAGTTAAAGTGGTGTCAAACTGCATTAATTCCGCAGTGTGGCAGCAGCCTTGGATGACAGCAAAAACACTGTCAAAATTCTGAAAGATGTCCTGCAGCATTTTGGCTGCCACAGGCAGACAGACAAACAGACTGATATATATGTAGACATTGTCTACTATTTATCTATGCTGTCTTCTAAAAGTATTTACCCTCCTCCCATTTTTTTCATTTGTTATGTTACAACTTGTAATTGAAATTAATGAACGCGCAAAATATTTTTGTTGTGGAACAAAATTTAAGTAAAAAAAACCATGCTTGCGTTTGCTGGTTGCAAAAGTATTCACTCCTCTACAAGTCACTATAGATGCCAGTTATAGAGAGAGTGGAAAGTCGATATGATTCAGTGCCTTTGATTCAATTTGAACCTTGGAGCCTGGTTTAAATCTCTACTTCAAGGAGCATTGTTCAAATTCTTGCATTTGGTTTAGGTGTTCTTTGCTCAGGCCACAGAGAAATTATTTCACCCCATCACAAACTGCATAGTAAATCTTTATTAGTTTGGGGGCCATGGGAAACTGATGTTAATGAAATATATATCTAACACTGTTTCAAATATACATAATTATTTGCATTTTTGGAACCAGTCCTATATTTTATAGTAATAAAAATCTCCCCTATGTATTTTATTTTGTGAAGCTAGCTAGTGAGATAGAGATTGACATTTTGTAAAGTAAAAGTGCTGTGTAAATGTTTTGTTAATACTAACATGGTGCAGAACAATATAGATACAAATATCCTATTCAGAAGATTTTCTCTTATGGATTTAGAGTGCTTCTAGGCATTTTGAATATAGGGAAATTTGGGAAATGCAAAATACTTCTTGTTTCTTCAAATTTGGAATCTCCTGAAGGATATTTTTTGCAATTCTTCATTTCCCTCTCTCTATATTCTGCAGGTTTCTGCAGCTGATCACTTCAGACACTAGAAATCTAAATAGTGAATAGGAAAAAAACATACCATTTGTATTCCATTTTCCAGTCTCTCAGTGGCATGTAGTCTGCAGTTCTCTCTGTGTGTACTTAGACATTCCAGTAAAATTAATGGGATCAAAATCAGCCCAGTTGAGCGTGGTGGCTCACATTGGGTTGTTACTTCCTTTTATGTTCTTTGGAACATACCTTTCATATGGAGATGTTAAAACATGAGTAGGCAACTCAACTGGAGGCCACACATGCCCCTCATTGGATCTTTGAGGGTTACTCAGTCATGGCACCTCTTTCCATATTTCCAAAACAGCAGGTGACTTGAAGTCTCTTCTGGTTCCAAAAAGAAAGATTTCCCGTGAACTAAAATAGCCCACAGTTGGCAAAAAAGCATAACCAGGAAAGCATTCAGCCTGTTACAGACTACCAAAATAAAGCTGCTTCGGGTCTCTTTGGAGGTATGCTGTTTAAATGATGCATGGGTCCTAAGAGTCCGGAGGTTGCGCCAAAGCCATACTCCATTCTTAAGCACTGGAGTGCAGCTTTGGTGCAGCTTCCGGATTCTTAGGATGCATGCATCCTTTAAACAGCATACCTGCAAAGAGACACAAAGCAGCTTTATTTTGGCAGTCTGTAACAGGCCAGAGTAATGTAAAAGTAATTAAAGTTGCAGTGTGTGTGTGTGTGGGTCTTTGGAAGTCATGGTCTTTGGAAGTCATAAAATGGCATTGGATATTGGAGACAGCCCATGGGCTATGCTTTTCCCACCCCTTAATTAGAGTAATGCTATTTAATAATTTGCTTGCCACAGAATTTGTAATAACATAATTTTAAATCTTACAGATGGTACATAATTTAATGTAATGTAGAACCACTCTAGCAATAATATGTAGGGTAGATATGGATAACTGTGGCAGCATAGTGTTCACGATTTTATTTATAAAAGTAATTATGTTTGATTTTCACAGTCTCATATAGACCTTGGTGGATTGCTTGGCTCTTCAGAGACAGAGGACATGAACTTGGAAATGGCTAATATGGGCCAGAATACAGACGAGGTTCCAGGATCTTCTTTGGCAATGTGGGAAACAGAAGTGCAGCAAATTGAATTAGAGAAAGGGAGCATGGGACTAGGCTTTAGCATATTAGATTACCAGGTAATTTATCAGCTGCTTATTTTACAGGAGAAAAAATATATATATTTAGAAACAGTGTGAATACAGACATTATTGCCAAACATGCTACTCTGCGTAAACAAACTCATCAGTCTGTTATTATGGGCATTCATTTATGGGACTTTGATCCTTTATTCTGAATGAGTTATGATGTTTTCAAAAAGAAAAGCACTAGTCTTTGTAAAAAATCAACTTTCATTTAACTTTCAACTACATTCTTCAGTCTTTTAATTGACTTACAGAAGAACCTATGCATCACAATTATAATCCAGTAGTAGCAATTATAATTTGAGAAGTTGATTATGCAGAATTTTTACCATGACTCACCCAAAACTAAAAATCCTGAGAAGTATTCAGGATGTATGATTCTGTCCAGTATTTATGTGTGTAGCAAGGTGCTAACATATTTGCTTTTTTAAAAAGGTGAATGTGCAAAGGAGGCTGGTGAAACTAACATGCTTTCCCCTTACCTCTGTAGTGAAAACTGAGTACAGTAGGTCCTTCACTGTGGAAGTGAAGCTGAGAACGAGCTTGAAGCTCCTTCTTACTTTCTCATCTCTGCAGTGAATATTTCAGAAGCTAGTGAGAAAAGCTTATAAGTTTAAATGCTGCTGTTTGCAACCTATTTCAGCACTTAGATAATGAGCAATTCTCTGACAATTCAGGGCATTGTGCAGGTAAATGGAAGGATGAGAAAATGCACAGAAGTTGTTTGAAAATTCTTGAACTATCTGAGATTTCATGTGGTATGTTTGTTGCCTTCCAGCACCATTGATGGAAACAATTAAAATGCTCTTGAACAATAAAATACTGTATGTTCTATTCAATTGTTACCACACACAACTGCCTTTTGTCATACTTGGCTAGACTACCATACTACAATATAAGATAAATTGTACAGCGTGACATGCCATGTCTCAGTGTATCACTGGAAGTCTATGTAAAAGTATTCTTAAAACTGGTTAGTCAAACAATGGTAAAAATATTGGAATTGTGTCATAATGGCTGGGAATCCCCCCCCCCCCCCGCTCCCATTTAAAAATTCAGAAAGAAAAGTGTAGTCTAGTCTTCCGGCTAGCATTCTCACTTTAATTCCTGAATTTGAGAAGAATTCAAATCTGTACTGTCCACTGAATTCTGAAGTGACAGCGCACCATTGTGATGAATCTGCTTTCAGTACAGATCCATAATTTTCATACTCTAAAAGGTGGTCCATGGGCTAGTGTTGGTGTTGGTCCACAAATCAACAGTTTTTAGTACCTTGAGTTTCTAGAAGAAAAAGGAACAGATGTAACCAATGGGCACACGTATGATACCAATCCTTTGCCCATTGCGAAAAATAATTGCTGGTTCCCTTCATTAATTCATTCAATTTATTATTTGATTTATATCCCACCATTCTCCTAAATAGAACTCAGAGCAGTTTACAATACATCAGCTAGATTAAGAAGTATTGTGTTAAGCTGGCAGCACCAGCTGTAGTATTACACAGCTTGAATTTTTAAAATTGTGAAATAGTCAGATTGACTGTTTCCTTGCAGGAAAAAAGTTATGTTTATAACTTGGCAGCAGTTGCATCAGTATTCCTTGTGACTCCGTGAAGGCAGTACATAAGCTACACACACACACACACACACACACACACACACGGCTGCTCAGTCAGCAGGAGTGAACGAATGAAACTGGCAGTCTCGGAGATGCCAAATGTTTCGTAACATGTTTGAACAGAGAAGCTTGGAGGTAAGAAAGATAATCAGCATGAAAGCCAGGGTGATGTAGTGGTTTGAGCATTGGACAACAACTCTAGAGAACAGGATATGAATCCCAGCTAGGCCATGGAAACCCATTGGGTGACTATGGGCAAGTCAAACTCTCTCAGCTTCAGAAGAAGGCAAAGGCAGACCTCCTCTGAACAAATCTTGCCAAGAAAGCTTGATGCTGATAGAACAGAATATGGAGAAACTGACTGGTTCCCAATCAGCAAACAGGTAAGGCAAGGTTGCATACTATCACCCTATTTATTCAACCTGTTCGCAGAAAGTATTGTTTGCACATCAGGCTTACAGTCAGAGGCTGGAGGAATGAAGATTGGGTGAAGGAGCATTAACAACCTAAGATACGCAGATGACACAATACTACTAGCAGAAACAAAAAATGACTTGGAACAATTACTGAAAATCGTCAAGGAGGAAAGCATAATGCTGAACATTAAGAAAACAAAAATAATGACCATGGAAGAGCTACAAGAATTCATCCTGGAAAATTGAAATGGTCAAAGAGTTAACCGAGACTGCAATCAAGAAATCAGAAGAAGTCTAGGAATGCAAATGGCAGCTATGAAAGAACTAGACAAGATCCTAAAGTGAGGATAGTGCAAGCCATTGTATTCTCCATCACAATGTACAGATGTGAGAGTTGGACACTGAAAAAGTGATAGAAAGAAAATCAAACCATTTGAGATGTGGTGCTGGAAAAGAGTGCTGAAGATACCATAGATGGCCAAGAAGACAAACAAATGTGTTTTAGGGAGAATTCAGATCAAGCCTGAATTCTTCCTGGAAGCCAGGTTGCCTAAATTGAGGCTGTCATACTTTGACCACATCTTGAGAAAGCATAAATCACTAGAAAAGACAATGATGCTGGGAAAGGTAGAGGGCAGTAGAAAGACAGGAAGACCATACAACAGATGGTTAGATTCAATCATGGAGGCCACAGGCCTGAGCCTACAGGACCTGATCAGGGCAGTCGACGACAGAGAATCTTGGAAATGTCCAGCTTGCCTTGAGTCAAAGTCGACTTGAGGGCAGTTAGCAACAGGTTCACTTTAGGAACATTATAAGTCATAAATGACTTGAAAACACACAACAACAATTACAACAAATTGATCTGCAGACTATTGGGACAAATTGTCAGTTTTACACGCATTCTGATTTACATAAATACAGTTTATACTTTTCAGTTAACAAATTGATTTTTTTAAAACTTCGGTACTAATTTACAGCCAGCCCTCCTTATCCACGACTTG
>NC_056523.1:235827400-235840111 GCF_019175285.1 Sceloporus undulatus
AAAATATTTTTTAAAAAGTATAAATTCCAAATAGACAACCTTGATTTTCCATTTTATATAAGGGACACCACTTTGCTCTGCCATTATATTTAATGGGACTTGAGCATCTACGGATTTGTTATCCATGGGGGATCCTGGAACCAAACCCCAGCGGATAACAAGGTCCCACTGTATGTATGCCAAAGTTCTTCTCTGTAAGCATATAAGGGATCAAATGATATCACATTTCAGCTAGGTTATTTTGACGTTATATGACAGGTTACAATCCCATATGTTCATTATAGGAAAACGCCTTTCCATTAGAAGGACTATGGTCTAAATATTTCAGTCTTTTAGCATGACAAGGGTGCTCTGTATGTCCATACATAAAATGAATAAGAAAACATGTTATTATAGTGGGCACCATTTGTATTATTTGTTGACAGTATTAGGTATTGCAGTACAGAACAAAATCGAAATTATCTAACTTTTCTTTATGTGCTTGAGAGTTGTTGTGCCATACTGGTGTAAAGCTTTGGTTATTTTGTTCTTATATGAAAGAGCAAAGAATTTTAAAAGCTGTGTTCTGAATGGATGTGACTTTGTGTATTAAACTTTTTTGCATCTTGGGGTTTGCTTGTGAAACAACTGTTTGCGCAAAATGTAGTTTTTAAAATGAAAAACATTCAGGGTTTTTTTTGTACAAAATACACTATACAAAACTACAGTTCATTATGGAAATTTTTTTTCAAAATGTCCCAAACTGAAAAATCTCAGTAATTTTTCATTTTTTTCTGTAGGGTGGTGTCTCATTCTGTTGAGTCACCCTTTTTCAATGACAATGAGAAAACATGCAAGTATTCTTTATATCCACAATACAGTCGGCCCTTCTTATACATGGATGTTTTATACACAGATTCAAGCATCCACGGTTTGAAAATATTAAAAAAAGTATAAATGTCAAATATCAAACTTTGATTTTCCAATTTTTGTAAAGGATACCATTTTGCTATGTCATTATATTTAATGGGACTTGAGCATCCATAGATTTTGATATCCATGGGGGATCTTGGAACCAAACCCCAACGTATAACAAGGGTCCACTGTATATGCACACATATTCCACACAAATGTGCACTTCCATTTACTTGCACATTGTGGTAAGAACCTGCCCATTTCAATGAAAGTTAAATGTTCTTGCATGACTAAAGTTTGCTTGAAACTGATTCTTTAATTTGAGAATTCGTTAAAACTGGTTTTTCTTACTTTCCCCCATTTTAAAAAGGACCCGATGGACCCTGCAAATACAGTGATTGTGATCCGCTCTCTAGTTCCTGGGGGTGTTGCTGAACAAGATGGCAGACTCCTCCCAGGAGACAGGCTCATGTTTGTCAATGACATCAACCTGGAAAACGGTAGCCTGGAAGAAGCTGTGCAAGCACTGAAAGGAGCACCAATGGGAACAGTTAGAATAGGAGTCGCTAAACCATTGCCTGTAAGGATGTTAGCTTTCTGTATTTGGTCTTGCAAAGAAACTATACAGAAGTGTTCCAAAGTGTGTGCACTTCATTTATTTACTCAGCAGTTGATAGCAAAAGCAATTGAATGGCTTGTTTGATGTAATGTAATACATGACATGTCTTTGGAGTTTGATCTGGGAGGGTTAGCTCATGTAGGTGGAAATCCTCAATTGACACAGCAT
This sequence comes from Sceloporus undulatus, assembly GCF_019175285.1. NCBI lineage: Eukaryota > Metazoa > Chordata > Lepidosauria > Squamata > Phrynosomatidae > Sceloporus > Sceloporus undulatus. The sequence continues at coordinate 235,829,082 of NC_056523.1, forward strand.
TAGCATTTATCTTTTAACCAACATACAGTATCTCTCATCTGAAAAAAGTTCTATCCCTGTCATTAAGGGAGGGGGCTGAATCATTTAGCAGCAGTTTGATATATTTCATAAGTAAGGGCTCTGGAAAGGACATCATGCAGAAAAATGTGAGGGGGGAGGCTAGAACCCTCATTTCCCAGAAAATGGAGACAAAGACCACCTAGTCTAAAAATACACGAGAGATTCTTATACCAAAGCCTTGAATATATTATATATATTTTCCAGCTGCTCCTCTGCAAACATTAAGAGCCCGCTGTTTGTATGATAACATTTGGGTAAATCAATTTTGCAAGCCAGTTTTATATGTCCAGTTCTTCAGAATGTCTGGCAATTTTACATCTCTTAAGTAGCAATGTTGTACCCATAGTGGGAAGAACTAACCAGATTTGGTACCCTGTTTTTAGTAGTGAATTTAATCAGCAAGAAAATAGGCTTGCCTTCTAGGGTTTTTGTGTGTGTGTGTGTGTGTGTATGTGTTTTGTTTTTTATGGGTAAATGTATGTCATGTATATTCTCTGGCTGAGCCGTGTTTTTATTCAAGTGATAGCAGAATAGATTTCTTTTCCCTCCCAACCTTTTTTTTACAAGTGCCAAAGGTTGCACTCTGAATTCTACATAAGAAAGAGAGCATGTCTTCCTTCTAATTGGGTAGATGAGTTTCAATAAATACAAAGCTGTTTTGTTGTTGTTTTTTGCATTCATTTAATTGGATACTTCTCTAACACGTTTGCAGCCAATAATAACGGAGCATTTTGTAAAATATTGATTTAGCTGCTGAACAGTATATTTTTGATGGTTCCATGTTCTCCGTCTCTAAAATATTTCAAAAAGCAAACCTTGCTTTTGCCATTTTATATAAGGGACACAATGGATTCAAACAATAGGAAAAGAGGTCCCACCTAAATATTAGGAATAACATTCTGATGGTAAGAACTGTTCAACAGTGGAATATGCTGCCTTGGAGTGTGGTGGAGTCTCCCTCTTTGGATGTTTTTAGAAAGCCATCTGTTGGGATTACTTTGGTGGTGTGTTCCTGCATGGTAGCAGATTGGACTGGATGACCTTTGTGGTCACTTCCAACTCAAAAATTCTATGATTCTATGTCATGACTTGACGACGCCATGATGTGACTTGAATATCCACAGATTTTGGTATCCATAGGTGGTCATGGAACCAAGTCCCATGGATTCCAAGATCCCACTGTACTGGTGGAAAGTGAAGTTAAACCCTGGTGGATTCAATAAAAAATATGCCTAGTCTAACAGTCCATTCTCACAGTGGCCAAATAGATGCTTGTGAAAAACTGACATGAGTTTAATAGCACCATCCTATTTTTATGCCCCAGCAGTTGGTCTTCAGAAGCATCCTGTTGTAGATAATAGTGGTAATGTATAGCCATCATGATTAGTAGCCATCGATAGCCTTATCCTCCATGACATATTTACAAACAATTGAGTTGAGGAGGAACAGGTAAGTGGGATTGACGTTGATGGCACTAAAGAGGCTTTAATCCAATTTCTTCAGCCTAACTACATTAGAAATCAGGCTCCTCCTAGGTGTGAAGGGAAAATATAAAGGGTAAATCCAAATTATCCCTGGGCGGGAAAAAGTCCAAATCTAGTGGGTCACATTAATTCATCAAATTTTTTCTTGACATTATTCAACACTGCATGTCTTGAACGCTGGCCATCATCCAACTCAAAAGCTTCATTCTTTCTGCAGCTTTCTCCAGAAGAGGGCTATGTTTCTGCTAAGGAAGATTCCTTTTTCTACACTGCCCAGTCCTTTGAGGAGGGAGGGCTAGCTGATTCAGCCCTCTTCCATGCTGAGCTGGCTCTGGTTAGTGGCCACTTCCTTACCATGATAATACTTGAAAACCCCTTTGATCTATGCCTTGATACAGAACAGCATTTTGTCTAGGAATAATGCAGGAAGTCTTTGTTGTAATGTAAAGACACATTTAAACAGTTGCTTAATTTAGCTTTCTTTCTACATGGTTAAGATAGTTGCTTGTTTGGATAAGGTGATATCAGAAAATATTCATATAGATCATCAATAGATGATCTAACAGTTTCAATTTCATTTTATCTGCAGGAAAATGAGACCATACTTTGGATTAGATTTCTAAAATCCAGGTAGTTCTGTTCACATTATCCCATTTTAAAAAAACTTTGTCCCTAGAGATATGTTCGAGTGGGCTGAGTGGGCAAGATACTATCTATGAAGTACTTTTGCCTTGCCCTTGAGAATAATAAGGAAGTACCTATAGTATAATATTAAACCATCTTTTAAAATGGAGATATATGGAGAAATAGTTTCTCCAGAATTCAATGAAGTTTACCAGCAGATCCAGGAGGAAATGATATCTCCTCCCAGAGCCCTTCCTGTCATCCAGAACTCTGCACTGGAGAGTTTTCCAGCTCTCTGGAGCAGATATTATGGGATGAATGGGGAAGAAATCATTTCCTGGATCCAATAACAGAGCTTCTTTCATCAGTAAATGCACCAAATATATATACTTATGCCACCTTTCTCCCAATTTGAATCTTGAGTATGTCTTTCGTTGGAGAAAGGCCAATTGACTCTGCATGACATCTGAGAAGGTACATCTAGAATCACATTGTAAGACATTTTACCACCCAGTGGGGTCCAGAGAGTTGGAGCTAGTCTTCATACTAAGAATAGCCCGCCTGAAATCAATAGAACACAAGCTAGTAAGGTCTGATTTAAATCCCATTGATGTTAATGCATTTGCTGTAAATATAACTCCATCTGCATCAAAGGCCCTGTACAGACGGGCAAATTGTGGTGATATTAGGGCTCGATATGGCTGGGTGTCCAGACACGCCTAGCCCTAGTGATGTCACAGGTGTGCGTGCCCATCCACACAGCTGCACAGCTGTGGCGCTGTGTACAAACACCTGTCAGCAGAAGTGGCGTCTTAGGGCTATGTTGCAGCCCTTATGACAGCACAAAAAAGGAGCTGAGTGGAGTGGTTCCTTTTTGAGTGCGCATCTGTGTAGTCCCATGTGGATGTTGCTGCATAGTTGCGCAGCAAAGTGGGGCAGTATTTCATTAACCCATGTGTAACGGGCCGAACATAAATATTTCACTCCCAGTGTTGTTGTTTTTTGGAATAAGAGATGACATTTAAAACAATATTTAAGTTTTCATTTTTTAAAAAGTTTACTTCTGGCCATCTTAGTTTGCAAAAAATACATTTGTAATGGTTAAGAGTGATAAATTCTTTGCTGCTAGTAAATATATAAGGTCCTTGAGCTGGAGTTTCCTGCCACCACTGCCACTTTTGACTAGATGGACGAAGTCTGTATAAGTCAGCTTCATATTATATGGCTTAAATAGCTCTGATGATTACTTCCACAGCCATATCACTGTTCCCTGTGCAACATTCTCCTGATTTTGCAGGTTTGAGACACATTAATATCTCATGTGTTGGCTACTGAAAGCTCTGTGCAACAACAGCACATGTATTAAACCTACATACACATAATGCAAACATACATACACATAAATGACAGTGATCTCTCAGAAATCACTATACTAGCTACTATACAAAATTTTACAGTTTTTCAGTTACTATGATAGGAAAATACAACAAAATCCACAGAAGAGCAATACTTTTGTTGGCCAATCAAAATGGAGAAAATACTTCATGCAAGCTTTTGAAGCTTCCTTCTTTGGAGATTTTTAAACAGAGGCTGGATGGCCATCTGTTGGGGGGTGTTTTGATTGCATGGCAGGGGGTTGGTCCTTGAAGTCTTTTCCAATTCTGTGATACATGATTCTATGATTCTATCACAGTCAGAAACATACTTTATAAAAATGTGATAAAATAAATAAAAATTGTGATAAATAAATAAAGGCAATAAAGGTATGTGCTGTACAATGAAATTTCATACTTGCGCATCACATGGAATACACCATGTATTCCATTAAACTGCTAACTAGAAATGTCGATGAGCACAATTGACTAGGAAGGTATACAAATGAATAGGAGCTGTGCAGAAGTGTTTTGTTGCTCTTGCACAAGTACAATTCATCTGATGAAATTTTTACCAGAGAATTTCCTGGTGGATTGTGTTTCGTGATTCTGATTCTGATTTTTGTTCAAGGAAGTTGCCTATAATTTAATGTGGCAGGATTCTGGGACTGTCTACATGGAGTGAAATGGAACTTTGCTCTTTATTTCAGTAGGAGCAGAATTGCATTTATGCTATTTACATTATGAGCTATGTTAATTTGGCAGCAGGGAGGGACATATCCCTTAGGTGTTTAATCAGAATGATATGAAATACTGGTAATAAATCTGCAGTATGTATCAGCTAGTTTAAAATGATTACTGGTGATCTTTAAATATTTGAAATAAATATTGTAATTTTTTTAAAAAAATCTTTGATCAGTAACTTATTTGGAATTAGTATAAACCTTTATTTTAAAATAAATCTAATTTGAGAAACTGAAAGGTTTCACAGCATTATATTCATCAGTGAGCAGCATAGAAGATTTTTTCAGAAACCAAAAATTACAAGCAATAATATAATTTCCCCCTCCCCAGCATCAAACATGGTCTATGAATTGATATATTTGCAAATTCAGTTCCTAATTATGTTCTCAGAAACCTCTTGTGCCATATTGAATTTGCAGTTATGGACATATAGCTGAAAATGCTTGCCAAATACTTTTCATTAAGGACATTGAAAATAAAAAATATTACAAAGCAAAAAAGCAGGAAGTATTGTGCCGCAGATGCAAATGTTTGAGGCTTAAGTGATACGAAGGCTGCAGATAGTCAGACTGATTAAATTGCCTTTGCTATTAGGTGGATTCAAGTGAGGCAGATCTAGCGGAGGAATCCACCTTTGAATCGCAGTATTCCCCAGACAATGATGGTACATTCCAGTCTTCAGCTCTACATGGCAGCACCTGTGTTGATGATCTGAAGTTTAATTCCTCTTCAACTCCCAAGGTAAAAAGCAAAAATGATCATTTGACTGATGGTGATAAAACAACTTTGAATGTAAAATGTTTGACTGGCTATTATATTGGATGTAGAGTCGCTAATGTTGCCACGGTTGCTTCCATCTGTTCCTATGTTTGTTATTAGATTAAAGCGCAATTTCATTTAGGTCGGAGTGTTGATTGAGCACCTTTCAGATGTTCAGAAACAATATGTTCAACAGTCCAGGCAGATTTTGTTTTTTTGAAAAGGCAATATGATTTTGAGGTGCCCAATTGAAAAAGAAATTGTTCAAATGAATCTGTGTAATTAAGATACATTTGTAAAAAGAATTGTGAAAGACTAGTGAAGTATTGCTCCATGGATAACAGTACTGCCATGAAAACATACTAATTTTCTCAGTTTTTTTTAACTGCAAGCAACTAGCTGTCATATATTTTATCGACAAATGGCCTCTTCAAATGATGCTAAAATTAAATTGGCACCAAAAGAGCATCAAAATGTTGTAATTTTATTAGATTAATCAACAAAGAACCATATCTTTAAAAAATGTATTGATTTCATACCCATGTACAATTTCCTTAGCTTGATGGTATCTTTTATTTTCTCTCCCATGTTAGTTTTTCTTTTCCATTTCTTGGCAACCTGTTAATCTTTTTTTAAAGGCTTGAATCATTCCATGCACTTTTTAAAATCATTCATAGTGGATCCAGCATCATCAGGTTGATTCATTTTCTTGGGTGGCTTGCACTGTATATTCATGAAAAGAGATGCTTCTCTTCTTTCACACCTGAGATTCACCAGCTGGCTGTATCCCTTCTGGAATGTATTTCAACCCTTATTGGCCATGAGGCTGACAGCCGGAGTTTATCTCCTAATAGAATTTCCTAATCCACAACAGAATGTACCTTTGCTGTGCCAATGAGACAGATTGCATTGTTTAACTTAGTAATTGTTACTTAAAGGGATTAGAAAGAGGGCATGCTGGGAAATGTTCATTCTGCAACACATCTGGTCTTATAAAAGATGTCACATTGGTATTCCTGAAGCCTTTCTCTCTTCTTTCTATGTAGGATAATCAGACTAAAATAGTCACATTGTAATTTAGTAGTATTTTATATTTCACTTTATATTTCATTTTGCTGAGATAAAAATACCTGCTCAGTGAGAAAGACCGTACAACAGTGTGGCTATTATCCAGTGACTTCTGTGTGTGCATGGTGAGATTTCCCTGTTATCTTGTAAAAGCGAAAGAATAAGACATATGTTTCTGAGCAGAGAAACTTTCATTTAGAAGAAGACTCTGGATCTGTTCAGAGTTTTAAAGAAAATCAACTACAACTATGCAATTCTGGTGGTGCTCTACACTGGTATAAATAAACTGGCATAAGCAGCAGGTACAGCAGCCATGAAGGAAGTAAGGCACTGTAGAAGTACCCTGCTTGGAACCAGTAGATTTGTTCTGCCTTCCCCCTTGACCACTGCATGACTCCAGAAAAAGTACAGCTACATGAAAAGGATTCTGGTCATAATCAGCAATCTCTTGTGTAACAAGCCTATTACACTTTTACTGCAGTTATTCACTTGAAATACTTTTTAAAATAAATACTCCCTGGTTTATCACAGATTATTTAGATAGACATTTGTTTTGTAATACAATATTACAATACTAATACTTGTAAAATGAACAGCAACAACAACAAAACTCAACAGATAGACACACAGAAAACCTCATTCAGTTTCCAGTCGTGCTGTTCTGCTAGTGGGAACACATATACTAGTGGAACAAGAAGGAAGAGCAAGAAGACACCTCTTTCCCACCCCCTGCCTGCATGTCTTCAAATCTGATCCAGAGGAATGGAAAATCTGCAGAGCAGATTTTTGGACAGTAGAAAGGGCTATAGGAAGGAGGAGAGCACTGAAAAGTCCAGTGGGTTTAGTGGAAGAATGCCAATGGTAGTGTTGGCTCCTTATTTCAGATGCAGTAGTTTGAGAGATTGATGTGGGGTTATTACAGCCATGATGGGTTAAAAAAACATGTTTAGGATACAACATCATTATTGTTTATTTGTCTACTGACTTCAGTTGCAACAGCATTTAGCTGCTGAAGTATAAATAATCAAGGTCAACATAGTAGATGTTGTTCAGATAAGCTTAAGTTGTCTGTAGTATCTCCTGTTCTTTATGAGATTTCAGTTAATTATATCATCCTGATTAGATGTATTTTGTCTTTGTTCAATTTGTTTGTCAAGCACTAGCTGAAACAGTCATTAAATTGTTTTCATCACACTTTGGAAACCCTTCTATGATATTTTCCTACTAATACACTTTTTCATTTACTTGGGATTTATTGCATGAAATGCTTTGTCTTTGTAGAGTCTGTCTGACTTAGTAAAGGCCTAGCCAGTGCCTCATTGACATAAAGCTTATTATTTCTTATTCCTAGAGGAGCAGCACAAGGACATATTTCGGGTTTTATAATTAGGAGTTTTGCACCATTTTCATTTTCAGAAACAGTACATCTTTCAAATGGTTTGCACAAGGAACAATGTGCTAAATCAGAAAGAATTACTTAAGAATACATATATATTATGTGAGGGAAACCCTATTCATTTATTTGAAATTACCTAGGAATATGTTTTGGATTGTCTAAAGTACTGGGTTGATCAAGTGGTATCTTTTGGCTGATGGACCTAAAATTTGCTCGACTGTCTTGTGAAATCCTTTAGAGCAAGTTTTTAAAAATTGATACAAAGGATAAGGGGAGAGTCTTGTTGCACTAGCATGCTTCATTTACTTTAAACCTTTTGCACTATAATGGGACAGTTTTGTTGCCCAGATACACTTGTGTCTTGCAAAATGTACACAGGGGTTATTGTTTGACGTTGGCCGCTGTGCAGTTGTAAATAGTTTCCCTAAAATTCATCTATTTGCCACAGTTACTTCCTTTAAAAAAAAAAAGGATGGGACAAGTAATGCAGATTTTATTTTATTTGTTATTCATCTTTCAATTTCTGGTTCTGCCTGTTTTTCACACAAGAACTTACTTTATATGGGAAATTTTTATATTCAGCGATGCTTTGCAGTTCTTGTGGTGAGGAAATACAGCAACTTTGTCTTTATTAGTGCATAGTAGTTTAAAAATATAATTTATTTCAGATTTGTAAGGAACAATTACACTTCAGTGAAATCATTTATAATTTGCAATAATACATGACTTTTTGGAATGGTTGTGAGTTCTTCAACTGTTTGCCTGCATATTTTCATACCAAGGAGTCTTAACAACTAGAAAGCATTCATGTGTGCAAAGTATAGTAAAAAATAAAAATGAAAAATAAATAATTATGGATTCTTTTATTTCCTGTAATATAGTTCTTGGGACTGAAACAATGGTATGGTATACAGTGAAGAAGAGTATGTAATAGTATCATAATTAATATATTTGTGAAGGTGTTACAGTGCATCATAATTTTTGTGCCCCTGTTCTGAAATTAATATTTCATTTCATTTCATTTTAGTTAATAACCCTGTCATTTGAATAGTAGCCTGAAGGGTTGTGAAGCTCTCTTTATCTTCTTTGGTAGGTGGTGTGCAAAGAAAGTTGCAATGCCCCAGTCAGTTATCATCAATTGTCTGACCAGAACTTGTATACTATGGATCTAATCCGACGAGGAATGGAGAGTAAATCACCTGCAGATGTGTGTGTGGAAGAGCCTGCTGGATCTTGTCTTGCGAACCCAACAACACATTCTTCTGAGAAAGAAGTTGAACATGACAACACAAGTATTTGGAAAGAATCTCTAGTAACACCTGAACCCTTACAGCATGTGAACTTAGCTTCTAGATCACCACCTGACCCTACTGGGAAAGTAAGGATTTCATTGTATATATTTCTGAAGTGAAATTAATCTGTTCACTATTCACAAAATAAAACTGATAGTCCCTTCGAAATTATTGAAGTTAAAATATTATCACACCAGTGCTTACTGTCTCTTAATCGGCTCTCAAATGTTGAGGAAATGCGTGTGTGTGAAAGCCTGGTGCGCTTCCTCATCATTGGAATCGTCGGCTTCCTCTAGTGTCACTGAATCGTTCCAGCAGAGGGAATTTCCTCTGAACACAAAGTTTCCGTTCAGAGGAAATTCCCTTTCTTGGAACGATTGAGTGATGCTAGAGGGAGGTGACGATTCCCTGATGATGAGGAAGCACACCAGGCTTTCACACATGCACACCCTTAACGTTTGAGAGCTGATTGAGAGATAGTAAGCGCTGGTGTGATAGTCTTTTATGTGAAGTCCCACCATATGCTTGGCAACCTTATTGGTCTGACAGAGCTGAGGAATAATTAACTACCTTTGGCCATGAACATGCTAACTCCCATGTTCTCTCCTGATCATTTAACACCACAGATGTCTTCTTATTTAGTGGAAACCAAATGCAACTCAAATGCATGGGAGGCTGTGTACATTGCAAGAGTTGTGTGTTGTTCCTAGGCTAATCTTCAACAAGGAATAAGTTTGTATGTCTGGGTGGAGAAGCCCATGGGTCTGAACTATGGCAAAAAAACAAGCATTCTCTCTCACACACTCTCTTTCTCATACATGTACATATATACACATATGCATTCGCTCTACCATATGACTGCCTCCTCTGTAGGAGATCATTATTGCCTTCCTGCAATGGAAGTTATGTTGTAGAAGTAAACCACCACGCTAAGGTACAAAAACTTTGTAAGCAAATTAGAAATATGTTATGTGTGTGTGTGTGTGTGTCGGCGTGGAAACCATGTGTAATACTTAAGTTAAAGAAAATCAAAACTCAAATAATGTTTTCCTGATACTTCACTGTGATCTGACACTGTTTTTCTTCTTACCAGGATCAGGTATTCCTAATGGAAAACAACAGCCTAACACATGCTGGGAAATCTTCTGCAACCCTTAATACAAACAGAAACAAGTTTGAGAAGACTATTACTATTGCAAAAGGCAATTCAAGTTTAGGTAGGATATTTTGACTTTACATACTGTGGTTGTTGTTTTCTGTTGTTCTTTTTAATCCTGCCTGGATGCTTCCCAAAAAGAGTTAAGCAATAGCATCCCTTTCTCTGTTTTAATTCAAAAGCACACATTTCACATGAACTTCAGTAGACATAAGCTCTTTGAAAGAGCCTGTCAATGTTCACATATTTTTGCCTGTAATGTTACTAGATCATCGACCTCAGACCTTCCTATTTAGTACTTACAATTAAACATGGTGTAGTTTTCAAAATAGTGTGAAGAAGCATTCTTGAAATCTGTTAATGGAATGTGTGCTTTCATCTTTCACTAAATAGTTAAATAAAGTGCCATAGTAATCATCAGAGTAACTTAAGTCATCTAAGACTGTCCAATCTCCCTCATAATGGCACATTAAAGTTGCAATCCTATATCCTTCTCCCTGCCCTATTTAGGCCATTTGGGCTTAAGTGTAAATTTGGATACTATTATGCTAAAAAAAAGTAGCTCTTTCTTGAAGTTATGATGCAGTCCCTAACAGCCAAGTTCAAAGAAGTATTTTAATGTATGTTTTGTGTTGGACCACATCCAAAAATCAGAACAGTCTCTCTCATTGTTCTACTCTGTGCAGATATGTATAAATATCAGTAACCACTCAAACTAAGTGCATAACAATTGGTTTAATCATACAATATTAAATTTAGCATTTGGTAAGGCAGTTTGATTTTTGGACTATGACTGGAGAAAAGGAGTCGATTCACAGCTCGGCCATGAAACCCACTGGGTTCTCTTGGACAAATCACACTCTCTGAGCCTCAGGGTAAGGCAATGGCATATATCCTCTGAACAAATATTCCCAAGAAAACCCCATGATAGGTTTGCCTTAGGGTTGCCATATATTGGAAATGACTTGAAGGCACACAACAACAACAAAGGCAGGTTGGTAATTTATGTTCGTAAAATTGTAGCTGACTCTGTAAAGAAAAAAGAAAGTAAAAGACCTAATTTGCCTGTTGTTC
>NC_056523.1:235840121-235911047 GCF_019175285.1 Sceloporus undulatus
AGTGTAAGGTCTTGTAATGCACCAGTGTGTTCCCACATTTCATGTTATGATAGCTACAAACAGATCTCTTATTTTTTCTTTTAAGGGATGACAGTAAGTTCCAATAAAGATGGCTCAGGAATGATAGTCCGTAGCATCATCCATGGTGGTTCTATAAGTCGTGATGGACGAATTGGTGTAGGAGACTGTATATTGTCCATAAATGAGGAACCTACCACTAATTTAACCAATGCACAGGCACGAGCAATGCTGAGGAGACATTCTCTCATTGGACCAGACATAAAGTATGTAGAGACAAATACATATTATTTTACATTCATAAATAGTGGTGGTTGGGTTGGTGGGTGGTTGTGTCACTGTCATTGTCATCATCATCATCATCATTGGATATTGTATTCCATGTTAATTTTTAGCTCATTACCTTGTGAAGTTGAATAACACGTGCATAATTTTAAATGAAGAGGTTAAGCTGACATAAAGTCTATGAATCTAGTAAGAAAATAAAAGATTGTGATTCTCACCCAGCCTAAAGAATATAATGAGAATATGCAGTCTGAGACACTAGTCCTATTAGAGTAACTTCTGTCCAGTGATGTATAGAAGCCTCAAGTGCTTCAATACAAACATGGAACTCACCCACCTATTTACATCAGTGAAGGGTGAAGCTTCCTGTGCATCTCGTAAAACAATTGAACACCCATAAATAGGAATGTAAAACTTCAGACTGATTTTTTAAATAAAAAAATGCTAACCTTTATGTTAATTCCTTAAATATTTTTGTAGAATGAAAATTTGCAGCTTTTTCTTAAAATGTGAAGCATTGGATTTTGGTGGTTCTTCCTGAAGAGACAACCGGTTGTACCATGGCTACAGCTAAGCCTTTCAGTCTGGCCAATTTGTAAGAGGCAAAAATGGCACTTTAACCAGCAGCCCCCTATACAGATATAATCATATACTGTAGTAAAATGGAAGCCCTGACATATGCCATTCATGTGCTATGAAAGGTGCATGTAGTATTTGGCTCAGTTTAGTGAGTGAAGATTTTATTAATTCGAGTTTGGGGGGAAAACTTGTTCTATTTTTAATGCTCTTCATTATTTTGTCTTTAATATTTAATCAAGAATATATATTTCTGCAAGGTCTGTTTATCTACTACAGGGGAAGTCCATCACTTATACAGCAGAGAACCTGGAAAGTTACTCTTTTTCTCCTTACACCTCCCAGAACCCCCAGCTAGCATGACTAATTTCCATACTCTTGTCACAGATTTGAGAGGAAGCAGTAATCAACAGGTTGAAGAAGTGGATGCAGATTTTTTCTTCTTCTCTTTCTCCTCTGTTGCCAGTTAGTGATAACATCATACAATGAGGGGTGGTTAGGGGAAAGCAGTTCTCTTTTGTGGTCCATTTTGACTGAGACATGTGAATTGTTCTGTCCCTGCACAGTACTGTACTGATTGAGACCTTTCTGTTTTGGGCAGCATGGTGCTCATGACAAGTCAAGGCTCCTGCCATTACTCTTAAGTTTTTTCTGCTGTTCCACCAGATTAAGAATCCCTGAACAGGCCATGGAATGGAATGTGATGGGGATGGGAGGCGGCATAGAATTATTATTAACCTTTATTTATGAAGCGCTGTAAATTTACACAGCGCTGTACATACAATCTTTTAGTTAGACAATTCCCTGCCCTCGGGCTTACAATCTTAAAAGACATGACACAGAAGGAGAAGGGAGTGGTGGAGGGAAAGAGTAAGAGGTCCAGCAGTTCCTCTCTACCTCCAAGGCCTGGACCAAGGCAGATGGACTGGAGGGAGGGCGAGGCTTCATAATGGATGGTTAATCATTTTCCAGGGAAAATACATACTCTCAAGTAGGATAATACATATGCAGTACATAGCAATACAGGAAATGGTTCAATAAACAGGCACCACAAGAACATCAGATAGTAAGCGACAATTATGCAACATCATACCGCACAGGGAGAACGCTTCCGCCGCTGCCGGATGTTCCCATCACGTTCCAGATGTGTTCCTGAAAATCGCCCCCTCTGGGACGCATCCGGAATGTGATGGGAACGTCCGGTGGTGGCGGCATTTTCCCTGTGTGGTAAGATGCATTCTGTGCCACCTCCTGTCCCCATCACATTCCCTTTTAGAATGCAACAGGCCCGTTCCAGGGCCTATGCGATAAAGTTCCCTGTGTCCACTGAGTGTTCAATTCTTCTTTCCCCTTTCTATTATGTTTTGCTAATGCTGCTGCTAATCCTCCTCCTCCTCCTTTTCCCTCTCTTCAGTTTTTTCTCACCACCATCATTTGTCCCTTAACTACTGCTTGTGATTCTCTGGCCTCCAAGTCCTTCAAGTAGAGCATTCAAAATAGGAAGAGACCTCTGTTACCAGTGGACATTCTTGCTGCCTTCTTTGTTTGTGCAAGATGCATGTAGTCTGGAGGTATAAGCCCTCCCCCCCAAAAAATTGCAAAGCGGACATTCCATAATCAGGCTACTAGGATTACAGTTTTTGTCTTGGAGGTAGAAATTGAGTGTGTTCACATTTCCCCTCTTCAGTGACCCTCCTTGTTTGGAGACAGTAGCCCTAACAGACTCAGAAGATCAGCCATCCATCAGTGTCCATTGCAATTTAGCACACTTCAGTAGTCATTTAGATGTCCACTGTCACTGCCCAAAACTCCAGAATCCCTAATACCAAGACTAGAGTCAGCATTACAGTCTTCTCTGATCTCACTCTCACTAACACTAGATCCAACACCAGCACAATGGACAGATCTAGCACTTAACTTATTTGCTCCAGTTTTCAATTCCAGTAGGTGCTGTGGCAAGCTGAGCTGGCAGAACATAGCCAGACATGATCTGAGCCTATTTGACACGTGGCTGATGGGCTCAGCCTGCCATAACACATTCATCTGAACTCCTTAACACACAACCAAACTTTTTATTTGGGAACCTTTAACAGATCTCCTAGTAAGGTGGAGAAAGCTGATAGCAACAGTAAATCATTCGCTACATCCACTACGTCTCTGTTTCAGTGGGCATACTCTAGTTGGGACTAATCAATAGGATTCAGTCCCATGGCTCCAGTTTCCTGACTTGTTTGGCTTCTGTACTATTGACCCTCATCTGGTACATCAAGAATCTGTCAGTAGTGGGATGTAGATTATGCTTTCCTTTTAAGGACCCCATCCCAAACTGCATTATAGTGGAAACTTCTCAGATTGAAGGTTGCAGGCTGGAACCATGAGTAGAAAAGTCTACAGTAGACCTGTCTACCAGATAGATGGCCAAAAACCAGGCCTGCCTTAGGCGGAATAACGACAATTCCTCTGGGCAAGCATAACATCATTAATCAACAAACTCCTTGATGACAGTAGATGGACAGTATGTCTTTCAGACACAGACTGGCAGGAGAAAAGATAAGCATGGCTCATTAATTGGCAGACTTTGAGTCCAAAGTGACTGTCAGAACAATTTATTGTTAACTGCCCTCGAGTTGACATCAACCCTGCTGCTGAGACACCTTCAAAACATCCTGTCCTGCAGTTCTCTGCCTAGTCAGAGCAATATCCCTTGAGAAACACATATTCTTATAATCCTTCAGTTTAGAAACAAATGCTGCCAACATCATGAACACAATGGAGACTTCCTGTTCGATGAACAGGATTGTTTAAATCTAAGGCAGATGATAAACATGACTCTAATCAAGGAGAATGGAATCGCACTGTATTCTCATAATACAGCTTGTTTTCAGCAATTATGGTACCATTCCTCATATTTATCCCATGGTCAGTCATAACCCTCCACTCCATGTGCATCTAGATCAGGGGTATGCAAAAAAAGGGGTGTCTTTTTGCTGCCCTCAACCTTCTATCCATTATTTAACATAAAATGTAATTTTTCAAAACCATAATGGGATGCCCAGCTGCTTTTTTGTTCCAGGGGGGAGGGGGGGGGGTGGCGGCGTTTTTGGACCGCGTGTACGCACACCTAATCCTCCAAGGGCGTACCCCCCCCCCCCCCCCCGGTGCAGGCATACCTTCCTACGTTTTTCTAGATTATCTTGCCAGGTTCATCATTATGCATATGTCTCCCAACAAAACAAGTATGACAGCTCTGGATTAAGCAAGAATTCTGATTTATCTCAAATGTGCCTTTGAACTATACTGGTCTCACAATGGTTGTTGGCAATGCCCTTTTGGTGACAGATTGCCCCAGTTTTACCACTCATCAGTGCACCTACTAGTTTGCTATTCTAACATTTGGAATGGCTGTGGCCTCAAGGGTGTTCACAGATGCATGAACATCTAAGCTCCCTTGATACTGAGTTCGGCCCTGTATAAACAACTAGTTTTTAGTTTCCTACTCCAGGAGCAGTGTACTGTGCTATCCCTTTTCATCTCTTCTCAACTCTCAATTTCATCATCAGGAGATTGCACTTTAAACCCGCATAGATACTGCTGTTCCTGAGAGTGTCCTGAAATTAGTGAAATGGAGGTCTTCCCTCTCTTAGGTGGGGGGTAGGCAAGCTAATTGTTACAGCTGCTCACATATGCCAGTTTCAAGCCAGTGTCTTATTTAATGGGCAATTACCATAATCACCCTGGTATATGAATTACTTGTAGGCTTAACCCGGCTAGCGTTGACAGCTATCTATGTATACGGCTTTTCTCAATGTTCAGTACATTTCATTAGGTATCTACATAAACACAACCTTGACTTGCTCACTTATAACTGGTTAAGTGGTCATCTGTGAATTCACACAAATGTCCCTCCTCCTCTAAAGGATAGTCACTTTCTCATAGTGTCTGTTGTGATGATGAAGGAACTGAAGGAACTAATGGAAATTTTGTGTGGCCATGAATACTAAGCAGAAAGCACCTACGCCAAAAATGCTACATTCAGCTCTAGAGTATGGGCTCTGAGCATGTACAGGAGAACTCATATTTTTGGATTCAGAGATTACCATTCAAAGTACCACAGTTGTTCCTCTGTTACCTGTTCCACTTCCTGGTCTTTATACCTCCACATAAATCAGGAATTACCAGTCCTGTTGTATGCATGGAGCTTTTTCCTGCTCCTGGCAGTCTCTCACCCCTTCCACACTACAAAAATTATGCAGTTTGACAGCACTTTTAACTGTCATGGCTCCATCCATGGAATCTTGGGATATGTAGTTTGGTGAGGTATTCAGCCTGGTGTATCAGCACGCTCTAATGCCTCACCAAACTATGAGTCCCAGGATTCTGTAGGATAGAGTTATGACAGTTAAAGTGGTGCCAGACTGGTTTATTTCTGCAGTGTGGATTCATTCCTAATGTGTTCTCAAAGGGTTACAACTCTTTCAGCAAAAGGGGAGAAATTACTTCTTCTATTATGCTATTTATTGCCTAGCTTGCATGGGGTGCACATGTACATTACTTGCTTCTTCACCTTGCTAGTCACAGGGAAGAAAGGATTGTGCACCCTGTATGGCACCTTTTGTTCAGGCAGGTAAACTAGTAACACCATTGGCATTTCTTCCCTTTCTCTGATAATTTTTTCAGGCATGGAAAACTGTGATACATGAATTTAAGATGGTAGATAAGGTTATGAAATGCATTTCTCAGTACATCTTTGACATATATCTGTAAAACAATGCCATTTGTTTACATCTTTTGTTTCATATTGTTCTGAGGATTAGGGCAGGGTAGTCTGTTATTTAAAAGTAGTACATAAAATTGGAGGTCTGGAAATAAAAACCAGTTAATTAAATTAGCTTCTTGCCAGCTTATTTTTGGAGGTGTTTTTCTCTTAAATGATGTATATATATTGTATCTATTAAATCAGTAGTTTTGTTGCCACAGACATTACATATACTTTTTATCCTAAGTTAACGGGGCAAATTTAGACTGTAGATACTGGTAAACACACAAAAGGTTGTTTAGTGGCTGCCACATAAATGTCACTGAGTAAGCATAGCTTTCTTCCTGATAGGTATCCTAGGTTCATTAGCTTGTGCATTCAAGAACAGAGCTAATTATTAGTTCATTCTCTCTCTCTCTCTCTCTCTGTTTCTCTATGTATGAATGAATGTGAGCACACACACATGTCTGTCTGTCTATATATCTGTTGATTGATCTAATTGTCTGTATTTCTGTCATCTGTCTCCCTCACACACAACTGTATCCTTTTTTTAAAAAAGTAGGAAAGCAGATGTATGGCCTTACCAGAATGTGTGGCTTTTACTACTCACCTTACATTTCTGTAATAATATTTAGGGCTTTGCTTTTAGTGGCAGTTGTAACAGCTGCCTGTAACATCTGCCAGATAATTACTGAGCTGATTCAGAATTCACCTGCCTCAACCAAACGTGTGGAGATGAATCTCTGATCAAGGAATAAAAGATTGATTGCAGTTCCATTTTTCATGCTTGTTAATAATCACCGCTATACACTCCAATAAAGAGCAGATGCTTTCATATGGGAGGTATGGAGAGAAGGGAGGTGGAGAGGGGGGTGAAAGGGAGGAAAATAGGAGTGCACACTTTTAACTATGTGTGTATGCATCTTGCATTCAGCACAATTCACTGACATTTGTTAACACTATTGTAAAAAGATGCTGCGTCGTATGCTTCACATTCTAGATCTTCTCCAGCACCTGCTGATGATCAGGCCCCCTTTTATGTGTGAGTATTGGTGATTCAAAAGCTCATTAAAGCTCTATGTTCCAACTTGTCTGTTAAATCATTCATGCTTCTATAACATCCAAAGTAGTTGGGATATATCCAGATATAGGTACGGCATTGTATGCACAGATGCTTTCATCCAATTATAATCTGTTACTAGAATTGATTAGTAGATTAATTATCCAATTAAACTGAACATTACAATAGATAGGTATTGTTTGGGAAGCATTTAATCAAGATAAATTTATAGTGTCTTCTTGCCAGTGTCAAATAACATTGTTTGAAGAGAGAATTTATCTTTAAAGGGCAGAATTGAGTTTGATTGTTTCCAAGAAGTCCTTTCCTAGACAAGTCAGTCTAGCAACTGATAGGAATCTGTGCTGGGCATCCCCAGGGCATGGTCGAAGAACCCATGACACAGCTACCTTTCAGAAGCTGAGTAGGTCTCTTCAGTGCCTAACCTTTCCCCCATTCAGTGCAATGATAGGGGGAAAAGTAGGATATAAACATACTGAAGGCCAGTGTGATGTAGTCGTTTGACCATTGCAATATGACTCTGGAGACCAGGGTTGCTCAGAGATGGAAGCCCACTGGGTAACCTGGGGCAACACTTCACAATTTCAGAGGAAGGCAAAGGCAACCCTCCTCCCAAACAAATCTTGTCAATCCCCAAGACAGGGTTGCCTTAGAAAAGCATAATTTGGAAATTAACTGATGGCATATAACAGCAACAGCATAAATATACTAACATAATTAAGGTCTAATTTTTTTTTTGGGGGGGGGATTGCCTTTGCCTTCCTCTGAAGCTGTGAATTGTTGCCCAAGGTTACCCAGTTTAGGCCCTAAATGGAAGCATGGCAGAACCTCCTTTCCTTTCCTTCTGATCCACCTCATCCTACAGCAGCTGTTGAATCTGTCCAAAATGATGCTCTGTGGATGACTGTAGTAAAATAGGGAAATAGCCCTTCTCTTTCCCCCCACAGCAGAATTCTCATTTCTAATCTCAGAATGGGGTACAATGTTTCCTGGATTGAAGGCACATTTCAAGTGGGTAGATAACTGGGTGTAAACTCAGTAAGCTTCCAACAAATAAAAATGATCAGCCATTTTTTCAACTGCCAGTTCAATTAATGCTATATTAGGTACATTTTTGGAATGCATTGCAGTGATACCATTTATCTAGAATACTCCTTCTCAAGGTGCTAGTCACCAATACAATAATGGATGTGCTGGTATCTGGATTAATCTCACTGTCATTTTTTCTCTGACACTAATCTTTATTTTCTCTGCTGTGTAACCAGATGAATCTATAATTTTTACAAGCCTGCTGAAAATATACTATAACTTGCCTAAATGTAATCAGAAAATTATTTTATTTGTTATGGTTCGTACTGTAGTATACATAAGATTTCTTGTGTGGCTAATGAATCAAGCATGCAACCTGTTTCCATTTGTATTGCATGCTGCGTCATGCTTCCATCTCTTTCTTCTGACTTCATTTGGTGCAGGATATCCATGAATCTTTTGGCTGCTTTCTGAGTTTCCATGCGCAATTGGTTCATCCTGTTACTGCTTTAGATTTGCAGTTGTCATGGCAGCTGTAAAGTCTAAAGTACAGGGGCCTGTGAGCCATTTCTCATTTTACTAGATCCCTTTCCCCCAATTCTCTTTCAACCAACAGCAATTGCTGTCCAATTCTGCACCTCTGTCCAATTCTGCTGTTATTTTCTGTCTGAGCCAATGATTTCGAAGTTGTGAAAACTATCTCAGACTCTGGGGAAAATTGTTTCTAGTAATATTGGTTTCCCTTCCTTGGCTATTAGTCGACACTGTTTTTGCCTGTTTAATTAAAACCAGAGCTAGACTTTTCACGTACTTATCTTTATCAATCTGACACTATTTTCATTCATCTTGAGTACAGGGATGTGGTGATTAAGCCCTTCACTTTTGTCATCTTCATCTTGTTCAAATTTTGGTGGATTAGATGGTTTTCCAGAGACTCTCTTCTGTCCATACATATCCTTTCTTCTTGTCATGCTACCTACTGTTGCTTCTTCTTTTTAAAAATGACTCATTTTGAGGGGATAATCTTCACAACAAGTTGGCATTTTAGTTGGAACTATGTCTAGAAGTGGTGTGGGTAACCATCCCATTTACATGGATACAGCTAAAGTGGACTGACTATGGGGCAGAGTAATAAAGCATCACATTTTTAAACAATTAAATTCCCCACTTATGCATTGCCTTATTGAAGCAGTTAAGGTGATGTGTAAGGGAGGAAAACTATAAATTAAAATGCTTTAAACCATAAAAGAACACAAAAATCCAGGCAGCATTAGCAGGCAGAATGGCTTTAATTGGGCATCTAAACAAAACCAAAAAGTTCCTATGAGGCTCAACAGATCGCCCCGAAAGGGCAGGCTGGAGGCGCCTGTTTTTCCTCATGAGGGATGCCGCAGCAGCCAACCCGCGCGGCCTCCCTCCGCAGCAAAAAGAACCCGCTAAAGCGAATTCTTTTTGCTGTGCGTGGTGAGTGTCATGAGTGCACCATTGGCACACTGTCATGCAATGATGGTTCATCATGGTACATAATGGCAGGACCCGTATGAATGGGAGGCCGCCATAATGGCGCTGCTGCCACCACACACTAACGCTTGGGACCATGTGGTTGCTCCCCAATCCCGAGCCCTAAAATTGGCCCCAGACTGCTGCTTTCTGGCAGTCTGTACCAGGCCTATGTTGGCTCACCTTGGAAAGGTTAGTTGGACAGTTACTGCTGAGAAAGTTTTGGCTCTGAATTCAAAACAGATTCTCAAGAACACATTAAAAAGGGATGCAGAGTAAGATCTCTTTGCTGCTACAAAAGCACAGGAGTTGCTATGGTTCTGTACTAACAGAAAATGCTTTCACTTTTGTAGCACAGTGCCTCAGATTTTTGACATTAGCCCCACCAACTGCAACCCTCTGTATATCCCATACTTAACATAAATTCTTCCAACTCTCAGGAACAAAGTTTTATTGGAAGAGGAATATGGAGGCTTCCCTGTTAAAGAAACGTGGCCAAAACAAGGTGCTTGCTTTGGCACAAGAGGGGGCATTTTCTGCCAGTACAAAGTCATCATAGGCTACAAACTAGGGAATAAATAAAGAGGATTCCCAGTGTCTTCTTTTTTTAATCACACCTCTGAATAATAGATGTAAAAATTTCTTGTATTAACAGTACATAGAGGACAAAATACAATAAGTTTATTACTTAGTTATTTTCAATAGATATACACTGCTCTGCAACAGTTCTTGGTTAAGCCTTGGCTTTTTATTCCTCAGAATTGTTCTGTTTCATAAGACACTTGTTGACATAAGAGCCAAGTAGTTTGGCTGAACTACGTTGACGATCACAGTCTTACAACCTTAACTGCTTATTATCGAACCATTCCGAAAACATCTATAATATCTTGATTTCATTTTTATATTTTTTTGTTGCAGCATTTGCTATGTGCCAGCAGAACAATTAGAAGAGTACCAGGCCAGTTTAGGGCAGCAGCCAGAAGGAACCATGCCATTAGATGTTTTTCCTTCCCATACTGTGAGGTAATTTACTATAGCGTATTATTATAACCAATGAAATCCTCTTTGCTTTAGCTCTGTTGTAGCTAGATCATTCTACCTGTACCCTTGCTGAAGAAAACAACTTTATTGAAAATGCCTCTTTTTCCCCCTACTTCTACTACTTACTCTACACAAGGACATGGAATTTATAACTTTAAATTCAAAGAAGAACCTACACTAGCTGATGAAGTGATTGTAGCAAATAGTTCTCATGCTTCTAGTTTCTAGGAGTTTATGTTTTCCGGATTCAGCTAAATATAGTTCTTTGATTGTGTTTGATAGGATTCTAAAGCTTAAGTCTCATGAGCTTGTCCATTGTGGCACCAGCTTTTGTCTCTTGTGTCACATGAAATGCTCAATGCTTTTAGCATCTTTCGAAGAGCGTTTGTAAGAATGGCACAAAAGAAAGCCAGCAATTTTGGCTGTACAATAAAATTACTCTCTCAATTGAAATGAGAAGTCCAACAGACACATGGGAGATAAAATCTTATCAAGGTAATTGTTGCAGAAGATGCTCAAAATGTTATTTTCTTTCTGCAATCTTATGACACACATTGGCCCGTTACAGACGGGCCTTAAACTACGGACTCAGTCTGTACTAGGGTTAAAAAGAGGCGTTGCTTCCGGACGCCCCTAACCCTAGTACGGACTGAGTCCGTACAAAATGGCGGCGCCCTTCCACATGGGTGCCGCCATGACGACGTCATGAACGTGCCGCCTCCAAATGGGGCAGCGTGGACGTGACGTCGTCGCACTGCGTGAGGGCGCTTAGTGCGCCCTTTCAGCGGAGCAGGAAGGAGCTCCTTCCTGGTTTGCGTTGCTGGTGCAGCCATGTGAAGGCTGCACCAGCGACGCAAATCAGAAAGGGGTTGAGCGGCCCCTTTCTGAGAGTCCCCGCTGCCGTTGGGGTGTCCTTGGGGCTTGAAGCCCCAAGGACACCTCTTTCCAGGCCACGGGGAAGCGGCCTTTTGCCGTTTCCCCGCGGCCTGGAAAGCGGCGGTTCGGGGCCTCAGAGGCTGCCGTTCTGGCAGCTGAGGCCCCGATCCGGCGGGGAAAGGGCCGGTTACAGGCTGCCCCAAACGGGCGGTCTGTAACATGCCATTGTTACAACGAAAGCAAGGTGGTATAATTGCCAAAGAGGAAAGAAAAATCTCTTAGAATCAAAGGAGCATAGGTTAATTTTTCATTTGTAATGTCTGTGCTATATATGTTCCCCTTTATGATTAACCATATTGCTTATAATGGACAAACCAGGAACCTTTTTTGTACATGGTATTTCCCCATACATTCCAGAGAATCATAATAAATAACCCTTGATTTATTGAAGCTTCTAGATCCTTTGTGATTTGGCTGAGGATAGGAATTGATCTAACACATGATGAGGAACCTCGATGTGATCATGCTTCCCAATTTTATGCACAGGTATTGCCTGTATATGCATATTTTCACCTGTAACTCAACACACATGAGTTTGGAGGACTGTGGGCCCGAACAGGCAGGCCAAAATAAAGCTGCTTCAGGTCACTTTGGAGGTATGCTGTTTAAATGACACAGGTATCTTAAGAAGCCAGAAGCTGTGCCAAAAACTGTGCTCTTTGGCACGGCTTCTGGACTCTTAGGATACGTGCATCATTTAAACAGCATACCTCCAAAGTGACCCGAAGCAGTTTTATTTTGGCCTGTCTGTTCGGGCAACTTAGTCAGTAACAGAACAGTATGTAGCAATTCCTTATAATTTTTTTTCAGTTGGATAAGATCATATGCAAATTCATACTATTTCTTTGGGAAGTGGAATCCATTTTTACCAACTAACATTGAAACTGTCAACATTTTGCCATTTCTTTCTGGCCATATGTTCTATTCCTGTGTGGTTTCATGGCTCTACTGTTGCCCGATTTTTCTTCTATCCATTATACAATTAAAAATGCTGTTGCCTAATAGTGGTCTTTTTTTTTAAAGAACGGTATGATTTTGCTACACATTTTCATTAATGCTGAGGAATAACAGAGGTGATTTTTGTAGGATTCTAAACATGCTCCATGTTTATTTGCAGAGAAATCCCAGAACTACCAGAACGTGAAGAAGGGGAAGGAGAAGAAAGTGAACTTCAGAATGCTAGTTATAATAACTGGAACCAACCGAGACGGTAACCTGTGATTTTGCTACTCTAATATTAATCTCAGTGCTTTGATTTGTGAGAGAGTTGGGAATACAGTGGTGCCTCGGGTTACGAAATTAATTCGTTCCGCGGCTAATTTCGTAACCCGAAAAACCTTCGTAAGCCGAATTGCCATAGGCGCTAATGGGGAAAAAAGCCGCGGCTCCGCTGCGGCTCCATTTAAAACAGCGCCGGAGTTTTTTCGTAACCCGAAAAAACTTTCGTAACCCGAAACAATAAATCCCTATGGGATTTATTCGTATCCCGAAAAATTCGTAACCTGGGTATTTCGTATCCCGAGGTACCACTGTATATCACTAGTGTCTCTGATTTTAATGCTGTGGGTCACCTCTAGAAAGATTGAGTAGCTGTAAATTAAGAAAATGGGCATCTTATTTGTCTTTAACTGTAGGGTTCATGGCAGGAAATTTAGTTCAGAAGGATGATATCTTCTTGATGCATTTTGTTGAATCATGGTTACGTGATTAGGAGTGTCACATTGGGTGAATTCATTTCACTACCCTCCCTCCTTTTCCTCCTATTTACATTAGCATTTGTATCCAGTGTTGGCCATTCCAGTGACAGAAGATGCTCACCATTGGTTTGCATGAGCAATTTTATATAGCCTCCTTCCTGTGGCCTGATCGTGCATGAGAGATTAGAATCACAGAATTGGAAGTGACCACAAGGGCCACCCAGTCTGTCACCCTAGCCTCCCTTTAGGGAACAGTCTCAGTGACATGTAGGCAATGACCACCAGTCATTTCTTGGTTCAAGATAACAGTTTTTATTTTAACAGAGTCAAACCTAAGCACTTCCGGTAGGCTATTCCATAATTTACAGTCTATGACAAAAGATGAAAGGCTTCACTACCATTACAGGTCAATGCAGTGCAGGTGTCTGTACACCCACACATTGGACCTTATCACACACAGGGCGAAACGTCCAAATGTCATGGAAATGTTGCAGAAACATTGCGGAAGCGGCAGGGAAGTGATTGTCCGTGGGGCTTCTAAAGTGTAATTGAGGCTTCTCGCTATGTTCCCATTGTGGAATCATTGGCGGGGAAGCCAGGAGGTGCCATTTTCTGAATAACAGGATATCCTGTTATTCAGCAAATGGCTTCCCCACAAATGATTCCATGATGGGAACATAGCAGGAAGCCTCAGTTACACTTTAGAAGCCCCATGGACAATCACATCCTGGCGCTTCTGCAACGTTTCTGCAACCTTTTCATGACATTTTGCCCATGTGTGATAAGGTCCATAGAGTTGTGTTTGTGACAGTGCAGTGGATTTATGAGCCAATAACAATGCTTAGATTGTAGGTAATGCATCCACTGTAGTTTGTGTTTTTGCTTTCATGTAATTCTTCATGAAAGAGCTTTAAAAATACTGTAGGCCCAAATTACTATTCCTTTCCCTCCTTTTGATGTACATTATCTGGCCCAAGATATTAAGGAGCACAATTCTTCAAATTACCAGTGCATATTTTGTCTTATTTACTCTTGGGGAGGCTCAAAGAGTTTGTGATTGGAAGGGTGGCTAGGACAGTGTTTCAGAGAGCATGTCTTAAGGGCCAACGGTCACTGTTATTGTTACAGACATACTGAAAGCACAGCATACATCCAGTGAAAAGTCTTATGAATGAGCCAATATATATCTAGATTGTGATTCTGATTTGGCTCGCATTGAAATGTTTCTAAAATGAGGTATTAAAAAACAATGCAGCCTGATAGCACCAGTTAAAAGATGGACACTGGTAGTGCTTGTACTAAATGGCTAAAAATAAATTCAGGGAGGGTACTACTGTTAAAATTTGGTCATGGATCCAGAAGTGCTAGTATACTCAAGCAAGCATTTTCAAATCTCACTGACTGAGGCATCTGATACCTCTGTGGGCAAACTGTCTTCCCTTTTCCATCCTCTGCTTATCACTGGTTAGCCACAGATCTGTCCTCCACATGAACCATGATGTTCATTGATTGGAGCAAAAGAGACGTGCCACTAGTTGATAGCTGGCTCTGTACATTATATAATAGCCAACTATTGTTCACTTCTCTCCTCCTCTCACATCCATTTTAGTTAGATTGCTATGGTTTTTTTTTTAAATAAGATTATTTGTCCATCTAACTTTGGAGTTATCCATCTAAGTTTGGTATCATTGTCATCAACAGTAACAAGAATAACACAAAAAACTCTAGATTTTGAAGGTTTTTCTTGACAGCAATTTCAGCATTTAGAGGTGAACTCTTACAAGAGTTGCTTATTTTCAATACCAGATGCACTTACTAAATGTAAAACACCTGCAAATGTTCATCACTCCCAAATTTAGATAATGTAAGAAATATTTGCAAGCCGGTATTAGAGACATGGTTTCTTTGTCTGTCTGTTTATAGGGTTGAGCTCTGGAGGGAGCCTAGCAAATCCCTGGGAATCAGCATTGTTGGTGGACGAGGAATGGGAAGCCGCCTGAGCAGTGGTGAAGTCATGAGAGGAATCTTTATCAAGCACATTCTTGAAGACAGCCCTGCTGGCAAAAATGGAACTTTAAAAACAGGAGATAGAATAGTGGAGGTACTTTGTTGCTTTTAACTTAAAATGCAGGTTTAAAATTTTGAAAGTCCCCCCCCCCCTCATATTTCATGATTATTTGGAATTTGTGGTGAGGAGTTTGGCTTCCAGAAGCAGAATGCATGCAATGACAAAAGTTCATAGCATTGCTGATAAAAACTTTTATGATTAAATATTATAATATTTAATTTTGATCATGTAAGTTCTTCACTTCTGGAAGTTTACAAGCACAAATATTACTTAATTGTCCTTTTCTCCTTTACAATGGATGATTTAATTTTTCAAAACTATTAAGAGAGAGAGAGAGAGTATCTGTCTATAATGTCCTAATTTTTACTAACAGTTAGTGCACTGTATCTTGGCTTCTAGCTTCTGTAGTGATCAAAACATGAATAACTTTCTAACACTAACATTATAAGCTCATTTTCTTAAGGTGCCAGAACGTATTCTGAATACTTAGCCTTACATTACTGTACAGGAGGCCTCCTTTCAGGAAATGCTAGATATTAACCTTCTTTGGTAAGGCTGTGTATGTACCTTTGAGAGAAGGGATGTGTCAAACATCTCATTGTTAGCCCCCCATACCATTATTTTTTAATGTAGTTATGTTAACAAGTGTTCTTACTATGCACATTAAACATACATTGATTAAGCCTTCCAGCAATCCACTGAAGCATGAAACACAATATTGATTTTAAAAGGTGAATTATTTATGATTTATTTATAGAAGTGTTTTAGTTTACATAGAGTATGACTCATCCCAAAACTTTTTAAAAGGGAAAATGGCGATTGTGCAAATTCAGTTATATATGATTATCAGGAAGATAATCAGATAGCCATTAATAATATTCTAGAGAAAGTAGAATGTACAGTATATAGAGTTTTCATAGTGCTTCACATATATCTCAGCAGCAGCAAGCCTGGGCATATAAATCAGGGTCACTTTCTCCTGTGTCTGAATTTTTAAAAGCTCAGGTTCTTTTTATCACTATTACAGAATTCACTGATTTAGGTAAATTCTTCAAAAAATTAAACTGAAACAGTATTTCCCCCCATTTGTTACAATCAAATTAAATAGGTAAAGATGTTCCTATCACCTGTCTGCCACACAGGTGCTACAGATTGGGAATATCTTGGGGAGAAAATTGGCAGCTGTGCTTTAGCATCACACCCCTGGCTGAAGACAAACATAGATGTTAAGGTCCCAGAGTCCTGGATGAATTTGTCAGCCTCAGGTTTTCTCACATTCATATTTTAAATATCTCAACTTCTTTCTCTCCAAAATGTGCAATTTTGGGGGTTTTTTTCTTTACAAAATTAGCTGAAATGAAATTCTCACCAGTCTTTAAAGATAGATCAGTATCATTATTTTTATATTATAAGTAGAGGACATGAGGAAGAGAGAGAATAGTTTGCCTGCTCAGGCCCTCCAAATATTACTGCACTGGCTTGGATGAACGGAGTTATAGTGAATAGGATAACCTGAAACTTAAAGTAGAACCTTCTGTTAGATGACATTAGTGTCTCGTATCATCATAATATCCTTTCATAGCTTTTATTCAGGCATTCAGCCATCCTTTCTTTTCACTATTTTTACCAAAAAGTTTTAGGCTTACATTTCAAAAACACCTCTTAGAAATTAGATGCCCTGGTTACAACAAAAAGGTGGTTTAGCTCCTTAAACTATCTGGTTGCAATTTTTGGGTATTATTTACATAATCATGCATTATATCCACACATACTTGTTATACTTCAAGGGGAAAATACATTCAAATTAATAAGCCTTAAATAAGGCATGAGTATTATTGATTTCAGTGGCTGTACTTTTACATATAACTAAGTCTGAATCCCTCTTGATATCTTTTTACTTTCCATTCATAAAATAAATTGCAACATATATTAATAACAAAAATGAACAAAATAAATACATTAACAAAGGTTGTTATGATTTTTTTGAAATTCCTATCCAGTATGTGACCTGGATGTGACAAAAGTCTGATCTAACAGTTTCCCTTTAAATAGCATAGGCTTTATTGGAGGACCTGAAATCAGAAAAGCCATTTTCACTGATTCTTCTGTGTTTGTCTTTTCACTGTGAGAGAAAATGTAAGTAAAATTTCTAGACGTTGCTGTACGATTACTTTTTAGCTCCATATATCATCGTGTAAAGCTTAGGCCTTACGATTGCAGGTGGACGGAATTAACCTCAGAGATGCGAGCCATGAACAAGCTGTGGAAGCCATACGGAGGGCAGGCAACCCTGTAGTCTTTATGGTACAAAGCATTATAAACAGACCAAGGGTAAGCATATAAACTGTGAAAAAAGATGTACAGAGCCAAATGATACACAGAGAGGGATTGAGCAAATGTCCAAAGCGGTGTTACTTTGAGGAGGAGAAGATGCTTCACCTTGCCAGTCCCATATCCACAAAACTAGTAGCAGAATTAAGGTGGCAATTTGTCCCATGACATGAAATATCCTGGAAACCTTTTCTGAAATGTACTGTAGGTCAGTGCAGGTTGCTTTTTCAAAGCAAGCAATGGGAATGATCAGCATAGCTGCTTTATTCACAAACAAAATCCTGATCTTTCTGTAGATGTAATGGTAATATTCTTTGTTGGGTTATGTGACTGATCATTCAGTTCCACCACGACATGCAGAACCTCTGCCTAGCCTATCTTGATTTGCTGCCTGTCAGGCTTAAAATGCTCAAAGGAACGGTGGGTTGCTCATAGGCTGCACAATTTGTATTAGGCAGCATAACCGCAAATTCTCCCTACACCCAAGTATGCCATTTAATTTCTAGTAGTTTCCCCTGTACTTTTGGTTTTACGGTGAAGAACAAAACAGGAGTGTTGAAAGCTTCCTGAGCAGAGGAGGTACAAGTACACAGAGACATGTTTTGCTTTACACTTTTAGCAACTTGCAAAGTAGTTTTAATATAGTTGCTTGCATCACCTGAAACCAGACTTCTTCCTCCTTATAGATTTGCCATAAGCTGCATGTTTGATTTACTAGCTGTTTCACAACTTTTGTTTCCCAGCCAGAATCTCTCTATAGCTCTTTATCGTCTTCTGCTCCCAGTGGGCAGAAACCTAATAATCCATTTTACCACCAGTCATCACAGGTAAAGTTGCATGGAGTAGCTTTGGTGAATGTTGGTGATTTGTTTGCAGGATGTTAATTGAGGCTTGTGCATTTGCTGTGGCATGGGCAAATTATATATGCTTAGTGAATGTTTATGCTACAAACCCAGTTCCTTTCTTTTTGTGTTCTTTGTTTCAAAATTGCTGCAGTTAGAGTAGGATATTTTAAGTGAATTTCCACTGTTTGGTTATAAGCATTCATTCAAAGAGCTCACCATATTTTATAAGGTGAGTTACTGTAATAATTTTACACCCATAATGTGTAGTGGTGAATTATTTTCCTCAGGAATCAAGAGTTACATTGTAATTTTGTTTCCTGAAGAAAATAATTTACCACTGCACATTATGGGTGTAAAATCATTAATTTTGCCCTGAGATATTGATAATTACTGCCTTTCCCATCAAATCTGTGTTTCTGTGAATAACTCTTAACTGTTACTGTTTGATAACACATTTTCCATTCTGTTGTGCATATTTTCCGTAACTTATTTGTAAAAAATGAGTATCACAATAACAAGTATCTTCAGATTTTACTTACCACTGTTTTATTAATGTTTAAAGCATAAAACTTATGTATAGATTTTTAAAAAAGTAATTTGTTTTTTTAGTTTTGTCATTTATAACTGCACTGGTTATGCTGAATATCTGTGCATTGTGGTCCTATTCGTGATTACACTGAAATACGCTATTTTGTTCAGCAGAGGTCACTTTTAAGTGAGCTGGAATAGAATTGGTTCAAAGAAATGGAGTGCCCTGTGGATGTTTTGTACTTTTGCTCTCCTCCTTTTGTTTTGCAGTTGTACAAGCCTTCCCTCTTGCTTGGGAATTCCCCTCCTTTTTTAGTGTCTGAGCTAACCATGTTACGGAGTTACTCTCTACTCTTTGTTAATCATTTTCAGGTCACACCACAGGTTTATCAACTCACTTTTAACTGTGGCTGCAAACTTTGACTTGGAGATAACCACAGTTAGCAAAAAGTAGTGCAAACATATAATACCATGGTCACAGCTGGAAAGAATTGGAACATGGAAAGGACTGAAAGGACCACATAATCTATTTTTATGGTCCATTATCCAGAGTTAAGAAACCGGGCAACATTATATACTTGGCCATTATTTGTATTCTCATCCAATCTATGCTGGACCAAGGCTGGTGTTCTGAAAGTGTTTTTGTTGTATGCACTCAACTTTATAAGCTTGCACTAGCATTGCTAATGAAATGATATTTGGAAGGATCTGTATGAACTCCCCTACATGTTCCAGGTGATGTAAATCACAGAGAGGCTACTCAAGGGAGAGAGCCTCGTGAATAAGAGTGATTCAGGCAAACATGCACATGTATTTACACAAACAAGCACATCCTGTCACTTGATTCTCAGCTTGAATGTCTGAACTGCTTCCTTTGAAATGTTTTGTGCTTGAGATGTTGTGGGTTGCAACAGAATTTCTCTAGTATTTGATCTTTGACCGCTGCTTCATGTATACAGATCATCATTTGATGTCTGCCAAGTGATGATTGTACATATGTGAATGTAGCCTAAGATAATCTGCCTTTTGGATAGCAAGCCCCTTTCTGTTTTTCTTGTAGAACCTCCCTATGCTTTACCTGCAGTACAACCCTTTCAGTAAGCCTCCTGCCTTCAGCAGCACTAACCCCTTTGTTGACCCTCTCCAGTTCAACACTAACAAGGTTGGATGATGCCTGTGTGTCTGTGATGGACTCAGTGAACATTTATGTGTTTATCCTGTATGTCTCCTTCCCCCACTTCCTCACATAATATATTTTAACAGATCTCTGTAAAACAGTTTTGGTGGGACCAAATACTCTCTGATATAAAGCCTAACATGTGCTCCCTAAAATGTTCCCCCTAGTTGCCAAAAAAAAAAAAGGTGGCCCACAATTATGTTATGACATGGTGGTAGCACAGAAACCATAGAGAGGCATTGGTGGACTGCATAATATATATTCAGGAACAGTGACATTATTTTGGGATTATGGAACTGGGAATCTACTTGAAATTAATGGGACTTCTTAGTAGAAAATTGGATTGCTCTGTAAACGAATTAAGTAATTATAGACCTTCTTCTATTACCAGCCACTAGGTTGCAAGCTTCTTTCCCCTCCCAGTCACTGTATAGTTCTGTCATCATCCAGAGCTGATAGTATGAAAAATTCTTTATCCTTGCTGCAGATGTCTGCTGCATACAAGGTTTTCTACATTTAGGACATAAACTCTGGCTGTAGATCTATCTGTTTGGGATCATAGGTCCACATTTCTTTGTATGAATATTTGTATAAGAAACATTCCCTATGCAGAAGGATTTTAAAACATTTATTACTGCAGATTCCTGAAGTAACATGACATCAGAGATTCAATAAACAATCTGCTGTTTTCTATTATCATAGGACATGCAGCATCCAATTAGATTTATCTCCAGTTGCTCCCCATGTAACCCCTTTGCACCTACACCATTTAAGGTTTGTCTTAATTTGTAGTTACTGTCCTAGATAATGTGTGTATTACACTCCTTGTGTGCTTTCTTGTCCCATCCTCTCAATATGGTTCTCTCATCTTTTCAGAAGAGCCATCTGTTTCTTCTAAATGTACCCACAGCTTCCAACGTGATGCTCCTCTCTCTCTCTCTCTGTGTGTGTGTTTGTGTATCAGTCACATGCTATCATCCAAACTGTCAGATATTGGTAAGGTACTACTACTGCTACTACAGAGGATCTGGGAATTGTCTTATTTGTACTTGTGCTTGACACACATGAGACCTGTCTTCTGTAGGGGATTTTTCAGAGAACATCTTATGTGGCTTTATTGGGACTGCCCTATCCAAATCACTTAAGTCAGCAATTTCATTCCTGTTGTCTTATTTAGGTCTTGTTGCATCACCTTAGTGGCTGGGAATAACTTTCTGTAGCAGGGTCCTTTATCTCTGTATGGTAGAGACTAGACTAGGTGCCTTTGTCTTTCCCACCTGATTGTTGCATTTATTGGCAAGGGGATGGTCAGATGAGATGGAGAATTCAATTGACACCCCCAGTTGGTTCAGTGATACCACAGTGTCCTTGGATCTCTCCATCCAGAAAGTTCCCTTACTGCTCAGGTAGAAGTGTGAGCCTCCATTCCTGTGTTTTTGTTTTTAAAAGTGCAGTGTCAAATACTAAATATCTTTTCCCTTCACATCTAATTCAACACTCAACTATTAGTATCCGAATGCAGCCCAAGACATAACAAACCACACTTAGCTCTTAAAGACTAACATAAGGAATTATTTCTACTTTCCCTTTTACACTCTAGTGCACAGTATTGAAAAGGGTCTGCCACAATATACATGAAATAAAAAATTAAATAAGTTATAGAAATATGCACACATACAAATAATGGCTTGGATTCAAAGTCCCTTCCACATTAGGGCTTCTTTCATCCACAGAGATTCATTCATTGAACAGTGGCTCCTGCTGATTTGACAGAGAGATAGTTTTTTCTGTCTCTGCCTTTCACCTGGGTCTGCATAACCTCTCATACTTTTTCCTTTGTGACCTCTGTTTCTCCAGAGCAGTGGAAGCAGAATTTGGTGAGCGTTTCCTCTAGGCACCACATTCTACATTGGAAGAGTCTCATAAGTAGAATTTTGCTTGCAGGAACTCTGGTTCCAAGCCAGTGCAATTTCCAACTGAGTTGTGAAATTTCTCCGCAAACTATAGTAATCAGAGACACTTACTAAAATTAATCCATTGAATCACCCATATCACTTTTCTTTTAGAATCAAGGAAACTGCAACTTGCATCTTTTTTTAAAAAAAATACAATTTTTGCATTTGGATATGCCCATGAAACATAACCCATGCGCACATAAATCTTCACTGAATTTGGTGTATAGTACTTGTCCTGCTTTCTTAAAACACATCTGAGACTTTTCCCCTCACTATTTTTCCATCTGTGATTGCCTTTCTATTTTCTTGCTGCTCAGTATTTTGACTTCAAAGCCTTAGTCCTTTCTTTTTCATCATTCCATTCATTTTGTTTCCCCAGCACCAGTTTGCATATTCTCAGCCACCGTATTTTTCTTGTTTTCCACAGGCATCCAGTCAGTCAGATTCGGAGCCAGAAAAGACTTCATTTTGTAATGTGCCTCTGCCGCCTCCTTCATTATCTTCAGGAATGAGTGGGGAAGTGTTGCAGCAGTCCTGTAACAAACACCAAGAAGATTTGGATAAGGAAGATGAGTTTGGATACAGCTGGAGTAAGTAACTTTTGACATAGTCTTTCAGGACAAGACAGTGTAATGCCAAACTGATACATCTGCATCTGCTGTGTTATTTTTGTATTAGGGTAAGGATTTTGAGTGGGCTTTTTAGGTCTTGCTTGATCAAAATAAATTTTTGTTTTGCATCCCTTCATGAGTTAATTTAGGTTCATTAAGCTTCTCTCCTTATTTGGTTGTTGTTTCACTTATAAATCTAGGATTTACTATTGGAAAGCGTTCTTTAAAATATAAATAACCAAATATATATGTAAAGAAATTTTCTTTTTAAAAACTGTAAAGAATGTTGTCTTTTAAAGAAAGCATTAGTGAAACACAAATATTCAAGGTGTTTATATAGCTATGAAAGGGGGAGTGGCAGAGATAGTCTCAGTTCTCAATCATTTCTAAAAATGAAATAGCTGAAAGGCTTTCCTCCTCTCTGCCACAGCTACAACACATTTCAGTGGAAAAGAAGCATAGATTCCTACTTTGTTTCTGTCTGACTTAGATTATGTGTTTAAGATAATGATCTTTGCATTCCAGAGTTGGGTTCTTGTGAAGTTTCCAAAAATACATGCTGTCAGTGTCACTCATCTGAATTTTTATCTTCTTTATGACTAGAAAAGATCAGTCACCAGTATGGGCATCTGTTAGGAGATCTGCACATGATAGAATTGGAGAAAGGGAAGACTGGCTTAGGACTCAGCCTAGCTGGGAACAAAGACCGATCCAAGATGAGTGTTTTTGTAGTGGGAATTGATCCAAATGGAGCAGCTGGAAAAGATGGCAGGCTGCAGATTGCAGATGAGTTACTGGAAGTAAGTGTCTGGTAATTA
This sequence comes from Sceloporus undulatus, assembly GCF_019175285.1. NCBI lineage: Eukaryota > Metazoa > Chordata > Lepidosauria > Squamata > Phrynosomatidae > Sceloporus > Sceloporus undulatus. Next base: position 235,863,371 of record NC_056523.1, read on the forward strand.
TACTTAGAACGAAGCATGCTGACTCTGAGGACAGAGAAACATTTGATTATTTGTGTAAAATGCACTCTCTAATTAACAGCGCATTATTTTCATCAGTATGTCCTTTCTTTGTAATCACATTGGCTTTCTGTTATGAATGTTATGTTTGGATCCAGAATTGGTTTTCAACTATCATAGTACTGGAGGTAAATGCTGTGTAATAGGAGAGGAACGTACCTTTGATGACATTCAGAGAGAATAGGCAGTTACAATTTAACAACAAAAACCTGTTAGGCTACAATCTATACTTGAAATAAGCCTCTGAAGTCCTGAACATGACAGGACTTAGCAGGAACAGCAGCTTCATTTATATACCACTTCACACTGCACTGAGGAGTCTCTGAGCAGTTTACAACTGTGAGCTAATTGCCCCCATCAAGCTGGGTACTCATTTTAGCAACCTCGGAAGGATGCAAAGCTGAGTCGTCCCTGAGCCCAGGCTGGTATTGAACTCACAACCTTGTGGTTTGTGAGTGAGTGGCTGCAGTACTGGCATTTACTTACTTACTTACTTCTGAATAAACATGCCTACAGATGTGATATTAATCTTCCACCATAATTCATGAAGCTTCTTGTTCTAGTTTCCAGATACTGATGATGTAAAAGTAGCCAGCAGCTTTTCAGAATTTAATATTTTGGTCTGAGATGAAGGGAGATATACTATGGATTATATTATTTATTGAACCTATTTGGGTGGAGAAAAGATGGAAGCTATTTAGCAGTAGCTACTTCATAATAGGTATCAGAGAAATTAGCAGATATGAGGCTATAACAGAATAAGAATATGAGAAGATATGACAGGATAAGAACAGGAAAGAGGTACATAAGATGAATGGTGTAAAGGTGCAATACATTTAGTAGAAGCCATCCCTATACCCAGAGGTATAATGATCAAGACAGCTATTGCCTTGGTTAATGTACATATAAAGTGTTAAATCCCTTTTTAAAAACTCACTAAGCTAATGTCCATCACATGTCTTGGACACATATGATTAATGCATATGTATTTATTTTATGCACAAACTAGAACACAACAACCTTAAAGCGGCTATTAACAAATCTCCCATATAGTGGTGGTACATTGTTGGCTTCTTTATGGTCTGGATGAAAAGAAAAGAATGCTTAGAAAATTTTGTATTATACACTGCGCCTGTGTCATATGTGTGCAGCTTTCAGCTTATGCTGAAAGCTGCGCCGACAGGGTTGCAATGGCATGTGTGCATGTGCCGCACGGTGCATCATGCATGAGCCCCATTATTTTTAATGGGGCTCGGCCATACGCGTTATTTGCCTCACATGGAGGGGTCCGGAACGGATCCCCCACGTAAGGCAAGGGTGCACTGTATCTCAACTCTTTCCATTCAAGTTCAGCACATCTGAATATCCACATATCTCTTTCCTTGATGCCCTTCTATAATTGAGAATTACAGAACTGTCGCTCAGGGCATCTCTCAGGGCAGTTCATAAGAATAGCTGAAAACTCAATAATCAAACAATGTCCTAAATAAATCAAGAAGTTAAAACAAGAGCAGCAGACATATAATTCCAAAGTTTTTGCAGTTTTAGTTTAGTATTGTTTTTATAATCTTGTACATTTTGATTATATGTTTTCATCAGTTTGCTTTATAGTATGGTGTATTTTTTGTATTTTATCTGGATTTGTTTTACAGTTATACAGTTTTATGTTTTTATAATTCCTTCCTTCTGTGTATGTGTGTGTGTATATATACACATATATTTTAGGTTGTACATATTTGGCAGGACCCACTGTGTTTGGTTGTTTTTACTTGTAAAGTGCCATGTACAACAGTAATGCTATATAAATCAATAGCAACAACATATTAAAGCATACAGAATTATCAGCATAGAAGGAAATACATCTCTTGAAGTTTCTACAGCAAGAGCTTAGTAAAATAATTTTTTTATAAACTATACATTGAAATGCAAACAGGAGGCTACACAGTTTTTGTTCCATTACTGAGAGAACTGAGTACCATATAATTAACCAACTATACCAATGTGAGCAAAGTCTTTAGAAGAAGTTGTTCCAAAAGCGTTAAAGAAGAAGTTGGTTTGGAGTCATTGAAAACTCTTGATGGGCCTAGATTCAGTTTCATCTACTCCCCCAGTCCCACTGTGATTGTGCCTCTACCTATACTTGAACTTCAATGACATGGAAACAGCCAGAAGGGATTATTGCTCAAATCCTCCAGTTTCATGTTAAAACAAGGAATAAAATAATCTCTTGTTTTATTTTAGAGAAGAATCATACCTTCCAGTAGTGGATTCTTTCCCAATACCAGGTGCATTTCCCAATTACCTTGTTCTAATGTGATGATTAATTTAAAGGAGGGCAGTTTTGGGAACAAACAAGTTACTATATCACAAGTTATATATAGGAAAGAGATGCAAGAAAGCAAGAAGGTGTGAGGATGGCAAGAAATCAATTAATTAATTTTAAGGGGGTGGGGCTAAGTGGAGCCTCCAGAAACATAAACAATGTTTGATACTTTAAATATAATAATCACCAGCACTTTGAATTGAACTCAGGAACAACCAGGAGATAAGGCAGGTAAGGAACAGATAGTCCAGATATTGTACCCCAATCATTCTGCACCCGCTGGAGTTTCCAGATACTTTTTGAAAACAGGCCACTGTCGAGAGCATATTGCAGAAATCCAGCTTGGATGTGGCAAAGAAATGTATCACAGTGCTCAAATCTTCCTTCTCTCAGAAAAGCTGCAGTTGGACCATGAGCTTCTGTCAAAGCACCCTTGGCAGTAGCTCCCATCTGACCATTCAGGGTTTGAGAGTACTCTCAGTTTGTAGGTCTGCATCAGCAAGAGATATGCAGTTCATCGAAAACAGGTTGTACATTTGCCAGGGCCCTTGCTTTTTATTGTTTTCAACTTCTATTGAATCTCTAGCTTGTTTCCAGTTGTTTCTAGTTCTGGTGCTAATGCTGCACATTTACATTTGAAAATCGCCCCTGGTTTCCAATAGTCAAAATCATTATTGAAATCCTGGATTAGTTAAAAAAAGGATTTGTGGGAGTGTTCTGGCGAATTTGTGTGAAGCATTTTGACCTCTTGGGAGCGTTCAATGTAAAATCATTTTAAATAAATAATAAATAGAATCCTTTAATGGATTTGTTTCTAATTATACTGAAGCCCTTCTGTTAATGTGAAGAATTGAAGCCTACTGTTGAAACACAATGTGTACTGAATCAATGATATTTTTGTTTTCTGTTGAAACACAATGTATACTGAATCAATGTTATGTCTGTTTTCATTGTCATGGTCAGTTACAAATTGGCCTGATTGCGAATAGCTGAATTTTATTTACCTTGATTTGTTATTAACAATCTGTTGTTCCATGCATTTCTCTTTCATATGATAACCAGTGAGTCATGAGATGATCAATTACTAGTGGAAATTGATGATGATGTTCCCGGAATCAGCTAGCCTACTGTAACCTAGCAAAGGACATTGTCAACTCAGTAAGAGAGCTGAATACAAACTAACAGCTGTTAGGAATGTTGTGACACAGGGGAAATGTTTATAAACCGAAGCAGGATTATATAAAGAAAGCAGGATTAGTGTATTGCAATTTAATGGTTGAAGAGCAGTTTTAATAAATAGTCACAAACAAACCAAGTTTACTTTTGTCTGTGAAAGTACTGGTTTGGGGTAAGATAAATTAGTATTCTTATCTCTTCATGCTATTCTGATTTATCTAGATAAATGGACAAGTTCTATATGGAAAGACTCACCAGAATGCATCTTCAATAATTAAATGTGCACCTTCTAAAGTAAAAATAATATTTATCAGGTAAGTAATCTTTAATATTTGTATCTTGTTTTTGCATTTAGAATGATCTAACTAGATCTCTTAATAGTGTAGTCTTTCCATATAATTCAATGTCTGTGGCACTGGTGAAAGTTTCTCTGGATTTTATATTTGTTTGAAATACTGCAACTATTATAAACAGTCCTATTTTTTGAAATGACATTTTAGATATCAAATAGTAAATGAAACCTAAGGTTTTCATGAATTTAACAGGATGATTTTAAATCATATATGCTTTATATCATAGAAACAAAGATGCTGTCCATCAGATGGCTGTTTGTCCTGGGAAATCAATAGAGACCTCAACTATATCTTCTGGGACTCAGCACAAAGAGGTACAACAAGGATATTATTTAAGTAATATAATTAATATTTTAATGAGCAAAGATTTTGTCTGTAAGGGTTTTTTTTTTTTGTGACTGAACAAAAGTCAAAATACACTTTTACAGGATGACCAAATTTGATAGATACAGTTTAACATAAGGCTAAAATACAGTAAAAGGGAAATGGCATATTCTGGATCTGTACCATCTCTAGTGGATGTGCTATTTTGGATTTTTCTATGTACCTGTGTTTTAATAATATATTTCCTTCTTCCAGGGAGAAGAGAATCTTCAAAGCTCTGTTCTATCTATAGATTTTAGTTTATACAAGAATATTCAAAATGTGGAACTGCCAAAGGTAAATTATGTGGATATTTCTTGTTAGACGCCAATCTTAGTGCTTCCAAATGAATTTCTCTCTGTGATTTCTTAAGTGTGAGCTGAGAGGGACTGCTTTACCTTTGAATTAACAAAATGCCTATGGAAGCATAGACTTTTGAGATATGTTTCATTATCAGAATCAGTGTGGACTGCCACCTCTATTTGGCTGTATTTCATTATCTGGATCAAATGTAGTTTGTAGTCACACAGCTAGTGTCCTTATCCAGCTGATTTTGGAAAAGCTGAGCCAGCTGATTCTGGAAAATTTGGAACTGTAAAGTGCATACATTTTTCTAATTTGACTACCCCTAGCTTATTCTTATATTGGCAATAAAGATTTAGTCAGCATGTCTTAACTCTAAGTGGGTTAACAGTGTTCTTTGGCATAGTCTTGGATTCAAATTTGAATGAAGTGGCAACTGAAGTGACCTTCATTTATTTTCTGCTGCAAGCTCCAGTAGACTTAGAATGTCCAAAGTGTCTTACTGGAAATGGAAAGCATCAGTGCTATCTATTAATCAGTTACACAAATTCACATGTGTGGATTTAATTTATGTACTAGTAGATTTCAGAATTTTGTGGGGAAAGGGTTTGAGTGAAGTAAAGTTAGTCAGGCATAATGAAAAGGTGAAAAGACACTGAAGAATAAGAGGCAGAGCACAATAGCAGTGCAAAGACTAGGAGAAAGAAACTATGGCTCTGGGGATGAAGTGGGAGATTGGTTAGCAGTGTCCCTTCCAAAGGCAGCTTACCCCCCAAAATTGACTGAGGATTTCAGGTTTTGGAGAGCAGAATTGAAATGCTGGCTTGGTTATGAAAATCCACTGGGTGACCTTGGTCACACTCTCTCAGCCTCAGAGGATGGCAGTGGCGAACCCTCTCTGAAGAAACTTGCCAAGCAAACCCTGTTACAGGTCTCCATAACTTCGTAACAACTTGAAGGCACACAACACACACACCTAAAAGGACCATGAATGTTAAATTTCCTTGTTCTTTGAAAAAATATCATATTGTGATACTCAAGAACAGGCGAACTGTGAGTCAAAGGCAAAATCTTTTTCTGGATCTATTGAAAAAGACTGCAGTAAATATTTTGTCTCACAATTGCTTTGGAAATATTATCCCAAATACCTGTTTAGCGATGAGCAAACCCTTGTATAGCAGGGAGACTATTTAGATGGTCCAATCTTGTAGGAGAGGCATGATCCTTTGGACCCTCCCTATGGATTAGTACTGATTTAGTGGAAGAGACTTCTACAAGATGACTCTGGCCTATTAAGCAGGTTATTTAAGGATTTATTATGAATTAGGATCTTGTATATGGTTTAGAGAATTTTGAAACAAGCTCTTAAACATAGAGTTGGATGATCACATGCAAAAAGGTCACAGATTTATGTTGGATTTTATGATACTATCTATGTGGGCCTTCTTGTATCCAGCAGTAGATTTGGGTTTTGTTCAAGCCTAATACTAAAGCTTTCCTCAACAAAAATGACTTTCAGTGAGCTTTTTCTCCAGACTCTCTTCCTTCCCCTGCTCAGTCATGAGGACATCTGAAGTTTTCACTTCAAGTTTAGACTTATTTCATCTTTCCATGTCCTCTGAATTCATGCATAACAGTTGTTAATCTTAGTTATGGTTTGATACAGAGTGAACACAGTGTGACCTGTGGGCTGCATGTGGCCTTGGGACTCCATAAATGTGACCCTTTTGGCCCCCTAGAAGCCCCTCAAAGCCCCCAGACTCCTCCAATTAAAACTTAGATTAATTGTCAGTTGTTTCTTTGCCCCTAAACCAGCTACACTTTTCAGTTCATAGGATGGTGAAATCTCTTACATGATCTTTTGATCACATTCATAGAATCATAGGGTTGGAAGAGACCACAAGGCCATCCAGTCCAACCCCATTCTGCCATGCAGGAACTCTCAATCAAAGCATCCCCAACAGATGGCCATCCAGCCTCTGTTTAAAGACCTCCAGGGAGGGAGACCTCCACTACAGTCCGATGGAGTGTGTTTCACTGGTGAACAGCTCTTACTGTCAGGAAGATCCTCCTAATGTTGAGGCAGAATCTCTTTTCCTGCAGTTTGCATCCATTGTTCCGTGTCCTGTTCTCTGGAGCAGCAGAAACAAGCTTGCTCCCTCCTCAATATGACATCCCTTCAAGTACTTAAACAGGGCTATCATATCACTTCTTAACCTTCTCTTCTCCAGACTAAACATTCCCAGCTCCCTAAGGCGTTCCTCATAGGGCATGGTTTCCAGAGCCTTCACCATTTTAGTTGCCCTCCTTTGGACATGCTCCAATTTCTCAATGTCCTTTTTGAATTGTGGTGCCCAAAACGACACAATATTCCAGGTGGGGCCTGACCAGAGCAGAATAGAGTGGCACTATTACTTCATTTGATCTAGACACTATACTTCTATTGATGCAGCCAAAAATTGCATTGGCCTTTTTAGCTGCTGCTTTGCACTGTTGACTCATGTTCATCTTGTGGTCTTCTTGGACTCCTAGATCCCTTTCACATGTAGTCTCGTTCAGCCAGATGTTACCCATCCTATATCTATGCATTTTTGTTTGGCCCAGCTTTTTAGTCTGTTCAGGTCATTTTGAATTTTGATCCTGTCCTCTGGGGTATTAGCTACTCCTCCTAGTTTGGTGTCATCTGTAAATTGGATAGGTATGCCCCCAATTCTGTCATCCAGGTAATTGACTAAGATGTTGACTAGCACTGGGCCCAGGACAGAACCCTGTGGGATCCCACTGATCACTTACTTCTCTCCAGGATGAAAAGGAGCCATTGTTGAGCACCCTTTGGGTTCGGCCGGTCAACCAATTAGAAATCCATGTAACAGTTACCTTGTCTAGTCCACATTTTACAAACTTGTTTACAAGAATGTCATGGGGAACCTTGTCAAAGGCCTTACTGAAATCAAGATATATTATATCCACAGCATTCCCTTCATCTACTAAACTGGTAATTTGATCAAAAAAAGAGATCAGATTAGTCTGGCATGACTTCTTTCTCTGAAATCCATGTGGACTTTTTGTGATTATGGAATTGCCTTCTAGATGTTCGCAGACTCTCTGTTTAATGATCTGCTTCAGAATCTTTCTATCATGCCTGTCTTCCAAACTGTCACATTTTGTTTGCCAAACCGTGCATCCTGTCTTTCCTTCAATATCTTTTTTTAATGTTTATCATAAGCAACACACTATTGTGTTTTCCCTGAAGCATTACATTCCAGAGATTTTTTTTTAAGTTTCTATTCCTGATTGCTATCCTGCTGTTTGTTTCTTAGTCTTGGAGTCAGAGCTAGGGATTTTTGTTATCTACTAATACCTCTTTTCTAGTTTGTGTAAATGTAATTGATAGTAATGAAAGTTGAGAGCCAAGGACCATATGAAACTTTTTGATATTTATTATTCTGTATAAAGAATATTTTCAGTATGCTTTGACTAGGAATGATCTAGTTTGATCTTTCAATATTAATTTGTGTGTGTGTGTGTTTAAAAAATATCCTATGTTTTGATACATAATGGTTTATTCCCCTCAAAACAGAAATCTAATTGTATGCTATGGTGTGTGTAAATGGTTAAAAACTGTATTGTAAGTTTTGGAGACTGACAAAATATATTAAGTAGGTAGGTGCAGATTTGCATGTTAGTCTAAGATGTGGAGATCAAGTGATTTTGTACAGAAATTAGCCAAGATGGCTTCCTTACACATTTATACATTGAACAGCTTTGATTATTGTTCTTCAGTAACTGTAGGCGTTTTACCTTAGGATCAAGGTGGTATAGGCATTGCCATTGGTGAAGAAGACACACTTAATGGTGTGGTTATTCAGAGCTTAACGGACCATGGTGCAGCAGGGAAGGTAAGCATGGCTTAATCAGGAAAGAAGATGATACATTTATGGGGGAAGACACCTCTCTCTCCCTTCTGCTGAATCTCGTCTTAATATGTTTGTTTTGATTTCAGGATGGCCGAATTAAGGTTGGAGATCAAATTTTAGCAGTGGATGATGAAATTGTTGTGGGATACCCTATAGAGAAGGTACTTGAGTAGTGAATACGTTGCGCTGCTTATCTATAACTGTTCTCTGTAACCACTGAGGTGCTATGAAGGATTCTATTAAGGGGAGTCCAGTAGAGCCAGGAAAACTTTACATGAACTTTCTGAGAAAATATGGGAGCCAGCATGATGTAGTTCTTTGAGTACTGGACTATTACTCTGGGGAACCAGGGTTTGATTCCCAGCTTGGTCATGAAAACCACTGGGTGACCTTGGACAAGTCACATGTTCTCAGCCTCAGGTGAAGGCAATGGCAAACTCCCTCTGAACAAATCTTGCCAAGAAAACTCCATGATATGGTTGCTGTAAGTTGAAAATTTCTTGATGGCACTCAACAATAACAAGGAACTATGAAATATATTAAAGCTGTTCCAATTCCACTTCTCAGTACACATTTCTCTCTATGAGAGGATTATTTTTTGGTTTGTATTTTAGAATTTTCAGAGCTCATTGACAAAAAAAAATCTTATAAAGACAGGTCATTCATAGGAGTGAAGGCTGCATATATATTTATCCCCTCCCTTGTGGAAATTCTGGCTCTTTGAATAACACTAGGCAATAGGGAAATTACAATCCAGGTGGCCCTCTCAAGCAACTGTTTTCAGAAATACTCAAACAGAAAGGCAGGATATTAAATAAATAAAGCATCTGACACATTTCTTCCAAGAAACAGGATTTGCTGTGTTTTTGTGCGTCTACTAAAATAATCCACTTGAGTACACTATACTAGAAATCAAATACCTGTATTGGTTTGTTACCTGATAACTTATTCTTTTTGTTGTTCATCAAGTTTATCAGTTTGCTGAAGACACCAAAGGCCACTGTGAAGCTCACAATCAATTCAGTAGAACAGGAGACCCAGACACAGCCACTTAGTTACAGTGCTACTTTGGGTGAAAAAACTAATACTCAACAGTCAGTGATTGCTCCACCGTCTGAATCACCAGAACCAGAGTCAATTAAAAGTAAGAATCTTCCACTTTCCCACTGTCTTACAAATGAATTAAATGACAAATGTGCACATAGGCATGCATGTGTACACACACACACACACACACACTCCCAAGCATGTACACACAGAGAGTATTAAGCCAATCTCAACTATCTTCATCTTACAAGAAGACCTGAATTATAGACCAATAATGAGCCATTGGCCTATTTATCATTGAGCTGTAAGTCCAAGACTCTTCCTTTAATTAGCTTACAGTTGTAAAACGCTTAGACACTGTTAGTTCAGTATGAAGTAGTATATAAATGTTTTGTTCGTTTAATGTAGGAAGGCCCACATTCTGCAGGTTACTTAAAAATAGATTTCTGTTGTTGCCTAGTGATCATTCATCTAAAGGTTTTTTAATCCTCTCTGCATGTTTTACCTTTCCACAACTGAACTCATAACCAGCTATATGTATATAGCAATTAGAAGTATGTAATACATTAAATATTGTTTATGTAACTGCCTAAATTTTACAATATTTTTAACTAGAGTTTACATCCAAAATCAGCACACACATGGGCCTTTGATGTTTGTGGTATTCAAATTCCACTGATGATCAAAGAATCTTATGCACATAGAGCTGGCCTGTATTCACTGGTCTTGTTCAAGGATCACAGATTAGTAAAAGCTTTTATAGTTTACAGCTTCATTCTGAATAGGTTAAGCAACAAATAAAGAAGTATAAAAATGGGCTCAATTCCATATTCCTGCTTAAGCCTCCTTGAAATTAATAGTACTGAAACCATAACAGCAGTTAATTTGTCCCACTAATGCCAGTGGAGTTTAAAAATAGTTAATGCTTTCTACAGTCAAGCTTTGGTATAAAACATTTGCTTCAGATCAGCAATTTTGTTGTTTCCTATCTCTTGTAGGCTTTTCTTAAGCTACCTTCTGAAACAGTTGTACTAGGTTACTCAACCTGAGCTATCTTTGAAATGACCATATATAACATATTTTTGTTATACCAACTATGTTATTGGTCTGTTTTCAGACACAAGTAGGTCTTCAACTCCAGCAACATTGGCTTCTGACCCAACCACATGTCCAATCATCCCTGGCTGTGAAACTACAATTGATATTTCCAAGGGACGTACTGGCCTTGGCTTGAGTATTGTGGGAGGAGCAGACACTTTGCTGGTAAGTAATGATAAATCTTCATAATTTGTGTATAACCTAGAAAAGGTTGACTTTGCCCCAGAATGTCACATGCCTTCAAAGTGGCCTGAAGCTGCACTCCAGTCTTTGGACTAGACCAAGATGAAGCCAAGATAATCTGGCTTTTGGTGGCACAGGTTGAGTTTGGAGCACACTCAGGCTGCTTTTTCACACCCATCTCCTCTGGCCCCCTTCCAGCACAATCCTGAGTACATGTCTACTTAGAAGGTATTTCTCACTGTTGCTTTTAAATCTGCAGGGAGCAATTATTATTCATGAAGTGTACGAAGAAGGAGCAGCTTCTAAAGATGGAAGACTGTGGGCTGGTGATCAGATTTTAGAGGTATAACATGAGGCATATCATACATCTTCTATGTTGAAAGTATTACATTATGGCAGTGGCAGGGTGGGGGTGTGTTTATATTAAAGTCATGAAAGAATCCAGCTTCTCATATATGCCATACATTTGTATTCCAGGTGAATGGAATTGACTTAAGAAATGCAACACATGATGAAGCAATAAATGTTCTCAGACAGACACCACAAAAAGTCCGCCTCACCGTTTATAGGGACGAAGCCCAGTATAAGGAGGAAGATATGTATGATGTTCTTAGCATAGAGTTACAAAAGAAGCCAGGCAAAGGCCTTGGACTCAGTATTGTTGGGAAAAGGTAGGTTCATGAAGAGCTTTCTGAAACTGTTATGTCTTAGAATAGAGGATAACGCCAGTGACAACATATGTGATAAAAGGCAGTTGCCTCACCCTCTGTGTTAGGTTTCAAGTGTGATCCAAATAACAGAAACTGAATCCTGGCCTTATAGGTCTAATTTCAGCCCACCCTTGTTTCCCTCTGGATCATCTATTCAGTAAGTTAGACTTCCTTCCCTATCTATGCGGCTGAGATGAGAGCTGCCTACAAAATAGAACTAATTAGAAAATGAAAAGTCTAAGGAAGTGTTGTTCTGTTTGTAACACAGTGTACTATAAATAGGTATCACAGCTTCCTCTTTGTACCAGATGGCAGACCTACTCAGAAAACAGCAAGGGCCTTTTATGCTTGTACCACTTTAGTGCAGAAAGCTTTAAGGAATAAATATGCACTTAGTTAGCCCCTTAAGACGTATGGAGCCACTTTGATCTATAGCAGTGTTTCCCAAACTTGGTCCTTGAGATGTTTTGGACTTCAGCTTCTAGAATTCCTGATGGTTGGCCAATCTGTCTGGGGCTTCTGGGAGTTGAGGTCCAAAACACTTGGAGGACCAAAGTTTGGAAACCACTGACCTAAGGCATTGTTATAGTTGAGAATTCCTTTCCTGTTGAGATGCATCCAGGAAACAAAGATGAGATAGTGCTATTACTTCATAATGGGATATTTTTGTTTCTTTCTAGGGTTACTAAATGTGTTTCTGCCTTGTCACTCTTGCTAAGCATTTGAAGTCAACTTTGCTTCAGCAAGCATTGCAAGAGGGTTTCTGAGAGTGTAGCTCTCAAACTGATATATCTCCCCAAGTCCCCTCTTCCCGCATATCTATTTGGCTTTATGGGAGGGAGTGATAAACAAAACAACTGTCAGGGTACTTCTTACTAATGTCTCCTTCCCACAAATTTCCAAGTGAATTTTTTGTGTAATGTACTTTTAAAAAAATGCATTCTTAATATTGCTTTTTAAAGCATTCTTAAAATGTGGCTTATTCATCCTGACATGCTGCAGTGCAGTGCAGGGTGCAAAGATATTATTATCTGGCCTTGAAATACCACTATTTTCATTTTTAAAAAAGTGTGCTGTGATACAACAAGACAAACCCCAAACCCTTACACGAGTCTGGCACTCTTCCACCTGTCTTCTACACTTACCATTTGTAAAATGGAGACAAGGACAGTATTCATTACCAACACAGGATCTGGGCAAATGCAAGTACCCTCCTGTGTTGTTTTTCTTAGGGTTTTCCCCCCTTCATGTTAGCAGACACATTAACCCCTTTCTAGATGCAGAGCACTCCTCCTAAATTTCAGCATGATCTCAGTTTCTAGCCTTTATGGATTGCAGAAAGAAATTCTTATTTGCTGAATGGATCAGAGCTTAGAAAAATTACTTTTTTGCACAACCCCCTCAGTGAACATGATCAGTGGCAATGCTGGGAGTTGTAGTAAATTTCTCAAGCCTTGGGTGGTAATAATGGTGTCTGTGACATTGTTTCTTCCATCTGCTCTGCCTGTCAGCATAACATGACTGATCTATGAAGTTTGCATTTGACAAGCTGACTTGTTAGATTGTTTGTTCAGATGAAAAAGAGGAAGAAAGGCTCAGCATTTTTGTGTCATTCAGCAAAATAATAGTTACACATTAAAGCTCCTTTTCATGTAGGTGTGAATTTTAATTAACTTATTGGTAGGCTTATACCAACCCATTTTTAGATATTATTTCCTAAATATCAATACAGTGGACCCTTGTTATACACTGGGGTTTGGTTCCAAGATCCCCCGTGTATAACAAAATCCGTGTATACTCAAGTCCCATTAAATATAATGACATAGCAAAATGGTGTCCCTTATAAAAAATGGAAAATCAAGGTTTGATATTTGAAATTTATACTTTTTTGGAACATTTTCAAACTGTGTATGCTTGAATCCATGTATAAAAAATCCATGTGTAAGAAGGGCCGACTGTATTATGCTTGCAGAAATGATACTGGAGTATTTGTATCAGACATTGTCAAAGGAGGTATAGCAGATCTCGATGGGAGATTGATGCAAGGAGACCAGATACTAATGGTGAATGGCGAAGATGTTCGAAATGCTAACCAGGAGGCAGTGGCCGCTTTGTTAAAGGTAAAGACAGAACAATATATAAAACTGTACTATATTGTAAAGAGATCTTTGAGATTAACTGAAAGAAAGAAGTCGGCAGCATGAACTTTCGTAGATTCCAGTTTACTACCTTAGATGCATTTGTACTGCATTGTTTCAGCCTCTTGTTTGGCTGAAACCTATGCTCCCCAACCCCACTGCTGCTGCTTTATTTGGTTTGATTTGGATGAATTACTCTGCAGCTGTCATTCTAGAGACAATCTAAAACTCTGCTATTGAAGTTCCTTTTGATTCTAGGTCCTACGTTTCTCATTAATTTTTATCTATGTAGAGAGATCTTGTAGCACCTTTGAAACTAATTGAAAGAAAGAAGTTGGCAGCATGAGCTTTTATAGACTTCAGTCTGCTTCTAACAAGCCTGTATCTGCACTGCAGAAATAATCCATGTTGACACCACTTTAACTGCCATGGTTCAATGCTATGGAATTCTGGGAACTATAGTTTTGTGAAACATTTAGCCTTCTCTGTCTGACAGAGAGGTCTGGTGCCACAACAAACTGGAATTCCCAGAATTTTATATCATTGAGCTGCAGCAGTTAAAGTGGTTTAATCAACAATCAAGCCGGATTGTTTCTGCAGTGTGGATGTAGCCCAAGACCGACATTTACAGCTCCCATTTTTGTAAGCCAAATGCAAGTGCTATCTTGAACAACTCCTCTTACAAATCACACCAAGTTACATTCATTATTGCTTTCATCACATTCAGAACTGACATACAGGTACTAGAGTTTAATGAATAGTATCTGTAATGCCATTTGTCCTGGTTTAACACCGGATGGGTCAGCCAAGAGTTGAAAAAGGTTTGATTTGGTTCAGTTCCTCTGCTGCTGTCATTCTAGAGACAATCTAAAACTTTTTAAATGGTTGAAAAAAGCTACAGTCTATAAAAGAGCTTACCATTTCCACTATGCAAAATTTGGGTTGTTTTTGTGTATGTGTTCTGAAACAGCTGGCAAGTATCATTAAGTGGCGTTGGCTTTTTCCTTCTTGGGAACAAAGAAGATCAAAGACTTAGGAGCTTATCACTCAGCCCAAATAACCTGGCTTACCTCATCCGAATTGAAGCCTAAATTGGGAGGCGGCTGGGTCCTACTGCAAGCATTTTGCCACCGAAACCGCTGGGTGAGTACTGCCCAGCTGCATCCTGGCTCCCAGGCGAGTTCCAGTGACCTTATTTTGAAGCTGGGAGCTTTCCAACTTGGAAAAATGGCTGCAGGAGCTCGCCAGGGACCTGGGATGCAGCCAGGCTGTACTCGCCCAGCCACTTCCTTGGCAAAATCCTTGCAGTAGGACCCAGTTGCCTCCCAATTTAGGCTTCAGTTTGGATGACATAAGCCAGGTTATTTACACTGAGCAATAAACTCCTTAGTGTTGTGCATGTGCGGCTTTAGGCACAATAAATATTACGTGTCAAAAGAACTCTTGTATTTAGCTGAATATGTTGAGGCCAGTGAAGACACCTATCTTTGCTGAGTAGTTGGGTAGGAACTAGTGAATTGGACTCAGATTGAAGCCTGCTGTAGTTGAATCAGGTGCTGCTGGAATTTTTAATCATGAGCTCAGTTTCCTTACCTGAGGAACATTTAATTAAAACTGATTCAGTCTTGCCATATTCTCCCCTTAAGTAAATTGCCCTTTCCCATTAGCTACATTTAGATGGCAATATTGCTTCTATAAAACACTGGAATGGCAATATTTTTATGCCTATTATATGGATATACTGTGTCAGTGGCTATCAAATAAATCTGATTTTTCTGTACTTTTTATGAACTTTCTCCTATAGAAATCTCTGTTCAGGTCCTTGGGCCCAATTGGAAGCCATGGACAATGAGATGAAATCTCATATGCTTTCAATGGTTAATGGTTGTAGATCTGGTTCATGAAATCCCTAGCATTGGTTTAGCATAAAATTCCCAACATGTAACAGGGTTTTCTGATTGTAATTGTCTGAATTAGCCTTTGACTTACCTTTTAAGTGAGATATTCCTTTAATGATTTTGGGTTAAGGAGTCTGTGACTTAACAAATAATGCCTGCTCTCTAGTGCTCATTAGGTACAGTCAGACTAGAAGTTGGAAGAATAAAGGCAGGTCCGTTCCATTCGGAGAGGAGAACGTCTCAGAGCAGCCAGGTTTGTAACTGCTTGCATTGGCTTCGTTTGAAACCATCACAAGCATTGTTAAATTATATAAGCAAATAAAAGAGAATTGATTTTGTAGTGCCAGTGGTTTTTCTGTGGAGACATAGCAGAACTGAAATAAAATCAAAAGCCAAGTACATAAAAAAGCATTTTTATGTACTCATTTCCATGCTTGATTTATTATAGGTTTTTTTAATCGCTTAGCTTCTCTGAGGTGAGGTGTAGTAGAGACCTGATGAAAAGGCACAATATAGCTATAGATTTAGTGAATCTTAAACTGACATTTAGATGTAGGACTTCTGCTGTCGTAACTAAACCTTTAGGGCATGCTCTTATCCCTTATTCTGTTTTTTATCACCTCCTGTGGGCAGTGTTCTTTATAAATGAATATTCTTTGTTTGATCACCTCCTCTCAGCATCATAGCCCTGCTAGACAGCTGCATTTGTAGGAGAATTGCCTGTGCCTTATTGGTTGGTACATCTTAAGAGGATACTATTCATCATCATTTTCTTCTCACTGTGACTTTGCTATTTTTCCTGCTGAGGTTTTAGTGTGGGCACAAGTGCATAGAACTAGGAGTTCTTTTTCCCCCCAGAAGTACTTTACTTGTTCTAGTGTACAATATTTTACATCAAGCCAAATAATTTCTCACACACTCTCACTACCTCTATATACAGCAAACAGTTAGAATTCCAGGTCTGTACTTGTGCTTCTGCTCCTTAAGAGACCATACCCTTGAGTTCAACTGACAAGCATAATCAAAGAAATACGTTGTTTATTTAAAAATTATCAAAAATCTGTGATAATATTGGTAGAAATTTGTGAAGAAGGAAAACAAGGATCTAGGAGTAATTCTCATTGATGTCTCTCTATAAGGTCAGCGAAGGAAGTGGCAGCCTGTCATCCTTTAGTTTCCCAGGTTCTGGATTGAATGCAACTGAAAGTTATGAAAACACTCTGAAGAAGAATTCCTGTAAGTTTCAACCAGTAGGGATGTGCGCTCAGAGCACAGGATTTTTAAAGCATTTTCTAGATACTCGGTTTCTATCACTTACACAATTCTTTCTTTTTAACAGTGGCATCTGAAATACAAGGATTAAGAACAGTTGAAATCAAAAAGGCAAGTAGAATAAAGACGTTTGTATCATGCTAGAGAAAACTGGATATTACCTACTGGGTGATCCTAGGCAAGTCATGCTCTCTCAGCCTCAGAGGAAGGCAAGGGCAAACATCCTTTGAGCAAATTCTTTCTTAGAAAACTCTATGATAGGGTCACTGTAGTTGACTTAAAAGCACATCACACTAGATGTTTTGTTACTAATTAGTAGGGAAAGTAAACATTTGACCAATTAATTGTTTAAAACTGGAATAAATAGTGTTTTCAAAAAGCTAAATTTGAGAAAGACTCAGTTTACTTGTTGTGTCTCAGATTCTCTGGAACAAAAGCAGATGTAAATACTTAATTGAACATTATTCACGCAAAAATACACTAGAGGGAGCATAGTTTTCTTTGGACAGCTATAGCACCATTGACTTCCACTGCAAAGGTTTTGATGTTTCAGATGACAGTGTATTCATAGATGGGACTGTTTTTATTTACATATTTACTACTTCCTTTTCTTCTGATAGTTGTATGAATTACAAATATGTAGTGAAGGCAAACAAAATATGGTACAGGATTTTTAAAAAATCAACCAGGCAGGGTTAATGTGAGGATTAAGTGACTTGTCTGAGTATTTCCAGAGCTTTGAAACATTAATTTTTGGGCCTCATCTTCCAGAATTCCCCAATTAGTGGTCATTGTGGCTAGGGTTTTATGAGTTGTCCAAACCTATAGTAATTTTTCAAGCTCTGATGTCTTAGTGCAGTGGTCCACAAACTGTGCTCTTTAAGGGATTTTGGACTTAACTTCTTGAATCCCAAACTATTGGTCAACATGGCTGAGACTTCTGGGAGCTGAAGTCCAAAATCTCTTAAAGGGCACAGTTTGGGGACCACTGTCTTAGTGGAAATCATATAGGTGCTAATCTTTTGAAGATCGGGATGCCCATCCTGTAAATGGATTGATCTTCTTTCCATTCATAGACATAAAGAGGTATGACATTATTCATTATGCACACCATAAGGGTTGATGTGATAGTTCACCACCACTATCACCTGTTTCTATTTTGAATACCTATATATAAAATCTAGAAAACCTCTTTCTCTTCCTCATTCTCTCTCTGTTTTGTAGACTGGTTTTTTTTCTAGAATACAGTCACCTTCTTTTTCTGACTTGTAGGCTAGGTTTGCCACTAAGAGTTCTTCTGGTAAAAGCTGGAAGAACACTTAACAGGCTGCAAAATAAAAGCCTGGCTGTCCATGAAGCCTGTTGCTGGCCTTATCAGAGATTGCAAGATGCCCAAAATTTTCACCATTGTGTTTCTTTATGGAAAGTCAAAGTGCTGGCACCTGAAGTCACCAGCTGTTATCTGACATTATTATCTCCCAAAGTTCAACAGCTGTGATATAAAACTCATCCAAAATGACTGAGCACAAAGTGTAATTGATATCAACCGCCACCCCCTTATTGTTTGCTGCAATTTCTATTTTCTTCTACAGGGCCCATCAGATTCTCTGGGAGTTAGCATTGCAGGAGGAGTAGGAAGCCCACTTGGAGACGTTCCCATTTTTATAGCCATGATGCATCCCAATGGAGTTGCAGCACAAACTCAGAAACTGCGGGTAAGAAGAAATAACAAAATAAATGTTTTAGCTTGAAATAGCTAGTGGAAATAATGTAGTTTTTTTCTGCTTGTTAATCACATAAGAAAAGTCATCTTAGCAGAAAAGTGGGCATTGTGTGTCCTGTAGGCTGCATGTGAGAAAGCACTGTGCAACCCTAGAGGCACCAGGGCTTCTACCTCAAATATATATGTTTTAATTGCTCAAATGTTCTCAATTGTTTGGATGGAAAAAGCCTCCAGTTTCATGTCTAAATATTATTTTAGGCTTCCTCCAACTCCCAGACACCCCAAAATTACTGGTTCAGCTTCAGTCATAGAAACTAGTGGTAGCCCACATGGGGTCAGGAGGTGTTGAAAGTGGCCCTCCAAATCCACACATATGTAGGCAAATCTTTGTTTGTAAGTCATAAGTAGTCTGCAAAACGTCAGAAAGGTCTGGAGAAACTGAATACAGTATTATTATCAGTTCATAGCAAGTCTTTTTGCTTGCTGCATTGTTTATAATTTAGTCCCAGGATACTGAAAGGAGAGCCAGCATAGTGTAGGGTTTTGCGCATTTAACTCTGAAGACCAGGGTTCAAATCCTTGCTCAGCCACGGGGAAACCACTGGGTGACCTTGGGCTAGTAACAGTCTCAGACTCAGAGAAAGGCAAAGAAAACTCCTCTCCTGGAAAAAAGAAATTTTGGTTGAAAAAAAAGATGGTAGGTTTGCCTTAGGGTGGCCATAAGTTGGAAATGACTTGGAGGCACACAACAACAACTAATACTGAAACATATTTGATATTTTGAAAGGGATTATTTCCATTGTGGCTAGTTTTAGTTTAATAACGAACTGCTGCTTGATAGTTCAGTGACCTAAGACATGATAGACACTTGAGTGAGAATTCAAAGCGGAAATACTGGATCATAGTGACACCTTGCTCACAGAATAGAAGTACACATCCCACTTCAGGCAAGGCTCTTGTCTTGATTCTACCCTTACACACAAGTACTATCTCATTGGCTACTATCTTAGCATTGGTTTTACCAATGAGTTTATCACACGGGAGGAATTTCTCTTCATTTTGAATGAAAAGAAAGTGGGGCCAGAACACATTCACGTGAATTCGCTAGTTCAGCAAATTTACGTGAATTCGAATTGAGTTTGAACTGACTTGCCATTGCCCGAAATTGCGTGTGATCACCTCTCACGCAATAATGTGAAACTCCATTATTGCGTTTGGACTGACTTCCCATTACCTGAAATTGCGTGTGGTAGTCTATCACACAATAACGTTAAACCCTATGATTGCTTTCAGATTGCCATTGGATTATACTTCCAATTTCCCTTGTCTGATAAACTCCCAAGAATTATATGTAACTGTGTGTTATAGGGGAACTTTTCCCAAAAGGTTCCTTTGCATAGATGAGCATTTGTTCCAAAACAGCAGAATCTCAGCTGTTATGCAGTTGTAGAGTTACTGAACACTTCCCAAATTGTAATCATTTAGCAATGTCCAGCAGTGCATAATGTGGAAGTATGATGATTTTGAAAGCCAGCAGCTAAGTGAGTGCTCTCAGGCCTGCCTTGAAATGGGGAGAAAACTTGTTAAAACAATTGCCTTTGAAATGGAAAGTTGGTGTTGATATCTGATTTCTCTTTTCCCTTAACCTTCCTTTGTTATTTTCCAGGTTGGAGACAGAATTGTTAGCATTTGTGGAACATCTACAGAAGGCATGACTCATTCCCAGGCTGTCAGTTTGCTGAAAAATGCTTTGGGCACAATTGAAATACAGGTAATAGTAGTAGTAGTAGTAGCAGCAGCAACAGCAGCATGCCTTCATTGATCTTCAGAAAACAGAATCAACTTTTATTTTCAACTTGTGGAAATAAAAAGTGATTATAACCAATGAGGTTTAGAGGAGAATTTGATGGCCATAGTTTTTTTGGATGCATTTTCTTTGACTTACGATTTATACTAGAAACCACACTACTTTGTTGTCCTTTCCCAGTAAAACAGAGGTTTGTAATCAGTATGTCTTTGAAGCTGGCTTTGGGCTACAGTTATAGGCAGTGAAGTGCAGAAGTGGGGGGAGAACTCTGAATGCAAATGGAAGTAATTGCAAGATGTTCATATGGTTGAGACGGGTAGGCCTCTTTTAAACAGAAAAGGAGTCGTCCAGTCCTGTCTGTAAAAATCTGTGTGTTCACCATGTGATCAACTGTCATACAAATATTTTTAAAACACCTTTTTCAAGTAAAATGCTTATGTTCCAGAGATGCTTATGGCTGCCAAAATAATTTCATTTTGTCACATTTGTGGCCTGTAGTTCACAGGCAGTCAAGGTACCACTGCCATAAAAAAGTGTTCTGAAAAGCATGGATCAAAAAAGAAACATGGGTCTTATTGGCTTTATTCTGCATAGAGCATGGGATACCCAGGCCTGAAACTGTTTCCTCGTCCCAACTAGAATAGACTCATTAAATCAATTGGATTTATTGTTGATTTATTCTCCAGCAATTAATTCAGTGGACCTACTTTAGTTGGGACTAGTGGTTAGATTAATGTCCAAGGTAGTGAGTTTTGCTGTGCAACAGAATTCCTTCCATTCTGGTCAGATATACAACCTGTTCTCAAGCATCAAGTTCCTTCTGTCCTGATTTCAGTTAGAGAGGCTGAGCACAGCACTGGCCTGGCTGACCCTAGTGAAAGTCAAATAACTATTTACTCACAAGTGCCCTGGAGCAGTATTCCAAATAATTTTTTTAAAACTAGTTTAAAAAGAGGTATGGTTGAAGAAATTTGCAAAACGCTTGAAGTAACAAGCAAAAGACAACATTCCAACCCTAAGTGTAGGGATGGAGAAAACAGGAAATTGGAATGTTCAATTGGTGTTGGTTCTGTTGCTGGATTCAGATGTATTATTTGAGGACTGATTGACTGGAGAAGCAAAGCATGCAGAACTGCAAGGGGGAAAGAGTAAACACTCCCTTTTTGTAGCAATATCTTTGTGTATCTAAACAGAGGAGTCGGGTCTGTCTCATTTTTGTGACTCACAGATCCAAGTATGTTTAGTACTGCCTCTGTGTTCCATGGGAAGTACATTCCTAGACTTACTGTGGATAGTGAAAATCATGGATAATTGGTGAACCCTATATTTCTGGTGAAGGTGACTATAGAGTCATTATACAGGACCTCCAGATACTTAGAGAGACCTTTTTTTTTCAGATACAAGGTAAGTAAAACTGCAGTTACTTGTCCTGAAGATTCCTGGGTTGTATTGTATTAATTTTAAAAATAAAGTAATGCAAAGCTGGGGAAGGGGCTATTTGGTCTGTAGAATTCCATTCCACATTCTGTTTCACGTAATAATCTTTGCACACAATTCCTTTATGAACCTGCAGGTTGTAGCTGGTGGAGATGTCAGTGTTATAACCAGCCAGCAGCAAGATCCACCAACATCTAGTCTTTCATTTGCAGGACTAACATCAAGCAGCATATTTCAAGATGATTTAGGGTGAGTACATTTTAAAAAATCTCTTTGAATGTGATTTATTTTAAATTTCCAACAAGCAAACTTATTTAAAATAAGTACAGTCCTATATGACAGTGGGCAATGTTTTCTGGACTTGAATTCAATTGTGACTTTAACTTTTATGTCAGCGGAGCAGTGAATCCACTCCATGTTTTCATTAAAGGGCCATATAAGGTGTTCAATCTATTCTGGATATTCTATTCAACACCTTGGAGAACTCGCTTTTCTGTCCAGACTAAAACCTGGAGTGGATTTAGTGCTGCACTGACATGGAACTTGCCATCCACCAATGTGTTGGTCTCCCATATTTGATTATGGGTGTGGAGGAGTATGTTTGAACTCATGGCTTGAAACTATATAAGGAACCACAGTTCCATTTCTGCAAATTGTAGTTGAAATCCTTCCCTTACATTGGATGTTGATCCACCATCTCATTTCCCGGAAAGTCTGTGAACTTTGGGGAACTAACCAAGAACACCCATTCTAGCTAAGGAGGAGGAGCTATCCCTGAATGACAAGGGATCACATGCTTTTTAAGAAGGTATTTCGTACCTTCTTCAAGAACTCATGTGGTATTTCCTACCTTCTTCAAGAACACGTGTGATCCCTTGTCATTCAGGAGTAGTTCCTGCTCCTTAGCTAGAAATGGAATTGTGCTTCCTTATGTAGTTTCAAGCCATGAGTTCTTCAAGAACTTCTGTTTCTTCAAGTACCATGCCTCTCTAAGATGTGGCAATAATGTGCCATTCATTGTGTGGGGAAATTTAAAGGCAATAGTAGCGAATATCCACGTTTCTAGCTTTATGAGAACCCGGGATTTGCCTTTCTCGATAAGAACTTGAACTAGTAAGATGTGACGGCTGCCCGGCTTCAAGCACCAAAGAAAGATAACTCACTTTTCTCTCCCCTATATTACAGACCTCCGCAGTATAAAACCATCACTCTGGATCGAGGACCAGATGGTTTAGGTTTCAGTATTGTTGGCGGGTATGGAAGTCCTCATGGAGATCTACCCATATATGTTAAGACAGTGTTTGCAAAGGTAAGAGCAAAATCAGAAGATTCATACTATCCAGCATTATCAGTTGAGATACAGACATATCCCTTCTCAGCGAGCAGAGAAGGAGCCATCTATGAATGGGTTAACTCTGTTAAGGCAAGATAACATGTTATTTTAAAATGAACTTCAATTGGTCCTCATTTCATCATGCTTCAGTTCTTGCCTCACCCAGGAAAGGTCATATTTCCATCTCCTCTACTTTCTCTGACCTTACTTCTTCAGTTTAAATCTGCTTCTTTCTCTTACCGTAAATTCCTATTTTAAAAAAAGAGCCCTTAGCCATTCCCCACATTAGCTTCTCCCCTTGCATTTTCCTCCGCCTCTTTTCTCATTTTTTCTTCCCTTTTTCTTAAATGTTTCCCTCAGAGAATCACCTATGCTAACAAAGCTGTTGAATTTATTCATATTGAAATGGTTCTTCCTTGTGCCTCTGACTTTGCAGCAGCAGAGGTCTTGAAGACAGTTTCTGTACCGTAACAATGAGAAATAGAGGATTTAACCTCTGCTGTGGGTGGGATTACTGATGATGAATGTTCAGAGGGGGATATGAAAGAAAGGATAGAAGCCAACCCTAACAGGGCTGTTCCCACTCCAAGTCTACAAATCCTTGCAACCACAGGGGCTGCCCCAGTATCCCCCACAGTTCCTCACAAGAGTGTGAACATGTGCTGCAATCACTTGCTGTTGCCAGTTCATAATGCAAGCCTGCATTATAGATGGCAACCATTTTGAGCAAGGCAATACCATTCCTTCTGCAGCACCTATGCCCTTGTCTTTATTTGATCCAGTGTGCCATTTCATAAGGCACATTTCCATCCCTCTAAAAGGCACATGATCAATGGATTATTGGATGATGTGTTACAAACATGTTTGCACCCTGTGTTTTTCATTAAATCTACTGTCCTCATTGATTCATTTACCCAAATTTTATGTTCTGATTTATGTATAGGTTCTTTTTTAAACATGTTACTCCTGTCTGCTGTGCATTTCGTACAGTGGGCCCTCAGTATTTGCTGAGGTTTGGTTCTATGACCTCCTGTGGATGCTCAAGTCCCATTATATGCAATGATGTAGTGAAATGGTGTCCCTTATATAAAATGGCAAAATCAAGCTTTGTTTTTCAGAATATATATATATATATATATACATATTATATTTTCTTTAATATTTTCAAGTCATGGATCCTTGAATCTGTGGATAAGGAATTTGTGGGTAGCTGATTGTACTTTTCATTCTCAGGTTATTTTAGCCTGCATGCACCTCCTGCTTGTCCATACCTTCTCTTCAGCCTCCATGTAAATCCATGCCTTTGTGATGACCTGCGCTATCTCCCCTTCCTGTTTATTTGCTTGTGTATTCAAGAGTGGCTTTGTGAAAAGCTAGCATTACATTTTAAATATGTATGCCTTAATAAGCAGGAACATTTGACAAAATGTTGAAGTAAGGAAGTGGAGGTTGTAAGATAGCACCAAATAAAGACCAGTACAGATAAACTCAAAAGCAAAATTAAGGGAGAGGGGAAGGCAATGAAATGCATGCCTCTCAGTGATAACCTAATTGATAATGATATTTTTTGGGATATATCAATGGTAGCATGAACTAAAGAAAAAAGAGGAAAGGCACAAAGAAGTATAGTAGTCAAAAGAAAGATGGAGGAGCTTTCCTAGGCAAGGGGGAAGCATTGAGGAGGAACCAGGGGCCCAGTCGGAAATACCTTCTTAAAAAGCATGTGATCCCTTGTCATTCAGGGATAGCTCCTACTCCTTAGCTACAATGGATTTTCTTGGTAAGCTCCCCAAAGTGCCATTCATTCCAAAATATTAGGGTAGGAACAGAGCAACCAGGGCAAATGAGATTCAGGTCCTGATAAGGTTGAGGTCTGCTTTTTTTTAATGAGTGCAATATCATCATACATTTCTATATGTACTTGAGGCATGCAGATACATTTAGCATTTGAGGAAAACAGAATGATCACAAGTTGGAAGCATAGGAATGCTGAGCCTTTCTGCTTTATTTATGTGGGCAGGGAGGTAAAACATATGAACCTATCTTTGATAGAGAGCTTTCTGTGTTGAATGCAAAAAGTTTCCACTAAAGTTCCTGCAGGATATTGTAGGCACAAGTTAGTACTTGGTTCATTTGTCATTTGCAGGGTGCTGCTGCAGAAGATGGACGCCTGAAGAGAGGGGATCAGATCATCGCTGTCAATGGGCAGAGCTTGGAAGGGGTCACTCATGAAGAAGCTGTGTCTATTCTGAAAAGGACAAAGGGAACTGTCACATTGACTGTTTTGTCTTGAACACTCTACCCGAAGAGGTCAGCACAATTACTCTGTCCACATTCTGTGTAGGAAGGAGAATGGACATGTTTATGTAGGTCTCTTGCAAATGCAAGTTGTCAGGCTGTTCTACACCATGGGTGAAAAAAATAACAAATGATCTTATTTTTATACACAGTAGAAATATTTTCTTGCCATTGGATTACAGAGATTGGTTATGTAGTGTAGGACCGTGAAAGAGAGAGAACAAAACAAAACAAGAGGACAAAAAAAAGAAGGCTATTTTGATAATTTGGAATCACATGATTGTTCAGAGTTCTATTCTGGAATTCCAAAAATACATAAACTTTTGGCTTTTTACAAACATTAGATAATCAGTGTTGAATTAACAGACAGAAGTTTTAAAAGCACGAATTGATCATTCTGATTACATTTTACTGCTGTTGTTAATAACTGTATACCCAGCAGTGGAATGTAAAATTCCAAACTCTTTTCTGTAATCATTTTGGTTGAGAACAATATTTTAAAGAAAAAGATTTTAGATGTTTGTTCAGCATTCACGAAAACTATAATTCAACAGAATTATTGATCTTTGTATTCACTAGTAGCAAAAGATCCATCTTTGGATGGGATAAATGTGCAAGCAATGCCTCTCTGTTAAACAGATCCCAGGGATATAGGTCACCTCTTCTTGCTTCTCTGTACAGTTTCTGGCAGTGATAGCCAGGCCATGCAAGGTCACAGCTGCAAAGCAGATTTTCCTATTTGCATTGTGTCTCGTATTCCCCACAGGAATGGATGATAATTATTACACAGATGTATCCATACATGGACAGATACAGATACATAATCATGATAGCTTTGGGTGGAAATTTTGATCCTAAATCTTTTCTTTAAAAATACATTTAAAAACACCAGTACAATTGGCCCTCCATATCCATGGATTTCTTATCCACAGATTCAACCAACCATGTCTAGAAAATATCTAATAATATATAAGTTTCCAAAAGCAAACCTTGATTTTGTCGTTTTATACAAGGGACCCAATTTTACTGTATATAATGGGATATGTATCCCGTTATATATAATTAGATTTGCATCCCACTGTATATAGTGGGATTTCAGCATACACGGATTTTGGTCTCCACAGGGACTCCTGGAACCAAACTCAAACAGATATCAAGGGCCCATTGTATATGGTTGCAAAGGAAACTTTGGAAATGTTGACAGAGATTGTAGAAGGTAAATGTAAAGATATTTTAAATAATTTTATGTACCTAACTATATTAATTTGGCTTCTGGTTTGTCACATTTGGAAGCCTCTATATAAGAAAGTATGTGTGAAAGTGTGTCTGGAATCCTTGAAATAGAAATCCCAAGGATAGAATTTTGACCTTCCTTTGGGCAAGATATCTACACTGCAACTGAACCTTCCACCACTGAACTATCACTGGATCATATATGAGCTCCAGTCACCTTGTTGACTTTATGTTGCGAATTCTATTCTTGTGACTCCTCGAAATAGACGTGGATGAAAAAACTTCCATTTCAAGATTTTGGGGGACAGGAATTTACCAACATTTGCAAATTGCTTCATCTGTGGTAGAAACTCAAACTGGTTGATTTATCCATCCAAACTTTAAGCTGGAGGTGTTAAACTCTTAGAAATCTGGACTTGACTCCTTGGCTATTAGGACTGAATTAGGATTGCCATCTCTTTTATATGGCAGGCATATATTACCTGGTGCTTTCCAGGCTGAGAGCTGCTAAACTTAATGAATTTGACCAGCACAAATGGGGAAGAATTTTGTTTTACTTTGTTCTGTAAAATGTATCAAGATTCATACATTTCTCTCCCTTCAGGTCTTAAATTTTTGAATGCTAGAAAAAACAAAAAACAAAAATTTGGGTTAGCAATATGGTGTCAAGTTAGGGATGTCTTAGGGAGAGGGATACATCGATTAAGTCATCTCCAAGTAGAGTTTGGAAAAGTTACTTCTTGGAATTACCTCTCAGGATTCTCCAGGAAATATAGCCAGCCCCCAGCCATGATTTCATGCTTTCACTGTCATAGTTTATCTAAGAAATTGTGAATGCAATTCAGGAGATAGCTGTAAAATTAAGCAGTAGTTTTGGAATATAACCCAAAGAGCATTGTTATCACTGTTGCCAGCAGCCAAGAGGAACTGAGAGAGCAAATCTGGGACAAATTTTATAGAGCTGTCTGTGCCTGCTGATGTATACCTGAACATACAGCAAAAGGTTGATTTGCTGTTGCTTATCACTGTAGTAATCATAGTAATTTCTTTCTGTGAAGGTCTATTCCTCATAACAGTGTATTTATTTGTGTGGTTGATATGGATAAATGTCCCCAAATATCCCTCATTGCCATTGTTTGAGGTCAGCTGTTTGCTTTTGTTCATGTCTAGTACTTTAATTCACATGGTCATAAAAATGGTTAATATCAGCACATGAGGAGCATACTAGTCTCCCTCTTACCATGATCACTCTCCACCTTTGGCGAGCAACACTCCGAAGATGACAGCATCATCTATAATGGATCTTCTCCAAACAATCAAGAACTTTGATCACATAGGGAATCTCTGAGTGAAGGGAGGCTCTCCTGTTCAAACTGTCACTCCAAATCAGAAGAATGATGGATGTAACAACAGGGCTAGCTTTCGCATAAGTTGATGTTACACTGTTTTTGTGATCACTGCATATTTTTAAAATATCAAACTCTAAGGTTCATTGTCCTTAGAAGTATATGAGTGAGAAATATCCAAAGAGTAGCACTGTAATGTTGAAGGGAAACAAGGAACAAAAATACCTTACAGCTGACAATAGCAGCCGCCAATACATAGTATTCAGAGGTGGCCAAGGAGAGGCAAAAGCTGCTGCTAGCAACATCCTAAGTATATTCAGTCAGGCAGATGGACCGAAGCTGTAATCCTATATACACCTAAATATAAGGTCCTGTTAAGGCTTACTTCTGAGTAGGCATTTATAGGATTGCATTGTCACTCTGTCTTCTAAGTGTATTTACTCTTTTAACCTGCATATAATTTTTATTCACTTCTTTTTTAACCACTCTGCCCTACAGAGCAGTCGTCTTCTGCCTTCAGACAGCCCTCTATATCTTCTTTTATTCTGCCTGCCTCCTAATTTGTTCCTACTTGAAAGTTTAAATTTCACAAGACCAAGCCAAACCAGGATGTGAGAACCCATTTTGTGAACATTTCTTCTTCCTGTGATATGTACCCCGTTTTCAGAGTTAGCAAGTAGGTTATCATGGGAGTTTTGAGGGAGAATACCACAGAAGAAAGTATACTGAAAAAGAGCCACAGCTCCTTTTCCTATCCACCCCATACATGCCAAGCCTTTTCACACTTTTGACGACTTACAGTTTGGATCACATTTTGTTTGAAATGTTCCATTTGCCTTCTTCATGAAAATCATGATATATCCCATTGAGTTTTACTGTGTGTGGTTTTAGAGCAATGGAAGCTTCTTTGGAACAAAGTTAATGTCTGTTGAGATAGCACTGCCCTCATGCTGAGGTACTTTTGTTAGTCATGAAAGTCTGTTGTGGCTATAAAAACACTTAACCAGCTTGAGAAAAGCTAAGGTCTTCCAGGAAACATTTTGGCCATCCCCAAATTCCCCTTTTCATACTTGAAATGGTCACTGGAGAACATTTACTGTGTCCTAGAATTTCATAAGGCAGTACAACTTACAGCAAAATTAGGTTAACCAAATGTGTACTATCTCCTTAGAGCATTGCGATGGGAAAGAGTTTAAGTCTTTTGAGCCACCCTCTCTTTAAAAATGTCATAGAAAAGTAAGATTTTTCATCCACCTAAAGAACAATTTTTTCCATCTGTTTCCTGGTGTTTTCTTGAGGTCATGATTGCTTTGCAAACTTTCAAGAAAGTATAAGAAGCTATCGGTGGTATTTAATGGTTGATGTTTAATGGAAGAAGAAATTTAAAGACAAACAAGCCTCTTAGAAGAATATGAGAGGCACAAGTAGCTTTTCCTCAGAAAAAGGGGGAAATAGAGTTTAGGAAGTATCTTGAGATATTTTGAGAAATCTGGTAGTTATGAAAAACTTAATTAAAGTGAAGTCCTTGGTGTAAGTAATTAATTACGGATGTTTCATGGGCTAGCCCCCATAAAATACAGTAACTGGAAGCAATCAGTGTTGAATTACTGTCTTGTACGCACTAACAACCTTAGAATGTGTTATACCTACCTTACAATATGTGCAACCACTTGAAATATCTTCTATATTTGTAACAGATGTAGTGTACAGATATTTTATTACTACCAATGTGTCTAAATGCAAAATTAGTTTAATAAATGTGAATCTATCTGTGGTGAACAAATGAAATTTCAGGTGTCTTGGTATATTATTATGGAGTTGTTTTTTCTGACCTTTGGAAGGGCTGTGATGGCAATTCGGCCTAGCTTGCTTAACCAATAATTGATTCTATGTACAGTCGACAGTTTTCCTCAGTCTTTTGGAGGTAATGGTAATCATGGCTACCAGAAATGACTGCTGAAGACAAACCTACAATAATTACACATTTACTCTTTTAATTTTCTAATCCTGAGCATCTGTTTAGGATAAAAGATATCTAATTAGTGATGGATGATTTTAACATTATTAATCCACTAAATACAGAAGTAAATTGAACAAAATGACAAGCACATAATGCAGGGGTAGGCAACCTGCGGCCCGCGGGCCGGATGCGGCCCGGCAAGGCCTTGGGACCGGCCCCTGGCCTGGTCCTGCCACCGATTGCCGCTGGGGCCTTTGGGGGCAATTGTCTATAGAAGCCTCAGAAACATGCATTTATATTAACATTTTTTTAAAAATCAGCAATTTTTTTCGCGTATCCTCCATTTTTTTAAAAAAGGTGTCTTCCATTTGAAAATTTTGTCCTACATTTGTCCTGGTTTATTTATAGATTTAATTTTTTAAAAAATTACTTAATTATTTATTTTTTGGCTTTGGCCCCCCAGTTGTCTGAGGGACAGCAACCCGGCCCCTGGCTCAAAAAGGTTGCCTACCCCTGACATAATGCATTCAAAGTTTGACAAGATATCTTTTTAGACCACAGTTCCCAGAAATGCCTGTCAGCAGGAAACCTTAGTCCTTTTTAAAAAATGAAAGTTTAATCCAAGCCACCCCAAGTAATTTGATGGGACACTTCATAATTACTGAATAAGTTTCATATTCACAAGCCATAAAGGACGCAAGTAGTCATGTTGTAGCCGTTCTATTGATAACTTCTGACAACAAGCTTTGGTGCATAGTAATGCTGTGATGGAGCCATAATGTTTGAAAGCTGCTCAGTATGTAGGTGACACTGCTTGGCATGTCTGTTCCACTAACAGCAATTGTTAAGGAAAGAATCTCTGAATGAAACACAAGATGAGTACATTTTGGATCTTTCATGAAAGTAATGAAATACATGACGTACCCACTGACTTCTCACATTTGTTTCTTTAATTCTTTTTATAGCAGGAAACCTCTTACATAAGCAGGCTATCTACCATCCTCTGCATGTTAGAAGTGCAGTTTTGTAAACAGAGCTCAGGCGATTTGCTGCAGCATGTGAAACTGAAAAAAATGTTGTTGTAAACTAATAAAGTGATATATCCATCAAAGCAGGGAGTAGATACAATACCACTGGTTGTCTTGAACTGGACCATCTTAGCACACACCCTGTAACAATTTTTCCCAAAGCTAGTTTGGTTAAAAACTAAAATTAATCAATATGGAATATTAATTTGCTGAGCTCATACTACTTTAATTCAGTACAAATCAAGCCTTTGTTCTCAGAAATTAGTCTGTAGTTTCAGATGTAAAGCTAGGTCCTATACATCAGTGTTTCCCAAGTCCAAGTTTGCTGTTTGAGCTGAAAGTTCTTCCTAAAACAGTTGACTTTCATTTGGGGGAGGAATCAGATTACACCCCACCCTCATTCAATTTATTTTGGTAATGCTTCCTTTGGCAAGTGGTGTGATAGTTACAGTTTCCACCACCTACTCAAACATGTACAGTATAATTCTTGGGTGATGCCATCTCATCACATGCTATTTGTGTTAGATAATATCATCGCTGGGTGCCATCAGAAACACCACTATGGTTTACATGTTCCTTTCACTCGTTTGCCAATGGTTGTCAAAAAAGCCAGTTTTACTGCCACCTGTCAACGGGTAGCAATGTGCCATTTCATGAATCCAAACATTTGTTCCAGATACTTACAGATACTCAGGGATTGCATAATTCTTTTTTATGCCCTAGGTAGTGTTTCCTTACCTCTGTCTGAGCAATCATTACTGTTTAAGAAACAGCAGCAAATGAAAGTTTAGAGTAAAATGGTACAATTAAACCAAATCTGGGATAATGTAGTCTTTCAGATATTCTGGACCTCTGCTGTGAAGGACTTTGAATTGTGCACGGAAGCAAACTGGTAACGGGTTGAAGCTGTTTTTAAAATTATATGCTCCCTATATCTGGCCCCAGTCAGCATTCTGACAACAGCATTTGGGACCCACTCAAGTCTCTAAACAGTTTCCAAGGATAGCCCCACGTAAGGTGTGTTACAATAATCCAAACAGGATGTAATCAAGACATGTGTCACTGTAGCCAGATCTGCTGTCTCAAGAAATGGGTGCAGCTGTGTAAATGCACCCCTGGTCATTGCTGAAACCTGGGCATTGCAAGTTGAGTCCAGGAGAACATCCAAGCTACAAGTCTGAGATTTCAGGAGTAGTATAACTCCAACCAGCACAGATGGAGTCACTATTCCCTGATCTGACTTTGACTGCCCTGGAGCACCTCTGTCTTGTCTGGATTTGCCCTCATCTAGTCCATTACTGACAACAGACATTGGTTCAGTACAGAGACAGTTTCCTTAGAATCAGATGGGAAGGAGAGAGTTGAGTATTATCATATAGCTGCTGGATTGGTGCACTTTCAAGGAAATCATATTGCAGTGAGAAACATTTTGTCTTGTGTACAGAGTTGCACGTTGGGTGTGATAGTTTTATTGTTGAAGTTTCTTATCAGGTATTCTTTTTGTATGATCACATGCCTGTGCCTTGCTAGCTGACATGGCCTTTGAACTGAAAAAACACAAAGAGCTCCATGCAAACAAAAGAACATCAAGAATGCCTTCTCAAGACACTTTAGGACATCTGTGTAAGAGTATGCAAATACTGTTTAAGCATTCTGAAACCCCTGCCACTATTGAGAAAAGAAGTAGTTGTTCAAATGGTCCTCAAAATAATAATAATAATAATAATAATAATAATAATAATAATAATACTGTTTATTTATAGCCCGCTTTTCCAAGGAGATCAAAGCGGGTTACAACAGAGGTACTAAACAATGTACAATTTGCAACAGTATCTACATTATAAAATTTCAAACAAATACATCAAATTTTTAAAAACAAGATAAAAATTACAAACATTAAAAACCACAACAATAACTAGCTTACAAGTGCTAGTGTAACGGGGAGAGAGCAGATATCACAACGCCTAGGGGAAAGCCTGTTAGAAGAGGTAGGTCTGCAGCTTCTTCCTGAACAGGTCAAGGGAGGTAACCAAGCGGAGCTCACCGGGAAGAGAGTTCCAAAGCTGCGGGGCAGCTAGTGACTAACCTAGCTGCCATATTCTGCACTAATTGAAGCTTCTGGGTTTGGTACAAGGGTTGCCCCATGTAGAGCGCGTTACAGAAATCCAACGGAGAGGTTACCAGAGCATGTACCACAGTTTCAAGGTCCCCCCGGCCCAGGTAGGGTCGCAGCTGGTGTATCAGCCGAAGCTGATCACAAGTGCTCCTGACTGTTGCATCCGCCTGAGATGTAAGGTGGAGCGACGAGTCCAGAAGCACCCCCCAGACTGCGAACTGAGTCCTTCAGGGGAAGCGTGACCCCATTCAGGACAGGTGGACAAATCTCCATCCCTGGGCCCGGGGAACCTATCACCCGTACTTCCGTTTTCTCTGGATTCAAGCTGAGTCTGTTTTCCCTCATCCAGCCCATTACTGACTCCAGACAGGCATCTAGAGGAGAGATGGCATCCCTGGTCACTGCATCAGTTGGAGACACAGAGAAACATATTTGGGTGTCATCAGCGTACTAACACCACGCCCCGTGTCTCCGGATGATCTCTCCCAGCGGTTTCATGTAAATGTATAATTGCTCCAAAAACCAGACAACAGGTTTGTCTGAAAATCAGGCAACAGGTGTCCTTCTATGAGCACCTTAAGTCCCACTCTGGGAGACAAGTGGCATACAGTATGCCCTTGGCATACACACCCTCGCCGTATGCAGCTTTAAACTTACATGGATGGCGATCGGTGAGGGACAAAATGGCACATGCACCTGAAGTGCCTGTAATTGGGAGCGTGCTGCCGTTCAAATCAAAAGGACTCCAGCATACACTAAATTTGCCTTACATGGGAGGGGGGGAGGTCCAGAATGGATCCCCCACATTTGGCAGACTGTATATGCTGACCATCTGCTTTGGTCAGGGTTGCCTGGAATACTATGTCCAGTTCCAAACAACACAATTCAAAACAGATGTCGAGAAGCTAGAGAGTGTCCAGAGGAGAGTGACCAAAATGGTGAAGGGTCTGGAAACCATGCCCTATGAGGAGTGGCTTAGGGACTTGGGTATATTTAGCCTGGAAAAGAGAAGGTTAAGAGGTGATAAGGATTGCCCTGTTTAAATATTTGCAGGGATGCCATATTAAAATGGAGCAAGCTTGTTTTCTGCTGCTCCAGACAATAGGACCCAGAGCAATGGATTAAACTCCAGGAAAAGATAGTCCACCCCAACATTAGGAAGAACTTCCAAACTATTGTAGGGCCCGAACAGACAGGTCAAAATAAAGCTGCTTCAGGTCACTTTGGAGGTATGTTGTTTAAATGATGCATGCATCCTAATAGGCCAGAAGCTGTGCCAAAGCCACACTCCAGTCCTAAGGACTGGGGCACAGCTTCTGGCCTCTTAAGATGTGTGTGTCATTTAAACAGCATATCTCCAAAGTGACCCGAGGCAGCTTTATTTTGGCCTGTCTGTTTGTCTCCATAGTTGTGGTTTTGTAATTGGATTTTGGCCACCAAATTCAATGGAGCTTATTTTGAGCAAGTATCCTGAGGAGTCTACTTATAGTATGTTACATTCTAAGCATTCAGTAAACCATAGGTCATTTTATACTGCTAAATTCCTGCACCCCACATTTGCTGAACATTAACAGTCACAGATCCCACTTTAATCGCCACAGCTGCATCCTATGAAATCTGGAAGTCTGTAGTTTGGAGCACTCTGGCTGAGAATTCTAAATACCTTCACTAAACTATAACTCCTAGGAATCCACAGGATGGAGCCATGGCCATTGAAAAGGAAACATATGTGATGTAATTGCATAGCATGAAAAGTTATTTTTCTTCTTTACACCTAAAACCTGGGTTGAAGGGATAGGTGTACATTCATCAACTTCCTTTTGTTTAGATATATTTCTAGGCAAGAACGCAAGTTCTTTTCACTGTTGGTGGGAGGCAAGAGGTACTATAGCCCCAAGGCCAGCCCTACCATTAGGTAGAGTGAGATGGCCATCCTATGTAGTGAATTTTGAGGGAAGAAGCAAGGTACTACAGTACATTGTTGGTGAACATAGTTCTGTGTATCCCATGGCCTGGGTTGCCTTCCATCAAAGAGCTGAATGTAGTTTTTCATATTGACGCTAGAGAGCAGTAGAGAACCAAACTTGTTCCTCTAATCCTTTTTAGCATATAAAACAGTCATCTTACTTTGGCCTATGACTTTGTCTTGGCTCAAGCAACAAGGGGGGTAAATCTGCAGAAATATTTTGCCATCTCCTAATTGAGATATGTGATAGAAGGCATGTTGGGTGTGACAGATTTAGAATGGTTGGAAGTAGATACAGAGGAAGCAGATATAAGAATATGGAATATCTTTTTTAAGGACTTTATAAGGAAAGAAATAAAAATTATTGGAAACCCACTTATGAAAAATATAATAGAAATATGGTATGAACATAAAAAAGAATTAATGAATGAAGATTCAATAACAATGCCAATAATAATGGAAAAGAAATTCCCAAAGAATTTGAGAGGATTGTTAGATGAGGAGTTAAAAGAAAGGAAAATAGACAGAATAGAAGATTGGATAGATGTAAGAATAGAGAAAGGAAATGGACAGGATGCTTACCTGTAACAGTATTTCTTCGAGTGGTCATCTGCGAATACATACAAATGGGTTTCACTGCGCCTGCGCAGTGCTGTTCAGAAACTTCTAGAATCACTGGGCAAAGTACACTTTGCAACATATAGAAACTTTTTGGCGGTAACTCTGCCCACCTCTTATAAGGCCCCTGCATTCCCGCTCTTTTCCCCAGTTCCGAAATTTTTCGCCACGTGAGCGACATGAGAATGAGCCAATAAGAGCAGGACACAGAGGGGAGGATGGGCGGGATTTGTATGTATTCGCAGATGACCACTCGAAGAAATACTGTTACAGGTAAGCAACCTGTCCTTTTTCTTCGTGGTCTCTGCGAATCATACAAATGGGTTTAGACTGACAAGCTTAGGTAAGCGGCGGAGGGAGTGTCCTGAGACCAAATAAGGTTCAAGCAATGTGATTTTTATTGCTCACAATAAACTGTTTGAAACCAAACAGACTTATCAGTCTTGTTTTAAATGCACACAGATAAACTGTTTGAATCCAAACAAACTTTAGTCAGTCTTCTTTTTAAAGTACCCCATAACAGCCTGTGCCAGACAAGGCATAGCATTCCTGGAGTAGTCAATAACAGCATGAATGAGGTAATGCATCAGACCAAGTCGTGAGGTCACAAGACCTAGACAAACCATCAACAAGGGTAAACAGGTATGATACACAGAACACAGTGCAATAGTCAAGAGTGTAAACAGGTAATCAACATAACCATTATCTGAATAAAGGGATGTAAACCTTGAGGTGACCAGAGTGCATGTACATCAACAATTTTAATGTAAACCTGACACCAATACAGTAGTCCCTCGGGTTACGAAATTAATTCGTTCCGCCGCTCCGTTCGTAACCCAAGTAATTTCGCAACCCGAAAAGGCTTTCCGTTAGCGCTGGAAAGCCGCTAGCCGCGCTTTGCGTTTGAATTTCGCGCCGAAAAAAATTTCGTAACCCGAAAAAAATATCGTAACCCGGAACAGTTTTTTCCAATCTAACTTTTTCGTACCCCGGAAATTTCGTAACGCGATCATTTCGTATCCCGGGGCACCACTGTACTGCCCTACCAAAAGCTGCATCCCGTCTAGCCCTAGTGTCCAGCCTGTAATGCTTAATTGGACAGAACTTCGGGTTTGAGCCGCCATCCCCAGGAAAGTATGTCAGCAGCGGAGAAGAAGGAGAGGGAAACCACGTGGGAAGCCATTCCCAAGCGCTGCTTCGGTGCCTGCAAGGACCCGTCCGGACGCAGGAACTGCAAAAAGCGTGGCCCAAAGGCACAGTTTCTGCAAAACCCAGCCATCTGGAGAGCAAGGCCTTGCGGCTGGAGGATGAAAGTGGTTCAAAGGAGGCGTCCGGAAAGAAAACGCAGCAAGTTTTCAAAAAGAGGGGGAAGAAGCAACAGGAAGATTGCTAGCCTGGATGCTTGGAAATGCTATTGTGTATTGTTGTTTTTATGCTGATATTGTAACTGTTTTTATTGTATTTTATCTGTTATTGGGATGATATATCCTATTATTGTACACTGCCTTGATCCCTGGAAAGGCGGGATAGAAATAAAACTTTTATTATTATTTATTATTAAGATGACAATTTGGCAGAGGCGGATGGAGTCCAAGTGAGGGGATTCCGGCCATCTTGGCCAGCGTGTCTGGGGTCTTCTTGACTGGAAGGGGCAGCTACCAGCCCAGCGACGTCTGCATCTCGGCCCCCACTGGCCGTGGGAAGACCCTCGCCTTCATCATCTCAGAGGTCCAAGCCCTTTTGGACCGAGTCGTCTGCCACATCTGGGCGCTGGTAGTCCGGCCCACAAGGAACTGGCTCAGCAGCCAAACTGGGAGGCTCCCTGTGCCTTTTTCATCCAAGACAACAGCTGAGGCAAGGAGCTTGGGCATGGGGTGGGACCAAGGCTCTCTGAGGCTTCATCTGCCCTGCCTTCAACACCACCAGCCAGCTCCAAGCCAAACTGGGAGGCTGCCTGTGCCTTTTTCCACCATGGCAACAGTTGAGGCTGTTTAATATTCTTTGTCAGGATCGGGACCGGGGGGGGGGGGGGTTGAGAATGAAGATTAATTTCCTATTGTATCTGTTACTGTTATTTTTATTGTTGTTGTGAGCTGCTATGCACTATTTCTGTTGGCGTTTGTTGGGGGTTGTCTTATAACGCTGGGTGTCATCTTATAGGGCAGGTGCTGAAACCTCTGAGCCGGACTGGAGAATCTGTGGTTGCCACATATGGTGGGGGGAGCTCAAAAACAGCCGCGGCCACATCCCCACCGTATGCGACGATCGTATGAAAGCAACTACCACTCTGATAGTCTTGGAGACAGGGAGGGCTGAGCAGGCAGGGAGAGCTGACCAATCCAAGCAGGCTTTGTATACAACAAGATTTCCTGCTAAGGACCTGCATGTCATTTGAATTAAAATTACCATATTGAAATAAAATCTGATGTTTTTTAAAAATTTTATTTGGTGTGCGTTGGAAGAGGGGTAGTCTTATATGGTGAGTATATCTCAAACTCTATATTTTAACTGAAAAAGTTGGGGGTCGTCTTATACGCCTAGTCGTCTTATACGCCGGAAAATACGGTATTTTGTTTTTGCTATTTATTGCTAGTGTGATTTGCCATGTTATTTGATTGCCATTGTTATTTGCTATGTATTTTTTTACTGTTGTAAGCTGCCCTGATTCTTTCTGATTGGGCGGGATATAAATAAATAAATTGTTACTATAAATGTCATTGGCTGGGACCAAACAGCAGCTTTGCAGACATCCTCCAAGGGCACCCCAGCCAAAAAAACGGAGGATGCTGCTACCACCCTGGTTGCATGAGACCATGCCCTGGTCGGTAAAGGCCTGCCCAACAGTTCATAGCAGAGGTGGATGGTACCAGCCACGCATTTTGAGAACATCTGCGGTGACACTGGCAGTCCCTTCTTCGGTTCCGAGTAACACTGGAACAATCTCTCGGAGCGGCTCGAACCTGAAGTTCTGTCCAAATAGAAGGCCAAAGCCCTCCTAACGTCCAAAGTGTGTAAAGTCCGTTCGACCTCCGTTGTCGGGTTCGAGGCCAGGGTAGGCAACACAATGTCTTGATACATGTGAAAGGCCGACACCACCTTCGGCAAGAAGGTAATATCGGTACGGAGGACCACCTTCTCCCTATGAAACCTTAAAAATGGTTGGTCTCTCCGCAAAGCACAAAGTTCACCCGCGTGGCGGGCAGATGTGATGGCCACCAGGAAAGCAGTCTTCCAGGTTAAGAGTCTCAAGTCCATTGTGGCCATCGGCTTGAAGGGCTTGGCTTGCAAGGCTGACAGCGCAGCATCCAGGCTCCAAGCCGGAGTCGGTACCAACACTGGGCGGGGGGTACAGGTTTCCACAGCCCTTTAGGAAACCCTTCACCAAGAGGTCCCTGAAAAAATAAGGTTTGTCCCCAAACTGGAAGTGGGAACAAATAGCAGACAGGTAGCACTTGATGGAGGTTAGGCAGAGCCCGGCCTCCAAATGTGCCATCCCGAACTCCAGTACTACTGGAGTGGTGACTTGGCTCGGGGAGAGGTCCTTCTCAGCCAGGAGCAGGAGAAATCTCTTCCATTTGAAGGCATAGGACCTACGGGTGGAAGGCTTTTGGGCTGCACGGATCACCCTCCGTACTGAGTCTGGTAGTGCTGCTAAGGATGGAGTCTCCAAGCCACCAGCGGTAGGCGATCTATGTCTGGATGGCGGACTTGCCTGTCCTGGATCGTGAGTAGGTCCGGGCGAAACTCGATGCGGAGGTAGGTTCTCCTCAACAGGTGTGGCAGGGATGGGAACCACGGCTGCCTGGGCCACCACGGTGTGATGCGGATCGCGTCCAACCAGTCCGCTGTCATATTGGACACCACTCGGACAATCAATGGGAATGGAGGGAGTGCGTAGAACATCTCTCCTGACCACTGAAAGGCGAACGCGTCTCCGAGGGAATTCCTGTTGTGCGTCCTGAAACAGAACCGGGGACAATGGGTGTTGGCATCAGTCGTGAAGAGGTCGATCAGAGGGGCTCCCCATCGATCGAATATCTCGCCCACCGTGTCCGGGTGAAGCCTCCATTCGTGTGAGACTGATGATGACCTGCTGAGCTGGTCTGCTAGGTCATTGTCCTCTCCTGGGAGGTGCACCGCCTGGAGCAGGATCCATCTCGGAATGCACCAATCCAAAATTCGCAAGGTAATGTCCAGAAGAGTCTCGGACTTGGTTCCTCCTTGTTTGTTTATATAGTAAAGGACTGTCGTGTTGTCTGTTCTGAGGACCACCTTTTCGGTCAGGGTCAGCTCGAACAACCTCAGAGATTTCTCCACAGCCAACATCTTGAGGGCGTTTATGTGGAAGGCCTTTTCTTCCCGGGACCATTTCTCTTCGACAATTAAGTCCAGAAAATGTGTGCCCTAGCCTTCTCGGGATGTGTCCGTTGTTAAGGTCAGCTGAGGTTGTGGAGGAGAAAATGGCAAGCCGATGCAGACGTTTTGGGTGTCTATCCACCATCTGAGGGAACAAGCTATTGGCCTTGGGACCGTGAGCCATTTGTACAGCAGGTCTGCCATCGGGTCGAAGACTGCCAGGAACCACGTCTGGAGTGGTCGAAGACGCAGCCTTGCCCACGGAGTCACGAAGGTTCTTGAAGCCATATGGCCCAGGGCTACCTGAACGTCCCTGGCTCTCACCCTTCTGTAGGTCAAAAGCGGGTGTATGGAGGCTACCAGCGCCTGGAAACGGCCTGGAGGGAGATAAGCGGTGCAAGCGTCGGCGTCTAAGACGGCCCCTATGAACTTAACCCTTCTGGAAGGGGTGAGGTGTGACTTCTCCATGTTGACCAGCAGGCCGAGTGAGCCGAGAAGAGTTAAGGCAAAGTCGATGGCCTCCAGGAGCTCCCCTCCCGAAGTGGCTGCTAGGAGCCAGTCGTCCAGGTACGGGAACACCCTGTAGCCTCTCTGGTGGAGGTAAGCCACTACCGGCACAAGGCACTTGGTGAAGACTCTCGGTGCTGTCGCCAGTC
The DNA here is from genome assembly GCF_019175285.1 of Sceloporus undulatus. Classification (NCBI taxonomy): domain Eukaryota; kingdom Metazoa; phylum Chordata; class Lepidosauria; order Squamata; family Phrynosomatidae; genus Sceloporus; species Sceloporus undulatus. The sequence continues at coordinate 235,904,086 of NC_056523.1, forward strand.
CGAAGGGGAGGACGTTGTAGTTGTAGACGTCGGAGCCGATGGCGAAGGTGAGGAATCTCCTGTGGGACTCGTGGATCCCGATATGGAAATATGCATCCTTCAGGTCGATTGTCGCGAACCATAGTCCCTGGTGGAGAAGGGGCAGGATAGAAGCCAGAGTTACCATCCGAAACCGACGATAGTGGAGGAAAAGGTTTAAGTCTCTCAGGTCCAGGATGGGCCTAACTCCTCCATCCGGCTTTGGCACTATAAAGTATCTAGAGAAAAAGGCCCTTGCGAGGTGATTAGTCCGCACCGGGGAAATGGCCCCTTTAGCCAATAGCAAGCGCACTTCGTTGAGAAGGGTGTCCGATGGTGAGGTGGAAATAAAGGCCCCTGTTGGAGGGAGCTCCTTGAACCCGAGGGCATAACCCCTATGGACGATGTTAAGTGCCCACGAGTCTGTGGTTATAGAGGCCCAGGTGTTAGCAAAGGGCCTCAAGATGTTCAAAAAGAAAGGGGGAGAGACAACGAAGCACGCAGGGACACCTCAGGACCTTTTCTTGGTTTGGTCCGAGTCCTGCCGGCGAGGTTTACGGTACCATGCAGGAGGCCCCCGTCTGCCTGAGGAAGAGGAAGATTGGAAGGGGTACCTAGGCCGCTGGGTTCCCTGATGCTGTCCTTGTCGGTCCTGATGGAAAGATCTGAAAGACTGGCCCTGAGACTGCCATGGGCATTGCCTTCTCCTGAACTGTTGTGTGGAGGAGGAAGACATACCGTGTCTCTTGGCCGCGGCCTTCATCTTAAACTTCCTGTTGAGATGGTTGTTGGTCTCAGAGTTAAACAGGTTGGAGTCTCTTCTATGGCCGCTTTACCCCGGGGTCAAATCGGTGCCACGAAGCCATGCATGGCGGCGCAGAGCCATCGAGGCAGACATTGCTCTGCCCACACAATCAGTGACATTATGGGATGCCGTAATGAGCCAACCTAGAATGGAATGGGTCTCGTCCCTGATCTTGACAAGCTTCCGTTGTGCATCGTCCGGGATCAGGGGTGAAATGTCTTCCATTAGAGCTAGGACGTAGGCCCCCATACATGCGGTGTAATTGATGGCTTTCGCTGCCAACGAAGCAGCCGAGTAGGCCTTTTTAGCTAGGCCGTTGATCTTGCGGGCCTCACGGTCGACTGGAGACGTGGCTTGTTTATGCATGGAAGCCAGTTGAGCCCCCTCGACGATTGCCAAGTTCTGTCTAGGATGGCTCACCAGCCAGGAACAGCTCTTCGGAGATACCCTATACAGAGACTCGATCTTCCTTGAGGTCCCCACCAGTGAAGCTGGAGAGTCCCATGACTTCTTAATGATTGTTTCAAGAGATGGCAGGAGTGGGGATGGTGGCGTTTGCACACGCCCATGAACCCGACGCTCCACTGGGTCCTTTGCTGCCTCCTCCGGGTATTCCAGATCAATGTCGAGGGCCCTGGACATCTTAATTACATGTTCATTAAAGGTCCGGAGATCATCTGTTGGGGAGGCTGGCTCCGGACGGTGCATGCTCTGTGGGGAATCTTGTGGTGAGAAGTCATCGTCGGAAGGGTTTTCGGAGGATGGAATCACCTCGGGCTCAGAATCCATGTCGGATTGGATCTGTAGTCCTGCCTCATCCTCAGGCTCCTGTAGAAGGGTCTCCAGCCGGGCTCGTGGCTCCAGGTGCTTTGACACCGGTTCCGACGCTGTCGGTTTCAACGGCCTTGACAACGAGGGTCTCATAGATTGACTGCAGACCTTACGGGCATGACGTCCCTCCTCGAACTTACGGAAAGCTGTTTCCCTCGGCACTGCCATATAGTAACGATCCGTGTGGGAATCGTAAAATACGTTGGGGTCCTCCGGGTGTTTAGGATCAGTCTCAGCGGGAACCTCATCAGAATGGCAAGGGACCGGGGTCGGTGAGTGATGTCGTCTGAGCGAGGCGTGGTCCTGGTCCAGGTCCCCCATGGGTACGGACAAATCCGAGAGTGGTTCATCCTCCTTCTTCTGGGACGGAGTCTGACTTCGGTCTTGTGGCCTTGTCTGGGGCACCAGGATCGATGTGGCATCCAGCCGGGCTGGGGAACGATGTGCAGTCCTAGAAGAGCGTTCGGAGCCCTTAGGAGTTCGTCTTATTGGAGGGTCTCCGGACGGTTTAGCCTTCTTTGGTGATGACGGGGATGGTTTAGCCTTCTCCGGTGACGACGAGGGTAACTCAGGTGCCTTGGACTTCCTCTTCGGGGCTTTCGGGGCCTCAGGAGTAAAGAAAGGGTTGACCTGCAGGTCAGAGATGACGGGCCCAGAGGATGCCGTCTTGGGAGTCTTGTCTCTCTTTTTAGAGACCATACCAGCCAACTCCGACCCAGGCGTCATGTCCTTTCTCCCCTGGCTGCAGCTCCCGAGGTGTCCAGGGGCATGAAGCCCCAAGGACACCCCTTTTCTAGGCCATGGGAAAGTGGCATTTTGGCATGGAAAAATGCCGGATTAGGGCCTCTGGGCTGCCGGTATGGCTGCCCTGGCCCCAATCCTCAGCAGAAAGGGGCAGCTGTGGACCGTATATTTTCCGCGGCCTATACTGGGCCATAGCTCTGTTAGAGACTGAGGAAGCAAAACATGACAACTGGATTAGAGCTAGCATGTGGGCTTGTCTTCAGAGGGTATTTTAAGATATGTAAGTCCCAGGCCATCAAAAGATTTGAGATATGTACATTTAAGCAATTAAGCATTGTTAAGGAAGGTACCAAAAATACAGCAGAAAGTATAACATGGGAACAAATAAAGTTTAATGAAATTCAATGGGACTAGATAAGAAGTATAGAATCATATAATTATAGAATTGGAAGAGACCGCAAGGGCCATCCAGTCCAACCCCTGCCATGCAGGAACTCTCAATCAAAGCAACCCCGACAGATGGCCATCCAGCCTCTGCTTAAAAGGAACATAACTAAGAAATAGACAAAATGGATTAACAGTGTAGCGAGAGGGACAAAATTTCTTTATAATGATAAACAGAACATCTCTTCCATATTATGTAAATAATATAAAACTGCTATTTTTTATTTTAATTTTATGAAAATAAAATAAAAAATAAACAGTTGAGCATATTAAATGACCCCTGTAGCAAGAGACACAAGAGTTATCCACAGCAAATGGCCAAAAGGAGAGTAGTGTCCATATCTGCTTTACAAATATGTCTCAAGATAAATATCCTAGTTTAATCCTCAGCTGACAAATTCCTCCCCACCACTATTTCACTGTGGGAAGAGTATGTATTATATGGCTAAAGAACAAAGAGCTAATCATTTATTTCTCCCAGTTCTATTGAAGTTAATGATCTATCTTCCATTCCTTTCCCAGTTCCTTCCTCTCTAGCTTGGAGAGGGAAACTTTCTCTGACGATAAAAATCAGTTAAAGCTGTGCTAAGTCAACATCCACTGATCATGCATGAATAACCAATAGTGGGGTATTCACAGCAGACTTGTGCATGCTGGAATCAGAGACCAAGTTCAAACAAGATCAAGGCAGAGGCTTTGCAAGAAATCTCTTTCTGGCTGTATTTTTACACTTTGAGTCACTGGAGCCTTTAGTCTTTCTCTATCACTTCTACAAATCTGGAGAGCTGACATTCCTATCCCATCAGTATGTATATTTGACAATGAGAAACTATTGGCTGGCACTGTCATTAAACAAATAAAACTTGATTTCTACCAAGATTCACACCCAGGGAAAGCAGAAGTTACTTTTTAGTTGCATTAAGCTGCAGCAAAGTATGCTTCTCCTGAATCAGGTTTCTTTTAAGTCATGATCAGAATATGTAAACTGTACTAAACAGTGGTGGCCATAAAGCAGAGGTGGGGAACCTACAGCCCTCCAAGTATTACTGGATTACATTTACTATCAGTTATTCCTATTGGCTCTGTTGCCTGGAGCTGATGGGAACTGGAGTCCAGAAACATCTAGTGGAATCACAGTCTCCCAGACCTTGATATAAAAGTTATTATTTATCCTGGTAGAATTCAAAGTTATGGCCATGTTACTCTGTGGAATCAGTATGCAGAGAGATCTTGTAGCACCTTTGAGACTAACTGCAAGAAAGAAGTTGACAGCATGAGCTTTGGTAGACTTCAGTCTACTTCCAAATGCATCTGAGGAAGTAGACTGATATTTAGTTCCCTCTAAACATTTATTCTGCTCCAACAATTAAGGAACAGAGATTAGAAATGTGGATAGGCATTCTATATTGCAGTTACAGATTTGTAACCTATAGTTATTGCTCCAAATTCAGGAAGACTATGTATTCTTACTGTAAAACTACATAAATGGACCCCCAGCAGCTGTATTGGATGAAGGAAGTCTGTTCAGATCTGAGCAGGGCTCAAGGAGGAGGTTATAGAGGGAGGAAACCCTGAATCGAGTGTGGGTGTCTTAAATATAGCTCATACCCAATTTGGGTTTTCACCCCTATGTCATATAAAAAGAATGCAGTGAGCCCAGGGGGAAATGGTCCATGTAGACAAGCCATAGGTTTCTAAACTGGAGGCAAATATGCCTAAGTTAAGTTGCTTCAATGAGAAGTCGTCTTCCCATTCAATAATACTCATCAGCTGAGGACAGGATCATTTCCTCTGCTCACCTTTCTATCCCTCTGATCAAGGGACTTGTGCTAATGATGAATTGACCATGGCTACATTACCTATGAGGGATGCAGACTTTTCAAGAGGGTAGGAGTGAGACTGTGTCAAGTCCAAGGTTGGAGAACAAGTAACCTACAGTTCAGGACCAAACTGGGGTGGTGCCTCCTTCATTGGATATGGATGTTGATACAGTTATTGTAGATTTAATTACATTAAATTCACTATTAACTATGAATGTCAACTGATTGAGCAGTCAAACCCACCTTAATGAAATGTAAAGGGAAAATTTTGTAATTTCAGGACATTAGAAACCATTTACAAATAAAACTAAGGAGCTTATTGCACCACTAAAAAACCCAACTTACCTCTCCCGAGTTGAATTCTAATTCAGGAGGCAACTAGGTTCTATTGCACATAAATTGCTGCCAAATCTGTAAGTTGAATACAGCCTTCATCAGCCCAGGTCTCAGGAGTGTTCAGGAAGCCGCTTTTCAAAGTCAGAAAACTCCCGACTGCATCTGGGCTATATTCAGCCAGTGGATTTGGTGGCAAATTATGTGCAAATGCTTCCTGAATTAGAATTCAACTCAGGAGAGGTAAGCCAGTTTTTTTTAATCAGTGCAATAAACTCCTACGAGCAGATGTTACCATTTTTTTTGCCCAATTTTGTCCAATAATCCTTTTTTTACACCCATCAGCAAATCATCTGACAACTAAATAGGTAACCTATTGGAGGGACTTTCTTGCTTTCATTTTGACAAATCTATCAGTACATGCAATTATTTGGTTAACAACTGTAACTTTCTTCTGAGAACATCAGAAGTTGAGAGGTGATATAATAAGCATTTTTAAATATCTGAAGGGATGTCATGAAGCAGATGAAGCAAGCTTCTTTTCTGCAGTTCCAGAGATTAGGACACAAACCAATTGATTCAATTTGCCCAAAAGAAAGATGGAGAGGTGATGTATCACAACATTAAGAAGTACTTGGGCTGGATGACTTTTCCACATCTTTCAAACTCTGATTCCATGAAATGTGATGACCTTTTCTTACTTCTTTGTAGGTTATAAGCCATCTGTTATCAGTTTCACAGGGATGCAACTGAGGATTCTAAATTCATTTAGCTTTATCATCATATTCACCTCCTCTTTTTGTTCTAAGGAGGTTAAAGGAGTATTTCAACCTAATCTGCCCCACTCAGAGCTGTTATTTTTTTTTACTCCTCACCAATTTTGTGTGTCTTCAAGTTGTTTCTGAGTTATGGAAACGTTAAGGTGCACCTATGGAATCCTGGGATTTTGTGTTGTGAAGCACCAGCACTTTGGCAGAGTAAGCCAAAAACCTTGTAAAACTACAAATTGCAGGCTCCCACAGGATGGAGCTACAACACTTAAAAGTGGTGTCAAACTGTGGATGCATCCCTAATCTTGCTTAACCTAGGATAAAAGGCAGGAGCTTTTATGCCTTCAGATGTCTTGATGAAAAACTCTCAGTAATTCCACCTAGCATGGCCAATAGTAAGGGATTATGGGTGTTATAGTTCAAAATAGCAGGAGGGCCAAAAGTTCCCTATCCAGTGGACTATGATGCTGATGATGTTACTGACCTAGATGTACATTAACAAGCCTAAGCCTAAAGAATCTTTAGGCTTAGGCTTGTTAAGGTACAAGTGCTATTCTAGATGTTCCTCCTGCTATTTTCATAATCTCATGAATTTCCAAGGAATTTCTCTGCAAAAGAACTATTAGTTTCCAGAGTCTGATCCTGGAGTCCTGAATATTTCTCTTCTGATATTAGAAGCACTGTTAATGCATTTATTGAGCTTTATGTAGTTCAGTAACCAGACAAATGTTCAGTTTCATTAGCTTAGCAGAGGCAAAAATGCAGACACCTGATCTGACTGGCAATCAAATAAATTCATTATCTCAGGCGCAGCAATGTGATTTCACATTACACATTGGGAGGAAAGACTTGATTTTCCATAGTCAAGTTTCTTGGCACTAAAATAATAAATTGAATTACTTTGTACTCCAGAAAAAGCTCCTTGGGAATTAATTGAGATTAAAGCTCTTCTGACGTTTCCATTCATATCTGAAGACCTTTCCTGAACAATTTTAGTGTATTGTTAAATATTGACTTTTAGATTTTCTACAAACCATGAAATAAAGATGTATCACATCATGGGGTAATATAATTCCATATTAAACTTGACTAAAATTACACATGTGAATGTTACCCACTGCAAAATTCAGTGGCCTCTGGATTTTTGCTGAAAACTGATGTTCACCAGGCTCAGTGAAGGCTGAATATCTGAAGTAC
>NC_056523.1:235936047-235978968 GCF_019175285.1 Sceloporus undulatus
ACAGCGCTTTATAAATAAAGGTTAATAATAATAATAATAATATTTAGGAATTTTTTTATATCATATAGAGGGAAACCATTAATGTTATTCTTCACAATATGAGTAACTCTAGATTCTAAACTGATCATTAAGTCCCATGTCTTCATCTTTATGTCATGCATTTCTCACTCTTTTATTTTGGCCATTTCAATCTTCTTTTCCTTTTCAATTTCTTTTTCCTTATCAAGTTTCTCACTTTCTATCCTAGCCATTTTTATTCTTTATTTTATTCTCCAAATCTCTATACTCTCTTGAGGTTCAGAAATTACTATGTCAACACTAGCCACCATCTCTTTTCTAACCTCTTCCTTTTCCACCATTTCTGGCCCTACTGGAGGTTTGACTTTCTTGGGAGGCATGTTTTAAGTATTTCCCTACAAATACCTAAAACGTTTACCTCGGGAAATACTCAAATGTGACTGTGTTTCCACTTAATATCACAGATCCACTTGAACCTTACAGTTAGGTCAGTGATTCCTTACTTTACCACTGACTTTTACCTCAGGAATCACTTTTATTTAACTGTGCCTCAACTACGCATAGAGACTCCACCTGAATATCAAATCAGATTAGTGATTCCTTACATTTATCACAGACGTTTGCCTCAGGAATCACAAAAGGGTGCTTTTCTTTCCTACTAGTCTCTTAAAATTACCTCAGGACTTCTACCTCAGAGACTAGTCACTTTTTAGCGTGGTCAGTTTCTGAATAACCTCTTACCAATACCCCTTTGCTGTTACCTAGATTTGCTGTAACCCCTTTGCTGTTACCTAGATTATTCTACTGACATGAATGCCTAGATTTTTTCTTTTATTTGTAGGTTTTCCTTTTCCTCTGTTTAAACCTACTATCAGGTGTCTGGTATTTCCACTCAGACCCCTTTAACCAAAGCACACCTCCAGCTACCGGATTTTTCGAATCCCGGCGCTCTACAACTGTACACCTTTCCTCTTTCAGTCCCCTACAATTTACCTCAGCAAATTACCTCAGGGACTGATACTAACCCTCTTATCCAGCTTTGTTAGTCTACAGTTAATCTCCTACAAAGTACCCTTGACCATTACCTCAGAGATTATCCTCACTGACTTATGCCTCTTTAAACTGTTGAACTTTTTATTTTCTAAGTTCAAATAAAATCTTGGGTTTCTGGTAACTCGAACTCAGAACCCGGTAACACCAATTGTCTCCAGCACACTTCTCATCATATTTTCAGCCACTGGATTTTACGTATCCCACCACTGCCACCAAATATGTAACGATCCCCAACAACAACACAATCCCTTACTATGATGGCAGGCACCTGGGAGTTTTTATCATCCCACCGCTGCCACCAAATATGTGATGAACACCCTTTCTATTGTGGCAGGTGCTTGGGACTTGTATTATCTCATCGCTGTCACCCAATATGTAACGACTATTTATGCTCTATCACCAAATATAATTGATGACAACACCCTGTTTAAAACTCAGGTTCACAGTGTTATATAATAGTAGCATGGATGTAATATATATGGCAGGCAAGCCTTTAGATAAAACAAAATATGAACTTTATTGAACAAAGGGTTTGAACAGATATTACTTGAACTGAATGTCATTAAACAGCTGTTCAGGCATGTGTTACTTAGTTACATTTGTACTCTTTGTTATTGTTATTCCTCTTTCCTCAGATATTCTTTAACCACCTCAGGACTTCCCTGTCCCTCTTTAGGCAATTCTTTTTACTAACTCAGCCACCAAGGCTATAATGTCACTCAAGAAATTATGTAACCCAAACCCCTCTTTTAGAGTCTGGCTACAGAGTCTCTCTTCTCTAGACTCCCAAAACTAATACTGTCCCTCTCTGGACCTATCAGACCCTTTCTTGGTCTATTATCAATGCCCCCTCTAACAAACTGCTGTTCCCTCAGGAACTACTGGAAAACAGTCCTCTCTTGGACTCCACTGTTCCCCAACTCTCAAATCCCAACTGTCTCCCCAACTGAACTCCAGCTCCAACCTTCAACATTCTAAACCCTAACTGACCAAAACCAACTGCCAAGCAGAATCTTCAAACTCTTCAGCCAGCACCTGATTGGCTTAGGGTCTCTGGCTTCTGATTGGCTGGTTTGTGAGTCAGTTCATCACAGTTCCATCCTATAGAATTAGGTCTTTTAGTTCATGGAGGGGAATTTAGCAGTCTCTGCCAGAGAACAATAGTGCCTCCCCTAACTACAAACCCCAAGGTTACATAGGATGCAACCATGGCACTTACAAGTGGGACTGAAGTGCTATCATTGTGTAATATGAAAGGGCCCAAGGCCTCTATCATCATGCTCTTGGAGCAATTGCTGAGAAAAGTTTGCTTGGAGTCTGAAATGTTCAGCTTGGCTCCTTATCTTGTGTAATCATGACATTAGCTCCCCTCCCCTCCCTTTTTCCAGAATACTATAATTTGCTATTTGGCAGGTAGAGTTAAGGCAAAGAGTCTGCAGCTGCTTTCACACTGCTTGATTAAATCAAATAGTATAGGTTTGAAGTAGATTAGGAAAGCATTAATTTTTCCCGACAGCAAAATTGACTGAATAACAACCCTAATCCACCTCATGCCCAGAGAGGCTCGAGTGCTCGGTATAAATAACCCCCTGAAACTTTGTGTTATGAACAATAAGCCAGTCGCCTGTGATAAATTGGGCTGCCAGATCAGAAAAGAAAAACAAAACCCTACAAGGGGCCTCTGCAAATAATCCCACATCACATGGGATAACAATTTGGTTGCAGGTTGGCTCAGAGTCTGCAGAGAAGATGCAATCCAAATTCGCCAATCTGAGCTTCGCGGACAAAGAGGAACTTGTAAACCTGTATAAACTGGGCTGTACATAACCATGCCTATTGCCAGCAGTGGCAGGGAAAAGCAGCATCTTGTGGTATATCCATCTGTCTGTCTATCTCTGAGGATGTATCCACAGTAGAGATATAATCCAGTTTGACACCACTTTAACTGCCATGGCTCAGTACTACTGAATTCTGGGAACTGATTTCCCAGGATGGAACTGCTACAGTTAATGTGGGTATAGAACAGTGACAAATTTGTCCTGTGGATAGGCCCCGTGATGCTTAGCACTCTCTTTAAAAAGCACTCTTATTAGGCTTAAATCAGTATCCATGCTTGGTTCTTATTAAAACATTTCCATTTTTCTTTTACATTCTTCTACTCAAAGGAAGCCATGCCACGCTATTGATAAGCAGTATATTTCAGCCTAATCTTATCTATACATGTCGTTTTGCTTCCTGCTTTAACAATTTTTACTTCATGAGTCAGTTTGGATTTTTTTTTTACGATCAGAATTACAGATAGGAAAGCGGCACTACAGCCAATAATATCCAGGCAGGGTGTGTTTTCCACAATGTTCTCTTCTTTCATGTAAGACGTTAACATTAGCATCTCCCTCATATAGCTGCAGAATTTCCAGCTCATGGAGTCTGTTTTCAAGCTCAAATATGGAGCATGGCTGGCTAACTTAAAAAAAAAGCCACAGTGCTTTATGTTGAATAATGTTACTCTCAATACCTCATGTGAAGCAAACATCTTTTTGGAGCCTCTGTCATTCACATTCACTCTATGCCACTGATATATTTGCCAATAAGGAGCATTCCAGGGCCACCCAATTTCTTGCTGTTATTCCTCATCATAAATGTATGGCTACAAACTTAATTTTGGGTGTTAATAATTTTTTGCACATGCTCATGACCTGACTGGGATTTTGGGGGTGGCTAGATTGAAAAGTGGAGTCAGGTGCTTCTGTAGAAGGGGGAATTTCAGCAGGTGTCTCTGGTTACGCCACCGGGCTGCATCTGCACAGCAGAAATAATGCAGTTCCACACTGCTTTATCTTGTCATGGCTCAATGCTATGGAATTCTGAAATGTGTAGTTTTGTGAGATATTTAGCATTCTCTGTCAGCTCTGGTGCCATGCCAAACTACAAATTCCAGGACTCCACAGGATGGAGCCATGGCCGTTAAAATGGTGTTATACTGCATTAATTTTGCAGTGTAGATGAACCCCAGGTAACAAACAACACCTGCTGGAATTTCTTTTTCTACAGAACAAACGAGAGCCAGTGTGGTGTAGTAATTTGGTCACTGAATTACAGCTCTGGAGACCAGAGTTCTAATCCTGGCTCTATAGTCAAGTCTTCCAAACCTTTACTAGTCTGTGGCCTACATCTAGTGCTAAACCTCACTTAAATCAATGAAGTTAACTGTGCTTCAAGGGAGCCAGTGTTGTCTAACGGTTTGAGTGCTGGGGTAGGACTTCAGGAGACCAAGATTCAAATCCTGAGTCAGTCATCAAAACCCTTGGGCAATCCACATTTTCTCCGCCTCTGAGGATGGCAATGGCAACCCCCCCCCCCCAAAGAAATTTGCCAAGAAAACATATGGGTCGCTATAAGATGGAAACAACTTGAAGGCACACAACAACAACAGAACCATGAAAGGTACTGGGACATTTTCGTTTCCACTCTGGCATCTCTAGACATTTGCTTATTGTTCTAAAAGCAGTTGCACAGATGCTGCAGTATTGGCGTCTGTTCTTTTTGCTGATGGAGGGTGGCTTGTTCCTGAACAGTTGGGTTTGATGGCTGAAGAGACTTTGAGAAATAGCACTGAGTTTCCCTACTAATGGAAGCCATTAATATCCTTATGTCACCAAGATCCATTGCAACAAATGCCACCCACATTTCAGGCTGCTACTGAAGATTATATTTTTAAATGCAGCCTGAGGCAGAGTAGCAAAGGCATCCCTCACCCACCCAGTTCAAAGTGTGTGGTGTCCAAAGCCTGCCAAGTTATTTTGGCTTGTGAGGTAGAAAATCCCATAAGCTTCTCTTCTCACCCAACAGTAGAAATACAGCTGTGCATATTAAGTAACAATTCCCTCTCCTTTTGTGATCTCTCATACCTGAAGCAGGTGCTTCATTTTGCCTACTGGTCGGGCCAGCCTTTCTCAAGCTGAATCCATACTGCAGAAATATCCCCCAGTCGACACTGCTTTAACTGCCATGGCTCAATAATGCTATGCAATTCTGGGATTTGCTATCTGACAGGGAAGGCTAAATGTAACAAAACTATATTCCCCAGAATTCCACAGCACTGAGCCATGGCTATCCAAATGGTGTCAACCCGGATTATATCTGTAGAGTGGATGCAACCTCAGTCAGAGGCTAACTCTCCCAAGATGTCCTGAATTTTCTTCCACCCCTTTCACAGTCCTCAGTTTTGTTTTCTTTCCTTCTCTGCCCATGCTAGCAAACGGCTGAAAAAAGATGATTCCCCCCCCAACTCCACATCTAAAACATCTTAAAAGGTCCTTTAAAAGTAACTTTTGATAGCACTGTAACTAGATATGGTTACTCAATACATTAGCAAAGCATACTCTGCCACTATCTTGCTTTAGGCAGGCAGCTGCAGTCAATTATCTGCCCACCTACTTTCTTTAAATTAAAAATATTTTATTGATTAAAATACCATACAATTAACATTTTAATAATGCATGTTATTTATTTACAATTTCTTCTTCTAACTCAATAAAGCACAATTCCCCCCCCAAGCTTCACTTTCTATGCTGGGAATACATTAGTTGTTTACTAAAATTTTTCAAACTTTGTTTACTTATGAAAATTCATACAAAACCCATGTTATATCCACAGATGAATGCTGTTCATCTTCCAGCAACCATGCGTTATAATTACTATTACTATTTAATTAATCCTTAAATCCCCATATTACCATTACACTCCAATGTTTATTTATATATTCTATCACCTGCTCCCAACTTAGTACAAATTTCCCTAGTCTTTCATATTTCATAAGACATGTCATCTTATCCAATTCTACCATTTCTACGAATTTTTCCATCCAATTTTGAATTTCTGTCATTGAATTTTCCTTCCATTTTTGAGTAATCAATATTCTTGCTGCCTTAATCATATAGTATAGAATTCTTTTGTTGTTATTGTTGTCGAATCTTTCCTGTATCATAATCAATAAATATAATTCCGGTGTCATTTCAAATTTCATTTAGTATTTCTTCAATTTTTTTTAATCTTTTAATTTTAATCATGTTCACCACAGAAGAAATAGAGTTCCCCTTTTTCTCTTACAATTGTAACATTTATCATCTATTTTTATATACATATTTTGGATAATTTTTCTGGGCTAATGTACCTTCTATGCTGCATCTTATAAATATTTTCTCTTATATTTTGAGCTAATGATATTTTTGTTGTCTTTTCGCATACTTTCCCCCATTTATTTATTAATATTATGTTGCAAAGTGTTGAGTCAATGTCCTCCTCCATCTTTGCCACTTCTGCCTTTTTCTCCACCCTACAAGGTGCTGCCTCTATCAATTGGCACGATCAGTAAAACCTCAGGTGAATAAAGGTTCGGATTTGCCTGTTCCTTGTCTTTGCTGTAATTCCTGCCACTTCCTCCATCCAGCTTAGCTGATCCTTGATTGACCATGCCAAGTGGCAGAACCACAATATTACCTCTGGTGGAACTGTCAAACCTGTTGGTGTTTCTGTTCCAATGTAGACCCATGTCCTTTGGATGGATAATTGTGTAATGGAGGAAAAACAGCCAGTGCTTGTGAGGGAGAGGGCAGGCCGGAAACAGAAACAACAACAGGTGAGGCAGCTGCTTTGAGGGCAGCTGCCATGCTTTGGAGAGGAAGGAGGATGGCTGTCCCTGTTTTTACCTGTGAAATATTGAAGGATAACTTCAATCCGATGAGCCAGCATGGTGGAGTGGTTTGAGCCTTGATATATGATTTTGGAGAGCAGGGTTCAGATCTTGACTTTGCCATAAAAACCCACTGGACAACCTGGGCATGTCACACACTCTTAGCATCAGAAGATGGCAATGACAAATTCCCTCTAAACAAAAGTTGCCAAGAAATAGGGTCACTATAAGTCAGAAATGACTTGAAGGCACACAACATCATTACCAAAAGTGCAGACCTTGGGAAAGTTGTTGTTGTTGATTATTATTTGGATTACAACTCCCCCAGTTTCCCCAGCTAGTATGGTCATGTAAAGAACATTCTAAAAAGACATGGCTCAAGCTTTTCTGGGGCAAACTAACAGCAAACTTTACTCATGATACAAAAACCTACAGAGCTTGGGGAAGTTACTTTTAGTTCTTTCAGGTTCCCTGAATCAGCAACCAGGGCCACTGGTTGGGCTGGCCAGGAGATTCTAGGAGTTTAGTCCAAATCAGTAACCTTTTCAAGCTCTGAAGCCATCAAAGTAATGGTTTATAGTTTTAGCCCACATTTTTGACACATTTTTATTGTCAGGCGGACATTTTGTAAATGTTATAGCTATCAAGAAAAAAAGGTAGCTGTTACCTTCTGGACAGTGTTTTTAAATTATCATGGATTTTTGAAATTTTGAAGCAGTATCAAAGGATTAGAATTATATTTGCAAAGGAGAGCGAAAATCATCAAAATATTTTCTCAGGGAAAAGAGAGCTGCTGTCTGGAACAAATAGCAGAAGAGGCAATTAAAAAAAGATAAGGTCAAGTACTTGAAGTGCTTGATAGGTCTTTCTGGGGGGAAAACCTGGCACAGGCAGAAATGTTTTCTGGAACTACAATGTGTTTTCCAGCTCTTAATTTCTATGAGACTAACAGATGTTCCACACAGAAGTACGAATATTTATCTATGCCATCTTTAGCATGCTTGTGCCAGAGATTTGACAAGCAGGTTGCTTTGAAAATTTTTGTGGCTCACATTACAACACTGTGCTGTACTTAGTGGTTGAAATGACACAGCTGGTTTGTTCAAATTTGCTCTACAGACTTCCCAACTCAAATTCTTCTCACCACTCCCATGCCCTATTTTGTGGCAACCCATTGCTAGAGGTAAATATCAGGCAGATGGTACATTGGCAACCCTTATTAAACAACCTGAAACAAGATCTATCAACTGATTAGCCTAGGAGCCATCATCTACTCAAAGGTATGGACTTACATTGCTGCTGCTCCTGCTGTTGTTTCCCTTTTTGTCACTGAGGTTGCATCTGCACTGCAGCAATATCTAGTCTGACACCATTTTAATTGCCTTTGCTTAATGCTATGGACTTCTTGGAACTTTAGTTTCTTGTGGCACCAGAGCCCTCTAACAGAAGCTGCATCAGCATTGCAGAAATAATCCAATTTGACACTGCTTCAACTGTCATGGCTCAATGCTATGGAATTCTGGGAACTGTAGTTTTATGGGACATTTAGTCCTCTGTCTGAGAGAGCTCTGGTGCCTACAAACTACAATTCCCAGGATTCCATATCATTGAACTGTAGCAGTTAAAGTGTTGTCAAACTGGATTGTTTCTGTAGTGTGGATGCAGATGCAGAAGGCTAAATGTCTCACAAAACTACAGTCCCCAGGATTCCATATTATTGAGCTGTGGCAGTTAAAAGTGTGTCAAACTGGATTATGTCTGCTTTGTGGATGCAGCCTGAGTGTACAATAGCTCATCCATTTGGAGTAAAGAGCATTTGCAAACAACCATATGAGCTGGTCTTCCAATTAGAATGAAGCAGAAACTTCTTTGAGTATCAGGACTAGGTATCAGGGAAGCAAATTGTTATCTATCTAATTAAAACAATTGCGTGTTTTTTATTTTTCTATTTTTACTTCCAGGGAGAAGTGTATGACAAAATAAAAGTATCAGTCTTGAGTATTATGCACTTGCAATGGGTGAACACCATTTGTTGTTCTATCTCTGATAGCAGAATTAGAGTTGGAGCATCCTCTTGTCCATATTAGTCTTATAAACTAGCAAGAAGGAAGCTCTCACACACCCATCATTTAGGATTCCCCTCCTGCCTCCCAATAAATAGCTTTAGAAAGGGAGGGGTTCTAACAATGAAATGGAAAGGTTTTCAATCAATGTCTGAGGCCTACTTTCTTTTGGTTCAATACAATCAATGACCTGATGAAATGGCACAAGTTAACAGAGGCTCACAGATACTGTCCTTTGCTAGTGTGATACTGCTTGTCTCTCTTTATGCCTTCAGTGGAGAAAAGATTGAGTTGCCATTTGTTGTAGAGAATGTTTTGTCAGAATGGTGGAAATCACTGGGTCAGAGTCTGAAAGAAAGGACGAGCCATTCTGACTGAGATCCGTATCACTACTGTTGTTGTGTGCCTTCAAGTTGTTTCTGACATGGTAAGCCCTAAGGCAAACCTATCACAGCATTTTCTTGGCAAGAGTCATTCCGAGGTTTGCCATTCCCTCATGCTAAGGCGAGAATATGTCTTTCCATGGGTTACTCTGGGTTTTCATGGCTGTGTGAGAAATCGAACCTTAGTCTTCCAGACACCTAGTCCAACCCTCAAAACAGCACATTTTTGTGGATGGAAATGTTTGTTCTCAGCTAATTATTCAGGCTACTCTTACATAGATACATACTCTTACATAGATGCTTGTGTTTATTGCCGTGAGATAATAGATGAAAACAGAGATTGCAAAGAGAAAATAACCAAAGATATAATTGCAGAGGCTCTTTGGGGAATGCAGTTGCAGAGCTTGTTCTTTGAACCTGTTTCAGTGGGTATTATTTGCAATTAATATAATTAGTGAGAAAATAATAGGGTGCTTATATCGAGGACAATGAAATTTGGACACTTTTCTCAAGCTCATGTATTATTTTCTTTAAGTACTGTACTAGTATTAACAAGATATGATGCAAGAGTTCTAAGCCGTCAAAAGAAAGTCTTTCGTGAAACACATTTTGCTGATTTCATGTGTTGGATGAAACAAAATGGCTTCTTCCTCATAATAGGCTGCCCTGCCTTTCCCTGTTTTGTTGCAGTTCTAGAGCTTCGGAAAGTTACTTTTTTGGAACTCTCTAGGCAGCTGGGGCATCCTGACTATTTAGAAAATTGTTTCCTCCCTTCTACCAGTTCTTAAAACAGGGCATTTTTCAAGGCTAAAGTTGAGGTGACCCCTGTTGTGTTGTGCTATTCATTTTTAAATGCAAAATATCAAGGGGGTATGTCATGGGTTTAGAAAGGAAAGGTCAGGATCATGGAGCACAGGGAGGGGAACTTTTGCTTCCACCCTGATAGTGCTCATTTTCACAGTGGGAAACTCACAATCTAAAAGACTTTATTAAAGCGGCTTGGGTACTGCATCATATAAAGCCATGGCAGAACTGTAGGCTTCTTCACTTTTCCAAAGATTATTTTCCCCTAGCAGGGTGTTTATTTGGTTCCTCCCCATCATGTGAAAGCAGAGCCGTCTACTTTTGTTTGTGGATGGCAGCAGAGTCCAAAAATAGACACATTTCCTCATTCTGTCATATTGCTCTGCACTGATTTATGGACAAGCACGAAAGAGTTATGCTGCTGGATTCAATCCTATTTTTGACTGAGCAAGTGCAGACTACCTAATAAGGCTGCATCTTTTCCTGATGCTCAAATGGCTCCATTTATTGTCTTATTTTGGCAGAATATGTTGCCCATATGCTGCTGCTGGAGGTTATTTGTCCCACTGCATGTTATTGCCATGACTGATGTCAAGATATTTGTTCATATTATCCCAAACCTACTGCAATTACAAGGTTGCTATGGAAGAATGTTGTATTTATTTCACACTTCTTCTCTCTACTGCTTCACAAAGGGGGGGGGGCAGTCTTGCTATTAAGCAAAATGAGGTATGACCTCTGACAGACGTTTCATGAAAAAGCAACACTTTTTATTACTATTGCACTGAGGGCCATGCTAACTGAAATCTCATTAACCTATTAATTTCAAGAGGCCTCTCTAACTATAACCAAGCCTGAATTTAACCTGTTGTATATTTATTGGCAGTGAAAGTTAGATATGCTTGCAGAATTTTCTGCCCCTTGTGTCAGAATAACTCAGCCTTGAATGCTATGCAACTTGACTGGGAAGTGGAATGTCATTTGGTGCTCTAGCTTAGGAAGCAAAATGTCTGGGCAGCCTTGTTGTAAAAGGCTGTGCTTGTTCATTTTTTTTGCTCCATTCATCTTTGGGTTTCCTCAGCCTATGTTTTGTTTCTGATAACAACACTGATATATATATATACACACACACACACACACACACACACACACACACATATACATGGAGAACTCCACGTTTCACTACGACTGTATTTTAATACCCAACGACTTGGGGGTTATTCAGGAGGTGAAAATAAATCACAGCAGAATGTAGGTTGAATCTTTGTTGTTCACATGCATTTCAAACGCACCCGAGTAAGTTTCTGGGGGGGGGGGTTGCCAAAACCCCCCACTTAACCTGGGATAATCAACTTTGAGTTTCCCCCCGAGTTTTCTTAAAAGATTCTCATTGTTAACTCTGTGAATAACCGATGTGAATAGACCTGAGATAAGCATAGATAAACTCTCCATGTCTTGAATGTGTTTCGAATATATCTGCATCGTGAACTTCATCTTTATTCACATTGCTGACATGTGAGAGCAACAGAACCTTGCAGAGATGAACATAGCTGCGGTTCAGATAAAAAAAAATTGTGAACAAAACTAGAATGCACGAGTGAGATTATTTGCATAGTCACACTAAAAAACAACAACTGAATAGCCTCTTGGTTTAACGGCACTGTCCAATGGCAATATTGTCTTGCACTATTGTTTTGAGCTGTTGCTCTCAGAGATAGGTAGGAATCATTTGGGAAAAAGCAGAAACTCAGCAGTGGAGTTTTGGATGCAGAAGGTTTCAGATTCAAAACCTAACCTTTTCCAATAGTGTTGGGAAAGACTTCTGTCTGTAACCTTGGAAAACTACTGGCAACTGATGTATACAATATCCAGTCAATATCTAGTCAGAACAGAGGTGGGGCACGTGGCACTTCAGATACTGGGCTGAAGCTTCCATCAGTCATAGCCAGTGGTAATGGATGTTGGGAGCTGCAGTCCAGCCATATCTGGTGATCTACATGTTCCCCATCGGTGGACCAGATAGACCGATCTCATTGCTTGTTTTAAGCCCCCATGTTTCTCTTCATTTCTTGCTTGCATATGTCAATACAATTTAAAGCAGCCAAACGATAACAAAGAGCATGAGTATGATCTGATTTAGAAGTAGAGATGAATAAAACACAAATTCAGATAAGAAAAGGAAACACCTTTGCTCGTCTTGATCACCTATTTTAAAACTTTTGATTCTCCCAATAGTGCAGTTAAAAATATACTCCCAAATCTATATCATGGTTTCCTGAAAATCCCCAAAGTTATGAATCTTAGTTCACACAGTCTAAGCCTGTGGACTTCTTTTTTGTTTTTGATATAGACTACATGTGCTCCATCCATGTTTCATGCTTATCGCTTCCCAAAGCATTAGGAGGATAATTAGGATTTGAATCCAGGTCTCCAGAGTCAAAGACCAACACATAGAAGTTTATCACACTGGGGCTGATTTCGGCATTAAAGTACATTTAAAGCATCCAGCAAATGAAGTGGAAATGGCAAGTAATTGCATGAATGATTATCACATGCAATTGTGCAAATAAAGTTATATCGAAATGCATTGTTGCTGAAATCCCGAAAGTAAAAAGATGTGCATTAATGCTGTTTTGTGACCACTTTAATGGTGATTTTTGTGCAACTTCATGTGAAATCGTTATGCGTAATTATGCGATTTTTCAGGGATATTCACAGGAGAAACCTCTGATCCTCTCTGTGTGATAAACTCCTCACTACAGAACGCTGGCTCTCCAGGAGTATGTAAATATAAATTCAATTTCTTAATATTAAACATGGTAGGATCTACACTGGAATCTTTTTGTTTTCTGAGGTACTACTGTGCAAATGTTGTTCTCAAATACAGCTGGAATTCTGGGAACACAATCAAATGAATATAGCATATTGAATTCATATTGTATTTATCATGTAATCAAGTGCCACACACCAATGCACAATGTTGTTACTGCTGTGCTGCCACTTTTTTAAAAAATACAAATAAATCCCAAGCCCCATAGGACAGTGAAGTGCTGAAACTGAAGAGGGAGGTCAGGCAACCATTTTAGGTTGCTTTCTTTAAAATCTGGAAAATGCACACACACTTGTTGCAGCTGTGTGGGAACGAGGTTTTAAAAGGCTCAGTTAGGCCTGTTACAGACTGCCAAAATAAAGCTGCTTTGGGTCTCTTTGGAGGTATGCTATTTAAATGACCCATGAGTCCTAAGAGTGCGGAGGTCACACCAAAGCCACACTCCATTCCTAAGCACTGGAGTGCAGCTTTGGTGCAGCTTCCGGATTCTTAGGATGCATGCATCATTTAAACAGCATACCTCCAAAGAGACCTGAAGCAGCTTTATTTTGGCAGTCTGTAACAGTGACACAACTGTGTAGGTGAACAAAAATTAAGAAAATGTTCACCAAAGAAACTCTTTCTCCCACTCACATCTGAGGTCGGTTCAGATCAGAGGGCTTGGTTCCTTAGACACTTTGATCCTGTTAGCCCAAGGGATTGTACTGCCTTGCTTGACTTTTGCCATTTTGTTCCTTTTCTTCCTTTCTTTTCCCCATGTTCTCACAGCTCTTGGATGTAATAACTCCAGCACAGTTTACCCATGAGAAGGCAAGCTGAGAACTCTGGATCAAAATTAATGTGAGGAAAGACCAGCATATCCTCCAATTGTCTTGATTTTCTGGGGACAGTAGTGATTAATCCTCTGTCATTCCACTTTTTAAGCTGCTTTTTAAATACCCTAGTTTTTTCCTTCCTTTTCTTGCTTTCCCCCTTTAAATTGCTGCAAACTGAATTCAAAGAGCAAAAGTCTTTTGCACTCAATTAAGTGAACTGACGGAGGAGATGAGAGGAAGGAACCTTGCCCTTCTCATTAGGCTCAGGCAAAAGCAAACTGCTGTAGCCTCTCCTAGTGTCTCTGTTCTTCTTGAATAACTTTTGCCATCTTCTTGACTGCACTCAAATGTTGCTTAGCAACAATTTTCCTCTGTGACACGTTGGGGAGTATGGCACAGGGAAGGGGAGGAGAAGAGAGGGAGAGAGTCTACTGTCCAAGCAAAAGGATGGGCAGGACCTACTTAGACGCACAGGTCAAATAAGTAGATGTGTTGAAGAACAAAGCTCTACAACAGAAATGAGCAACTCTGGAAAACCTATAAGCCTTTGGGGACATTGAAGGTGCTGCAGTTTGGCCTGAAATGCCAAAAACTTTGACCCGGTGGGGAGGCAATCCAAGCTGGAAGTGGCTTGCTGGTTCCACTTCTGGTTCCAATTTTGAATGAGCTGAGTAGGCTTGGAACAGTTTCTGGGAATCTTCAGGAATGGTGAGATTGCATTTACCATACTAAAATGGGGGGGGGGGGCATTGGGGGCTTCTGTGGTCTATGGACCACAAAAATCAATCTTGTGGTCCATGTGCATCTCATCCTTGCTGTACAGCTTCAATGTCATTCCATCACTTGATTAGATGTGACAAAGTAAGTGGCACTAACTGAGCCTTTTATTTTTAAACCTGATGTGATTAAAAATAATATACATAAAATTACTTTCAGGCTATGCATATAAGGTATATACAAAACATAAATGAATTTCATGTTTAGACTTAGGTCCCATCTCCAAGATATCTCATTATGTATATGCAAATATTCCAAAATCTGAAAAATCAGAAATCCAAAACGCTTCTAATCCCATGTATTTTTGATAAGGCAGATTCAACCTGTACTTTTACATGAAAACATACATGCCTTGGTAACACAGGGAAACTAGAGTCACCTCCAAAATTGTCGGAAAAGTCACGTGGGGAGATGAATATAATAATGTAGGAGAAATAGTTGAAGCACAATGAGATGGGTCACATGTATCATGTGAGTGAGCCAGATATTACACTTCATGCATGAAATGGTAAGTATAAATCTGGCCAGTGTGTATCATGGGGAAACAAACATGGACACACACACATACTCATTTGCTTTTCTCTCAAAGGGAGTTCCCCACAGGGGCTTATTAGTATCTGTCAATGCACCACACAGTATTATATGTTTATACAACATAGCTGCAACAAGCTTTGTCTCGCAAATAGCTGAGGGCACATTGACAATAAAAGGCATGCCAATAGCAGCTCTGTTGTGCTCAAAACAGAGAGATGTACACAAGGCCAGGGACTTTGGCTGCATTATGATGAACAGATTATATAAACAGAGCCAATAGAGGTATTAGTCAAGCTGTCTCCATGTTACATAACTATTTTCACTCTTATTAGGAACAGTCTGTGTTAGCTCTTGCACTGAACAATAAAAGGCAGACAGGGAAGCCACTCACATACTAATATTTTGCTTTGTACTTTACTGAATGTAGTATTTTCAGCATGACAATTACTATTTGCCACATTACAACTCTATGAGTGGACATGGCTAACACTAGAGAGATTGGAAAAATGGCCTTTTTTGGCAGAACAGCTTCCAGAATGCTTGAGCCACCATGGCCAGTGACTATAGTAGCTGGGGGATTCTGGGAACTGTAGTCCCAAAAGTTCAGCCCACACGACTATCATTTGGTAAACATGAGAAGTTTTTCCTACATAATGGAATGGTGCTAAAGTACTGCAGTACAGACATCCTTTACTAAAAGCATCTCCAAGGCTCATGGCTTGCAAAATGGGGTATCTTGCTCCATGAAGTTGTTGCTTTTACATTTCTTTCCATTATTGCTGACCAGTAAAACTTAACCTAGATTTAATGGGTTTATGCTAATGCTCATGGATGACAATATATATTCCTTCACAGATTTCAAAATGTAATTTGGGAGCCAAACCTGCTCATTCTATTGTGTTGGGTAATTAAAAGCCAGTATGGTCTAATGGTTTGTCTGAATATTAGACTAGAATTTTTGCCCTCTGGAAACCTTATATATTAGAAAGCTTGGATTCAGACATGGTATCTGTGATGGCAGCTGTGAATAAAGAGGGGTTGTATCCAATGGGGGACATACGTTGCAAAATATCTTTCCCAGATACCCTGAGGGCATCTAGGTTTCCACACTTGGTAACCATAGCAGTAGGGCTGACCTGGTTGCTGTGCTGTTGGAGTTGGGGGCATCTTCCAGTTGGCTCTCGGCCCGGCTAGGTCCTGGCATGCTTTGCACTGGGACGGCTGGACTCCTATTGGTTTGGGGGAAGGAAGAGGAGGCACTTCTGCTCCTTGGTGTTGCGGACTTCATTTCCTAGCGAGCACTGGGAGCGGAAGTGCCTTGGGATTGGCAGCACTGTGCCATATGGCACAACTGATTGGCTCAGGGGCCAGAGGAGGTAGCACCTCCTCTCCTCCTGGCCCGATTGGTAGAATGGCCTATTTAAGGGCCACGTTGCGTGTCGATTGGTGCCATTCCAGCTCGGGTCTTCCAAGAGCAAGTTGGGCCAGGCAGCTGCTGGGAAAGCAGGAGGTGGCTTTGAAAGGGCGGTTGAGCCATTGGCGGCATCGGTGGTGTGGCTGCTGTGGCGCTGAATTTTCAGAATGGCCCTCGCCACCAGTGACTGTTCCTACCCACTCCCTCCTCTCCGTGGCTTTGGTCTGGTTTTTCGGCTACTTCGGCCAGCTCCTTCTCTTATTGCTGAGGTAGTCAGCTGTACTCTGCCGCTCTGCACTTCCTCCCCCCCCACTTTCTCCTTTGGGGCAGAAAAGTTACGGTTAACCCCCTCCCCCAGCTCTTGGTGGACTACGATGGTGGCAAAAAGCCTTTGGGGCCTTTTTATTTATTTCTGAGTTGGATATCCATGCCTCCTAAGTAGTCCTAGCAGAAGGCAGTGGTGAGGCCCCCTGGCATGCAAGGCCAAGCAAATCTACCACGAAGGTCCAAGGTGGACATAGCCCACAAATCTAAGAGGAAGCAACTCCAGACTGTTGCAACTGAATATCAACGCCTTCTCCTATGCCAGTGCTGAGTGAGGAGGCTGTTGTTGATCTGACTTGTTCAATCACAGCCTTGACAACAAAAGCAGCAATTGCTTCTCAGCCATATATAATAAGAAAATGGAGGAGGTGTTGGTGAGGCCCTTGAAAGATACTATCAACGATATTTTAGTTAATGGATTACCTGAGACTTGGAAAGATGCCCTGATTGTTCTAATCCCGAAAAACATGAACAATAGAGAAGATGTGAATAATTTTAGACCTATCTCATTGACGAACATTGATTACAAGATCTACATGAGCATACTGGCTGACAGAATGAGAGAAGTTCTGACTAAGCATATCTATGAAGATCAATGTGGGTTTTTACCCAATCGCCAAGGAAAAGATAATTTGAGAGTTGTATTGAACATAATTGAACACTGTGAATCTAACCCTGACAAAAAAATAGCGATGTTATTGGTTGACCAAGAGAAAGCTTTTGATAGGATTAAATGGAGCTTCCTTAAGGAATTGTTGAATCAAATGAATTTGGGCAACAACCTGTCAACTTGGATAAATGCGATATATAAAGATCAACGGGCGCAACTGTTTGTCAATGGTGAAAGAACAGAGTATATTGAGATAAAACGTGGGACGAGACAAGGGTGTCCTTTGTCACCTCTCTTATTCGTCGCTGCATTTGAAGTGTTAATGAATAATATCAGGTCTAATGCTGAGATTAAAGGAATTTCTATTAGAAACCACGTTTTTAAAGCAAGAGCATTCGCAGATGACCTTATTTGTTTTGTCGAAGATCCATTGTATAACATCTTAGCTTTGAACACCACAATGCAAATATTCTCTGAATTTTCGGGATTAAGAGTAAATCAGGATAAATCAGAATTGTTAACTAAAAATATGGATATAAAAGAGCAAATGGAATTGAGTTCTATTTCAGGATATAAGGTGGTTAAGAAATCAAAGTATCTAGGAATTTTCCTAACGTCAAGGAATATAGACTTGTTTCAGAATAACTATACACTGGTACCCCGGGATACGAATGCGCCGCGTTACGAAATTTCCGGGTTACGAAAAAAATCCATTAAAAAAAAACTGTTCCGGGTTACGAAGGTTATTTCGGGTTACGAAAAATTTTTTGGTGCTTTTCGGCGCTTTTTCGCACCAAATCACGGCTTTCGCTATTAGCACCTATGGGGCTACGGCTTGCGAATGCTTTTCGGGTTACGAATGGCGCCGCGGAACGAATTAATTTCGTAACCCGGGGGAGCCCTGTATCACCCTTTGGAAAGAGATAAAGAAAGATTTGCTTAATTGGTCAAAGCTACACCTCTCCTTTTATGGGAGAATTGCGGTTCTAAAGATGAACATCCTTCCTAGGTTTTTATATTTGTTTCAAAATTTACCAGTGTTAGTAGAACAAAAATATTTTCTTATTTGGCAGAAAGAGTTACCTAAGTTTCTTTGCGAAGGGAAAAGAGCTAGAATAAGGTGGAAGTTATTAACTGATGATGTGTATAAAGGAGGATGTGTGTTGCCCAATTTTGAATTGGATTATTATGCTGCTTGCTTGTGTTGGATTGAGAATTGGGTAAGATTAGAAAATGATAGATTGATGACCTTGGAATGCGGAGATTTAAGATTTGGAATTCATGCATACCTATGGTATGATAAAATCAAGGAACACCAAGGTTTCAAACATCATTATTTGAGAAATGCTCTTTTATCTATATATGGAATAAGATTAAAGCTCTCTTTTATATCAGCTTACCACAATGGGTATCTACATAAGAAGCTTTTTTTAGAAGAACTAAGGATTACAAAAATTCCTGGTTGACATATAAGGACTTGATTTTATGGAGACCAGATGGTATTATCTCTCTAAAACAAAAAGAGGATATTGATGTTGGCGATCGGGAGGTTGAGTGGTACCTATATTTTCAAATTGCTAGCAAATTTAGAGTTGATTGCGCTAGCAGGCAAGGTTGGAGGTGATGACTTGGCCTCTGGCGTTCTCTCTCTCCCACACAGCTTGCTCCGCCAAGTAAGGAAAGGTAAGGAGGCGTTTTTATGGCCCCCCAGCTTGCTCCTCTCACCCAACCACCACCAGCCGCCGCTATCAGGGAAAGTTGGAGGGATGACTGGCTCTGGCGTTCTCTTCTCCCACACCGCCGCTCCGCCCAAAGCGGGAAGGGAGTAGGCGTTTTTATGGCCCCCAGCTGCTTCTCTCACCCGCCCACAGCCGCGCTAGCAGGGAAAGGTTGGACGGCGATGACTTGGCCTCTGGCGTTCCTCTCTCTCCCACACAGCCGCCGCCGCCACGGAAGGGAAGGGAAGGAGGCGTTTTTATGGCCCCCAGCTGCTCCTCTCACCCCACACAGCCGCCGCTAGCAGGGAAGGGTTGGAGGGTGACGACTTGGCCTCTGGCGTTCTCTCTCTCCACACAGCGCCGCCGCCAAAGAAGGAAGGAAGGAGGGCGTTTTTATGGCCCCCAGCGCCCCTCTCACCCGCACACCGCCGCGTAGCAGGGAAAAGGTTGGACGGCGATGACTTGGCCTTGGCGTCCTCTCTTCTCCCCCACTAGCCGCGCCGCCAAGGAAAGGGAAGGGAAGGAGGGCGTTTTTTGGCCCCCAGGCTGCTCCTCTTTCACCCGCCCCACAGCCGCCGCTTCGCAGGGAAAGGTTGGAGGCGATGACTTGGCCTCTGGCGTTCCTCTCTCTCCCACACAGCCGCGCCGCCAAGGACGGGAAGGAAGGGAGGCGTTTTTATGGCCACCAGCTGCTCCTCCTCACCCGCACACAGCCGCGCTAGCAGGGAAGGGTTGGAGGTGACGACTTGGCCTCTGGCGTTCTCTCTTCCCACAAGCCGCGCCGCCAAAGACGGGAAGTGATAAGGGAAGAAGGAGGCGTTTTATGGCCCCCAGCTGCCCTCTTCACCCGCACACATCCGACGCTAGCAAGGGAACGGTTTGGAGGCGATGACTGGCCTTGGCCGTCCTCTCCTCTCCACACAGCCCGCGCCCGCCAAGGAAGGGAAAGGTACAGGGGATGCCGTTTTTTATGGCCCCCAGCTGCTCTCTCCCACCCGCACAACAGCCGCCGCTTAGCAGGGCGAAGGTTGGACGGTGACGCTTGGCTCTGGCTTCTCTCTTCCACCACAGCCGCGCCGCCAAAGAAGGGAATGGGAAGGAGGCGTTTTTATGGCCCCCGCTGCTCCTCTCACCGGCACACAGCCGCCGCTAGCAGGGAAGGTTGGAGGCGATGACTTGGCCTCTGGCGTTCCTCTTCTCCCACACAGCCCGCGCCGCCCTACATTGAATAATAAACATTACTGTAAGTCACTAAATAGAAACATACGAAAACTAGTATGCATATAAATCTACATATAGATGTAAGTTTGTGTTTTTTCAGAGTCCGTTTCCCATTTTGTCAAGTTACAAAAAATTATAACTATACGGTTTACATCATCAAAAAAACACTCATGTATGCAAAAGGCAGTAAATATTTAAAATTTACTGCTTATGAAATAAACATTTTTAAATCATCATAATAATAACTTGTTTTATTATTAAAAAAACACTATGCTTTGTGTATACATCCTCTTCTATACTGTAATGTTACATTCTATCATAAATAAACAAAACAAAATTATATCCCACAACCTGTCAACAATTATTAGACTATGGGAATATACATTTTCCCCTTTTTATTGCCCTTTTACCCTTCTGATTTTTTTTACTTCTTTAACAGGTGGGAAATTATTCTATGAATATCTATAGGATACTATTCAATTTTATTAGGATTGAAATTACAGCGATTTATAAATCCTTTTTATGTATCTTGCCTACATTTCTATTTCTTACAGTTATTTCCCTTGAAGCACCACATACTCCGAAATGTATTCCAAATCAAGCCTCTTCTGCTTGTCTGCTGTCTTCTTGTCTTGTGTTCAGGCGCAGTGGAGTAGGATTAACTGAGTAGGTTAACAAACAATCAGCTGGAGTATCCTTCAGGGATGTTATGGAAATAGTAGTGTTTCCTCTTTGTAAATACTATCAGATGGAACTTCTTGAATGTATTAGATGACTACAAGAGGGGCTTTTTAACATTCTATTTTTTTTTCCTTGCGAATACTGTGAGCACAAAACACAGAGTGTCCACATAAACTGGTCATTTCAGTACAGTATTCCACTATACCGAGGACCGTACTATTCAGTCGAAGGATCTCATGCACATAAAACATTTCTTTCGATCGAGAGCACTTGATCTTACATCCTCTTTAACTGCGCCCCCAGTCACTTCTCTATAATTTCAATGTCTCTCACATTTTTTTCAATAAAAAAATCGTTCGTTAATTCTCTGTTGAAGTGCCTATTCGGTCACATTGTGGTTTGCATTCTCCCTTCTCTGTAATGTGATTTTGGTCACTCCTTCTTTTATGCTCCTTCATTGTTTGTTGAGTTTTTGTTTCCTTACAGTAGGACTGCTTTATGGCTAGGTCCTCATTCACCCCTTCAATACAACCAATATGTTCATTTTCATTACCACATATCACTGTCTAAAATATTATATATCTATTGTATATAATTACCAGGAAAAAAATTACTATTTTTCAAACCATGAGTTTCACTGTTTACTTTTAATATTACACCTTATTATATTAATTTATAATAACATAAGTGTTACTATGACATCATACCATTCACTCTCCACATTGCATGTGATGGGACAAGCTTACATGTGGGTTGTCGGTATATTATTCTCATGTTTGTGATCACCATGTGAGCGAATCTAGAATGCTGTAAATTAATTTGATTTACAGATTAGCAGTATCATTATAAAGTTTATTTTTAGATGTTTATCGTTAATTTCTTACTGTTTTACCATTACTGTTGTCAATTACTAAGTTACATTCAATATGCCTATTATACATTGCACTCATATTTCTTTTGTTTTCTGATCTATTTTTGTATACATATATACATATGGACAGGTGGCTTACCTGTACCAGATTTCTTTGAGTTGGTCATCTGTAATACATACAAATGGCTGTCCTGCCGCCCTGAGCAATTCAGCTTGGAATCTTCTGGCACACTGGGCAAAGTTTACTTTGCCTCTTTTGCCGGTTTAGTAGCTCCATCCATTTCCCTTAATAAGTTCCCCCCACCTTCGCTCTTTCCCAGTTCTGGAAACTTTACGCCGCGTAAAGCGAAGGAAGAGAAGTGAGACCAATAATAAGCAGGGACACTGAGAGGGCGAACGGCTGGATTTGTATGTATTGCAGATGACCACCGAAGAATACCTTACAGTAAGCCACCGTCTTCCTTCTTTAGGTCTCTGCGCATCAACAAAGGGTTGAGACTGACACGCTTAGATCCGTGCAGAGGTTCAAATATAAAGTTTGTGTTATGACGATACAAACACAGTAAAAAACTTTTTGAACCCCACAAACTGTGTTTGAAGCCCTTCAGTAACCTCAATAATCAAGTACTTTCAAATCATCCATCAACAACAAGTGCAAATGCATTTTCAGTAAAGGCACTCAAGTCTTGAGTGCAATGTGTAAACCATGCCAGTTCAACAATTCAAAAAAAAAAATTGAAAATAATTTCCAAGGCCTCACTACATTGGAACACAGATGACGTCAATATCAAAGCGAATGCAGTGCAACAACTCAATGTACAACAGAAACCACCTACCCTCCCACAAGCTGCGTCCCGTTTGATCCCTGGTGTCCCAGTTCTGTAGTGTTGATAAAAGTCCCTGGTGGGGACCAAACCACAGCTTTGCAGACATCCTCCCAAAGACCCCAGTCAAAAGCAGAGGGAGGCTGTCGCTATCCGCCCTCGTTGTGTGAGCTCAAGCACCTGGCAGGGGCGGTCTTCTACCCAACCAGTTTCATAGCAGAGGTGGGATTGGTACCAGCCACCCACTTGGAAAAACTTTTCTGCGCAGTCACCGCTGCGTCCATTCATAGGCTCAAGTAGCACTGGAACAGATTCTTGAAATGACTTGTGAACCCATAGTTATTCCAGGTTTAGAGGCCAGTCCCTCCGAATGCCAGCGTATGCAGGCGACGTTTTGGCATCTGTGTCGGGTTTTTCAAAAAGTGCCAGGTTTGGCCATACAATTCCTGACATACAGAAACGAAATATAAATCCTCACTTGTCATGAAATAATTACAATACAGGCATGATGGTTTCTTGCAAAAATATATATGTGTGTGTGGTATGTATAGCAAATAATGAAGTCAACCGTGATAACAAGTCCTAATAAAACTATAAACATTAAAAACCGGCATAGGACGCTGACTTCCTTTTACTGATCATTAATAGTTTCCCAATGATAAGAAAAGTGACGTCTTCCCAATATCAGCAGTGGCAAAATGATAGCTCCTAAATGATGAGGGTGAAGTCTTAGAATCAGCAGTGGTAATATCCTGCTGTTGCAGAAACAATCAAATCCAAAAAAATAAACAACTGTTTGTAGCCCTTGTAGCAAAACTATATTTCAAAGTGGCAATATCCCTCAATAGTTGATACTTTTGACGGCTACCTCTGGAGTAAATGTGTGGCCGTTTCAACTTAGAATCGTCTTATCAGCATTGCATAAGGACAAGTTGCTACCTTAATAGTATTTCTTCGCGTGGTCTCTGCAAAACTTCACACCAAATGGGTATTTTCATGTGCCTGCACAGTTAGCTTTGGAACCTTCTTGGAATATTAAAGGCATTTTGGCGTGTAACCCCGGCCACTCTCCAATTGCCTTTCTCAGTCGGTTTCCCGCCTAAACCTCGTTCCATGGACGCCGAGTAGCAGCAGCCCAGGACAGAGGGAGGCAAGCAGGCACGACTGTGTGGGGAGGATGGGCGGGATTGTGTGAATTCGCAATGACCACTCGAAGAATACTGTTTACAGTAAGCAACCTGTCCTCCTCTTCGTGGTTCTGCCGAATCACACAAATGGTTAGACTGCAAGCTTAGGTCTGGTGGGAGTGCCATGCCACACAAGAAGGCATATTGACCCCCAATTAGATCCACAGTGGAAACCAATCTCAAGGGCATGCAAAAACATGGCGACGAACAGTCCCCTGACATGACGACTCTACAGAGTCTGTTGTAGAAATACTGGCAAAGTGGAACAGTCCAATGCAGGTGAGAACATGCCCATTGGTAGAAACACAGGCTTGCCAGCTAACCATATGTTGCACAGACTGTAGGTAAAACTTTGATGGTTCCTAATATGGCAGGTGTAAACTAAGGGAGGGAAAAGGAAAAACCCTGACCTAGATAGCACAGATTTCTTGGTAATGGAGATTATGCCAAAGCCACAGATAGGTGAGTGACATGGAATATAAGGATCCCACTACTGTGAGCAGCTTTGGAAGAACCAAGCACAAAGGTCTGGTTACAGACATTGTCTAATCAAAGGTTGTATTGAAAATCAACAGAAGGGCAAAGGCTCACAACAACAATCAATCCTGCACAGGCCGGGACGTTGGTATCCAGGAAAGAGGCTTACAAAGCCCTCAACTTGAGTGGTGCCATTCAAAAGAATCTTGAAAGTAGGAAACAGGCCGTGGCCGTAAAAGCTCTTGAAACCTGATTTGGAGATTCTGGCAGTGACCGACAGCCTAGAATGCTAGTTAGTCTAGGGCTAAATGTTTCCCTTTACAGAGTATGAAAAACACTCTGTGGTCAACGTGAGATGGTTGGAATGTCATTCATAGAGAGGAGCGCCTAATGATATCGAACTGGAGAAGAGCTTCAGCAGTGCTTCCTGGAACAACGGTGGCACCGAGAGAGGATTAATCTCATTAAGTCACAACAAATTTCCCGACTAGATTAGAGAGATCACAAGATCCAATTGTTGTGGCACACAAGACACGCTGTATCTGATCGTAATGTTCCAGCTTCAGCATGAGCCTGCCATCTTGGTGAAAACCAAAACAGTGGCTGTATGATGCCAATAAGCTAGTCACCGCATTGTAAAAGTGAAGGATACCACACTGTCAGGTTTGAAAGAAGTCCCTGTGGGATGGTTATCCCATGACATGATGTCCTGTTAGAAGCTGTATCAAGGATATGAGAGATGGCAAGACAGCCAGAACTGATTTCAAACCGTATAGCAGGAGTAAATTGTGTCAATCCATCCTGAATGGGCCCTGGGAACAAAAACATTCAGATCAACGTGGAGCTGGAATAGACGTTAAGAGCCACAAAGTCCAATTCTAGCCAGCTGTGCAAAAACCCAGCAATATGACAGAAATCATGATACGTTATCCCTAAATGCTTAAGGGAATTACTCAGCTGTAGCATTAATATTATGCAACATGCCCGTACGAGCAGAAGGGCTTGGAGGACCATATAACAGTGGCTCAAAACCCCTTATCGTATAGGTCCAGACACTTAATGAAGCATGAATACATTTGACCGTGCATAGCAGTTAGGTGGAGGCAGGACTCCTTTGGGGAGAGATCCCAAGAAATTTGCAGAATGCATGTTTAGCCTTGTTAGGTTGAGGTGGAGGCTGAAATATCGTCACCTCACCCAATCGACGCCTTGGACCAGAGGTTCCGGAGACAAGGATGGTATGACATCAATCGCCCGGAGAGATGGGCAGTTTGCAAATCTCGAGCTCCAGTTCCATGAGGTGGACCCGATCTTTTTAAATGGAGGCTCAAAATCGAGGTGTCCCCAGAGGGCATTCCTCGCCCAGAGAAAGAAAAATGGACAGGAATTGTTGGCGTTGTTCAACTGTTCCAAGGAAGCGATTGGCATTTGACAAAAAAACCCTTTGGAAGGTAGGGTATGGGAAATAGACATGTATTCTCATTATATATAGTGGCCTTTGATAATAGCATCAACTGCCTTAGGTGACACTCACATCGGGAATGGCAAACCTTCCCTATCAATGATGTTTTCTGTGCTTTGGTATCAAAGCCCCCCCCATGGGGGGAACAGATGATCACAATTGAGCTGGTACTGGTTGCATAATGGTAGCGTCCTGGGTATGGAGGACGAACCAATTTATGATGATTTGATTGTACAGTCCTGACGCCGTCCATATGGTGACGGATATCTGTACCAGAGTGAATAGATTGTGCTCCCAATTTTTACAGGGGGCCTACTCAGATCAGAATTGAACGTCGCATTAAGTGACTGTAGTAAGGCAGAGATAGAGACTGGGAGAGTTAGGCTGGAGGGCTAGACGAACCAGGTGGGGAAAAAAGGAATGAGAAACCCTGGGGAGGGGCCAGAAGAAGGAAAGGTGGGGCTTCACGCCTCATCTAAAAGAGGAAGAGAGGACTTGCGCGGGGAGAGGAAAGACGCGGAAGAGGGGACGGGTGAGTCGGTTCGATTGTGAGAGAAGGAAGGTAAAACAAAGCCACGAGATGATGGAAGGCCTCCTCCCTCGTGGGCAGAGCAAGTCCCCGCCGACTGGTCCCCATGAAGCAGTGACATTGAGCAACCCTCGGGTGGAAGGGGATTTCAGCTATCCCGAGAAGGGGAGTGGCTGCACACGAGAGCACGGAGACTGGAAGGTGAAGGTGGTGGGACCCTAAAGGGGAAGCCTGGAGCAAGACCCAAGCCCCAGGATTGGGAGAAGCAGACAGGGAGCCTTAGAGAAGCCTCTGGGCGGAAGGAGAAGGAAGAACTCTATTTTGAGCCCAGAGGAGGAAAACCCAAAGCGTCTGACGTAAGGCTGGGTTGAGACGTGGACTCCTGGCGTTTACTTTTCTTTCAATCCGTTTACTTGTTATCCAAGTTGTTGCCAATAAAGGCGTTATTGTTACTGCAAACCCGGCCTGAAGAAAGTTTGTTTCCCACGTGGAGAGTAGCTCCCTCGTCACTCCCGCATTGCAGCCTGCCTCCCGTCCCCCGCCACAGTGACATTTAGCTTCCAGTCTGAGTGAAGGACATCGTCATAAATTGTAGTGGCAATGGTGATGTCCTCCCTCACTCTGGGAGGCAGCCCATTGTTACCCCATGCTGTTTATATAAATTTTGGAATCAATGATAAACCCTGGGATGACCCCTGGCAGACTCCAAGCCTGTCCTCCATTACAGGCAAAGCGATAAGTCATGTACACCTCTACTAAGGGGTCTCACATTAACATCTTAGAAGGTCTGGGAAGTCGCTATGAAGGGATTTCTTAAGCCAAGGGAAGAGTAAAAATATTTACCTTCCCCGGAGAGCTATCACCCCTCCTCGAGTCTGTTGTCCGAACAGCTTAAGTCATAGTATTATCAGAGCCAGACATCCAGTGAAAGAAAGCAATTAAACACCTTTGTTCCAATCACCAAAAACTCTCTGCCCTCAGGCGAGATTTCGCCCTTTAAAAGGTCCCAACTTTGGCTGCTCAGCGCCTTTTGCAGTCTACTTACTCGCCACGTCAGTCAGACCTCGTTCTGGTAGCCGGCATTTCTGCTCCAACCCAGGTTGCGGGCAGACTTGCCTCACTGTCCATCACCACTCCATTCGCTTCCCGATGGAGGAATCTACATTCTGCGTAAGCCATCACCCTTAGTAACGCTGAAATCTGTTCCTATTTTCCAACCCTGATTTTCCTGAGTCCTGACGTGTTTGTGTGGTGATGCGCAAACGCATGTGTTTTTCCCCTATTTCAATAAATTAGACATCTAGTTATTTAATATCCTCTCAGCTTTATTATTGGGATCCCTGGTTTCTCGTATACACATCGGGAGACGATCTTGGTGGGCTTTTGTGGCCAGCCCCCTCTTGCCATATTTGGACTAATAACAACATAATAAATTCCCCCCTAACGGACCCTGGCTACAATTTGTGGATGGAAAGGCCTTGGATAGAACACTTCCCCCGAATTGGCTTTCCAACAATGATCACTTTCGGCTGTTTAGATCTCCGGAAGTCTGAGAGAAGAGGGATCCCACGAGAAAACTGCTGCAGACAGTAATTAAATAGGGAGGTTGTGTGTGTGTGTTCTTGTGTGCTTGGGCCATAAGGGCAAAGGGCTATTCTGGGTTGGGCTTATCCCGTTTCATCTCCTTTGGTTAGGTGTTCCTGCTCAATTGGCTCCGGTTATGCCGTCAGATGGGGGCCCTAACACCCTTGGGCGTGATTGTCGGAGTAGTAAAGTTAGGCAGCCCGACGCCCTATTTTTCTTTTCACTATCGTGGGTGGGAACGCAGAGGAAGAGGTCCTTCCCATTCCCCGAATCTTTCAAACCCCCATATAACTTAGGTTCACCCCAGCCATTTTACGCGCCCTTGGACAGGTCAGGTAGGCAAAGGCAGGAGAAGTCCCTGACTGGAGGCCAAAGCCCGGGCACAAGGGGTGGGAGGAAGCAGCTTCTAGAGTATTAAGAGTGCCATCGGTGGACGCCAAGTGGGCGATTCCCACCGGGAAATTAAAGATCAGCAGAAGTTCTAGCTGGGGGCCACGGTTTGCGTGCTGTTAGCCGGGCCACGCGAGGGCGGGAATTCAGCACCCAAACCCCCCAGTAAAGGGAGGCAGGGCCCAACTGGACTTCCTGGCTGGGTCTAAGCGAAGGAAGTACCCCTAAGCCGCTACCTGCAGGAGACGCCGGGCCTTTCACGAACTGGGGAGGCGAGTGTCCAACCCTGACCCCAAGTAGATATCGGGGAAAAGCCGCATTGGCAATTCCGGCCGAAGGAGAGCTAAGGGCATTCCCTGGAGGCCTTGAGTACGGTTCGGTCCAAAATCCCACCTTAGCAACAGAGGTAGGCGTTGGAGGTGCAGGGAATTTGTGCAGGGCGGCAGAGGCCTCAAGACCGCCTGAAGAGAAATGGATCTTCGGAAAGGGACCTAATCCCTGGAAGGCTCGAAGCCTCCTCAACCGACGATCCCTTTGAGCCGCTGTCATTGGTGTTTGTTGTACAAGCCCAGAAGCGTAAGAGACCAAGGTTTTTTAAAAAGGGTGTTCCAAATCAGAAAGGGGACAGATGGGCATCGTGGGGGATTTGGCTGTTAAGCCCCACGAAGCCATCCGAAGGCCTACAAAAGGCTGCGGAGGGAGAGACAGGCATCGGCCGCCTTGTTTAAGAAAAAGGAAAGCCGCCGACGTGCCTCGTGGTATCCATATCGAGGGAAGAGAAGCAGTCCGCAGGCCGAGATGGCTTCAGGGCAGAGGAGATTGAACTACTGAAATCATTACAATCGGGATTTAGAGGGAGGCTAGCAAGATACGCAGGCAGCGATTTATGTATTGGCCATAAGTCTTTGGGGGGGCTTAAAGCTGATCACCACTAAATGTGGAACAGCGCATCCAAAAGTTTAGAGGCTTGCTTTAGAAACTCCGGCACTCAGTAATATCCACGGTGAGCCCCCAGTATCTAGGATCCGTGCCGTGGTACTCGGAGGGCTGCACCAAATGCCCCCGAGGGCCAGAACACCACCCCATTCAATCCAGTGGGACGATAGCGACGAGGAGGATATGGTTAAACTTTCCCGTTCTCCCGATCCATGCCTATTGCAACCCGTTCAAAACCCACAGCAATGGTGGTAAAACCAAAGAGACAAAATGATGACGGAACACAGTAAACAAAACAGTAGTTGGAGACTGCTCCATGGTCCCTCCCAGAAGCAAGGCCATTTCACCGCAGACCACCTAGGAAACTCCCACTGCCCCAGATGGGGGTCAGTGGATTGACCATGCGCGTTCATCTCCTACCCCAAGCCAACGGACAGGATCTTACCCAAGTCGCTAGGATGTGCTTGGATCCGCCTTATTCAGGACCTTCGGAGGACCGCCGCCCTAACCTGTGACTGGCAAACCTAGAGATCGCGACTGTGGATGCCTAAAGTGGCTCGGGATCCTGTGGACGGTGGACCCGTGCGCACCTAAATATCAGCCTGAGAAACAAGCCGCTGCTGAAGCACCCGACGCCTATGTGGCCCGAAAGAAAATTGTTGGCCATCCTGGCAGGAGAGGTAGACCTCAATGCCGAACAGGACAGCCTACCTTAACAATCACGACTTCATAGCCGAAGCTATGAAGGTCTACATTGCGACTACCAAAAAATTTCCTGGGAACCTCAGCCATGCATTTACACCCTCTCACCTTGGGCACAATTTTCTGACAGCATAAACTCGCCACCATTGGCCTACTGGAGTGCACGGGAGGACAAGAGTTAGATCCAGAGCCTCCAAGACACCCCAGGGCAGGGAAAAAATAGGATTGCCGAGGGGGGGGAACCGATTCCATGCGGTCACGTATCGCAAACAATGGCCCCCCACTCCCAGCCGCCTCCGCAAGACCAGAGAGGCGAAGAAAGGACAATGGAGGCCCCCCAGATCAGTACCGAAAAAGGACTACAGTAGGGCCCCGAACCATAGGCCTATAATACGGGGTATCAGAATGGGCCCACACCGAGAGGAAGATTACCTTAGCGAACGTTTAGGGCCACCTTTATGGAGGAAACCTCGTCCAGATGGAGTGCCGAAAGTACGAGATTTGACCACAGATCCGCTACCGAAACTGCTTTCAGGGTTCTGCTGCAAAAGAACCGTGGGGGCCCCCCCCCACGACTGCCCCCAAGAGGAGAGGCCTCAGATTAGACCAGCCGGGCTCCCCTCTACACCACCCGACCTCGGCAGGGTCTCAGATCCCAAGGGCCACAACCCCTGCCTGTGAAGCCTAAACACACCGGGCCGATCAAGCCCAATTACAACCCGACTCAGACAGCACCAGAACCGAAAGTGCCTCCGATCTCCCAAAGTTCTCCCCCAGATCCACCAAACCTCCCGCCTCGCCCACAAGTGATGCCAAAACTAACTCCGGACCTTTGGGGACAGCCGTTAGTAACGGCAGGGGATAGGCCAGGACCCCGTCACTCCCCGCCACAGCTCCTAGTAGACTCTGGAGGCCGCGGTAAACACCCATCCACCCCTATCTGCCCCAAGCCGGGGACAAACCTCCACATGTTAGAGTCAACAGGCTACGAAAGGGCCGGCACAGGCTGCGAATATGCGTAGTAACATTCCATGACAGCTTGGGCCCCTCTTAGACCACATTCAGGCTTGTGAAAAAACCCGAGGGAGGACGACGGCATTCTGGGAGTAGGATTTTTACAACGCCACAAACTGACACTGGACTTGGCCAATGGATTCCTCTCGGCAGCTTGAAGAGGGACCCCTCCACATTTCGGCCATCCACAATTTGTGCCGCCCTCAAGGCCCAATGCCCCTTTTTCCCATCGCCACCAGACCCATGGGTAACGGACTTCCCCGAGGTCTGATTTCGGGGACAAGGTGGAATTGCGGCCACCGTTAAAGGAGCCTGTGTACTCATTGAGGGAAAGGATCCCCCCCTCCACAAAAAACCATACCGATCCCCCAGAGAAGCAGAAGAGGGCATTGCCAAGACCATAGAAAGGACTGCTCAAATGGGACGTAATTCTGGCCTATGCCGCCATAAGCAATGCCCCTCTGCTGGCCCGTGCTGAAAGCTGAGGTCGTCACTATGGAGAATGACTGTAGCCTTTCGGCCTACTAAAACGCGTCACCCCTCCGTCGCCCCTGGTTTGGTGGCAAAATCCCAGAATCTGGCGCCATGCGCTGGAGCCAAATTCTACAGTGTAATGACCTGTGCTACGCATTCCACTCATTCCCCTCCATGATACGCTGCTACTATAAATTCGCCTTGAGTTCAGGGGGACCCAGATGTGCTTTAAGCGCTGCCCCCACGGTTTCCACTCAAGCCCCAGTCTATGCCAGCCCACGTCGTGGGAAAAAATGTGGACCAAGCTGGGTCCCACCTCACGAGCCCACGTGCTGTCCTATGTGGATTGACATTCTGATCCATTCCAGCACCCCAGAAAAGACTGGCCTGAGTGTAACCAGGGAGGTTGCTAGACCTCATTAGGGAAAACTGGGTTTCACGGGCTAAACCGAGGACAAGGCCCAGTTAGTTCGACCCCCGGGTAAAGTACCTTGGCCTAAATCTACAAACGGATTGACCAGGAACCCCCGACTCAAAGAGATTAGAGACCCATTGGAACCTCCCTGCCCCCACCGATGTGTCCTCATTACGGGCCCTATGGGCACCTTTCAACTTTTCAAGGGAATTCATTGAAGGCATTCGCCCCTAAAGCCCAAGCGCTTATGCCTCCTAAAGAGAAGGAGCCGCTTGGGATGGGGACCTACGCAGGAGAACGCATTCGCCACCTTAAAACCGACCTTGCCAAAGCCCCAGCCCTGAGTCCATCAGATGTGAGCCAACCCTTCTAACATCCGCTAGAGTTTCGGATGGCCACATAGGAGATATACTCTCTCAGCTCCGGAACGGCGCCCACCCAAACGAGCTGTCCCTATTTCCCGCAAACCTTCTCCCCCACCGAAGTCAGAGCTTTGGGGCGTGTTGAGCAAACTTGCTTGGCCCCTAGCTTGTGGGCCCTGGACCAAATGGGATTTAAAGGAGGCCCACGAGTGCTAGTACAGACCCCCACATAAACCCACTGAAATACATCCTGTCTGGAAAGATTCAGGACGGCCAGGTCCCAACGCCGACCAGAATTGCAAAGTGGGAAATTGGCGTTGGTTTTTGTAACGCGGGGGTAGAGTGAGCTACCAGCGGCAAGCGAGCGAGCTCCGGCCCCTATGGGCCTCTTGTCAACTGGATCTGCCCACGGAATGTCCACTGCCACCCATCGTGACCACACATGGCCAGGTCACCCCTGGGGAACCCTATCCCAGCTCTAGAGAAAGGGTTCACCCTGCTGGTTTGTGCTGGATCCTCCTACTGGCCTAGAGGGGCACCCGCTACACGGGATATGGGGCCATCAGAGTTCAATGACTCCCACCTACTGCAAGGCACTGTCCGCCCTCCTTCCCGCCAAGTAGCTGAAAGTAACTGCGCTGCTGGCAATCTTGGCGTTTGAAGCCCCCTGACACCCCCATTAGCCATTTACACAGACTTCCAGTGTCGGTGAGCCCCGCCCACAGATGGCTTCCCATATGGATAACTAGAGAATGGAAGACCAATCTGACCGACAAACTGTAGCTCACCCAAGAGATCTGGACGCAGTAGCAGACCTAATCCTGGATCGCACCGCGACACCCAGTTTCCTTCATAAAGGGACATCAGAAGGGGACACAGAGGTGGCCAAATGGACTAATAACTAAGCTGACATCCTTAGCCAAGGAGGCAGCCCGGCTGCCGAGACGGCTACCCCACTGCACCCCAATCAAAGTTAAACCGAAAAAATCGTAATTCCCCCTACCCTTGAACCTGGCCGACCTACAGAGGGAGGAGAGGAGATAGAGATAAGGGAACTGAGCGTGTAGGCAGATGACCCCCACGGGCCGTTAACAAGCTAGATGAGAAAGAAAGGAGTGTGGTTGGGCAGTAGTACAGTAGATAGTGGAAGGAACTACCATTGGATTGCTTGCCCTGACATCAGAGGGTATCTCATACAGTTTCATACATGAGATCGGCCACAGAGGCAAACAAGGCACCTCGAACGGGTAAGAGAAAGGAGGCTGGTGGCCTTAAACTGAGGGAGCGGAGGGGTGGACCAATGGGTGGATAACTGCTTGTCCTGCGCCATGGTTTTACCGCGGACCCTAGCGGTTCCCAAGACCACCTAGAGGCCACCGACGGATTAATGGGCCCTTGGACCCGGCTCCAAATAGACTTTTATTCGCCCCCTGCCCACCACCGGCCAGGCACAAACAAATACTGCCTCACCATAATCGACCCCTTCAGCAAAGGGTTAGATAGAAGCTTTCCCCACTTAAGGATACACACCGCGGGCCAACCACAGCCAAAATCCTTTTTACCCAAGTCTTATCACGGTTTGGGCTTTGGTGCGCGAACTAGACACGACCTGCGGGCCCCACTTCACCGGGGAGGTTCATTGAAGGAGCTCTGCCGAGGCCTTTAGGTTCCGCAGAAAGTCCATATTCCGTACCACCCCACAAAGCTCAGGGGGTGTGTCGGAACGCAACTAATAGGACCCTCAAGGAGGCGCTATTGCAACAGTGGTTTAAAGGCCTCTGGAAGGCTTGGATTGGCCAAACTCCCCATAATTCTTTATGGCCCTTCCGCGGCACATGGCATCCCCGGCTTCCCGCCGCCCACCACGTCCATGACGGGACGGAAAATGGCCATGCCTGCGTTCCTTTTGGATAAACACACCCTGCCCTCAGAGCTAGAAACCGGTTCTACTGAACACGAATGGATCCGGACTCTCTTACCGAGCCTGAGGCCACATCCAACCCAACAGGTCGCCGCAAAACCTCGGCAAAAACATACCAGGCCATGGACGCAAGCTAGGTGGGTGCGTAACCCCCAACAATGGGATATGGACAGCTTGTCATGTACAGGAACCTTCTCCAGCCTAAACCGCCCTGTCCGCCTAACATGGGTTGGGCCCGTTAAGATCCCCGAGAGATTCTCGCCCGCGGTATACCAGGTGTGCATCCAAGCAAACAAGGAGACAGACTCAACTACTTCCACTCCTCTCAGCTGAAGGAATGAAAGGGGGACCAGCCCCCGTAAGAGCCATCCAGGAGTGGCCGACCTCCCACCCAATTGACTTATCTGCGACTTTTTTGTTTGCCGATGAGGTTAACGGATAGGACCGTCACTCAAAACCCCATCTCTGTTTCCCCAACAGGGGAACCCGAGATGGCGTGCCCTATTTGGACCCTAAGGAATCCTATATGCTCGGCAGAGGCACGGCCCTCCACCACTTACCCTACACAATTTGACACAACGTGGGAATTCAACATTGAGGCAGATAGATTGTCAGTGGGCCACACCACCCTCCCCCGGTATTTACGAAAGTCTCTGGATGCCATGGACGGACGCCCGATCTGGTGATGACAAATCAAACTTCCCCTTAACTCAAAACCAGGATTTATGTTCACCTGAAGTCAGGACCATAAAATCAG
Organism: Sceloporus undulatus; assembly: GCF_019175285.1. Taxonomy (NCBI): domain Eukaryota; kingdom Metazoa; phylum Chordata; class Lepidosauria; order Squamata; family Phrynosomatidae; genus Sceloporus; species Sceloporus undulatus. The sequence continues at coordinate 235,970,890 of NC_056523.1, forward strand.
ACGTTATTATATTCGGTCCGCGGGGGACATAACAGGGTGGAGGCCGACCGCCAGGTCGCCTCCCCTCTACACAAAGGATTCTGGAACGACATCGGTTTGACCCTCACTCATTAGGGTCCCCTCCTCAATCTATACAACCCTCTCCCTAGACAAAAAGCAATGCCCGTTCCTACAATGGGACATGGAAAAACTGGACTTTCTTGTGTCAAAATCCTGACCCGGCCCCCCACTAGATGCAGAGTGAGTGCTGGGTGCCATAACATAGGAGTTGCCCCTACATCCCCATATTACGCCCCCAGCCATCCTCAAAGACCCCCGATGTCTATAGGAAAACCTAGTCATCAGGAGAGATGTTGCTGTCTATGCCTACTCAGAGACCCAGCCCCATCATCACCATTTATCATAAATCTCACAGCAGTAAATGTGGCCTTAAAGCCATTCCCTCTTTGACCCATCTCTAAAAGCCGCTTGGGCACAATGGGCAAACAGCTAGAAAAAAGGTGGCAGCCCGTAAACACACCACTGTATTCAGATGCAAAACGGGACGTGACTGGGCACTGTCCTGGGAGGGCATCGGTGTAGGAAGAAGGGCATATTACATGCCATAGACCAGCAACCTGGCAAAAACAAACTTGGCGGGGGCCTTAGTAGGTTCCAAAACTAAAGAAAGCCAGGGGTTTCTCCATCGCCTCAGGCTTAACCAATGTGGCACAAGGACTAGACATAATTGGACACCATCCTGCCCAGTAGGTGGTAGAGAAAAAGAAATTATCATTGACCTCGGGCGGGGTCCCTTTCAAAATCGCATTTACAATTTATCCATAGCCATCCGTGGCACACAAATACGAGCAGCCCTCATGGGCGACATTTGCTTCGAATTAATACAGGCCATCGCTGAGAAGTTAATTCACCCCGAAGTCTTGGGATTGACTAACGGTTCGGCTACCAGACTCAATTCAAATTACCCCGCCGACTAAGACAGTCCCAGGAGCCGATGGCAAGACATGTCTGACAATTGGCTATATCCTATGAGGGTATGGGACCCTCAAATAGTTCACCGGCTCTCCCACCTGGGCTAACCCCTTGCTGGGAGCACACACCACAATGATTCCGGGAACAAGCCTATTTACCTTGGGCCAATGTCACCCACTTTATGATTGGTGGGTTATGTGTTAAACCAGGCAGTGGATGCATTGCTATGCGGTCTGAGAACCCCCCTACAAGACGGTCAAGAACATGTCAATCATCCCCACCCGGACTTCAGTTATGGTACAGATGACCCACGACTGCTTTTTGCCTACGACCCCCATGTCCACATATCACCACCTCCCCAAGAATATGACATAGCCATAGAAGTTCAAGGTAACCCTGTTTTTGCCGTTGTACATATAAAAGACTGCCTCGTCCATGAGTTTTACCACACGGAGCTGGTCAGCGAATTACACCGCGAGCGCGGGGACCATATCTCATGTGGATTTCATAAGCTGCTCTAAGGGGCTTCCACATCGAGGATGAACTTGCCAGGCTCCAAATGGCGCCCGCTTGCTTACCAATTTAAGCGAATGGCCCGCCAAACAAATTAAACAGACTGCGGACCCGCCATCAAATAACAGTAGACCTCCGGGCCCCAAACAAATTCTAAAAAAAAATCACCCAAACATTTTTTACAGCAAGCCACCTAACCAAATCCTGGTGGGGAGACTGTGTTGGTCCCACCGGCCAGGCTATTTTAAATTTATTCACCACTCCCCTCCTAACAATAATAGTCATAGTCCAAATTATCACTGTAAACGGCTCCTACAGCCTAATATGCTGGGGCGCAAGCAAATGGCGTAGTTCAGAGCCATCCGCAGGGAACTAGACCTCCACCAAGCCCTCTAAGCACAGCGTGCGCCTCCACCTACTAGGCTTCATGGCCTTAATTCATCTGTTCTTTTACAGTCTTAGGCGGGCGGAAGGATTGGCCCCCTCCGCCTATCCTAATTCGGGAGGTAGTAGTGGTTGCTCTCCTGGGGAGAAGCCGCGACAGTGTTGGTCTCTCAGCCAAGGCAAAAACAATCACTCACTCCCACACAGAGATTAACATACAACCAACAATTTCACGGCCTGGCCTCATCCGCATGACTGCCTTTTAGGTAGGGCGAGGTCCACCTAATGGGACAGGGCTCTATGCCCTGGTACACCTTATGGTATGTCTGTCCATCTCCCCAAAAAACTAATTTGGTTTGGCTTGCTGACCATTTGTCTAATTATCACAGACAAAAGTCAAAAAGAGCTAGTGGCGGCTATTTTGCCTATACCCAGCAGCTACCAATCCCTGGGGCTAGTCGCCCTGCATTCCCTCTTGCATGTTATCATACAAAACACTCTCCTCCCCACACCCCTCTACAGGGCCCCACCCTGCATGGATAGAGTCCATTAAAAGGGACCTGGGGGGGAACCTTTTTTGTCTTTTTCTTTTTTTCTTTTTCTTTTTTCCTATCTTTTAACCAGTATTGTGGGGCAGGGGGAAGTTCCCCCGCCCTATTTTTGTGGCGGCCGAAAATAGGACTGGCATCCTTGGGAGCGCACGCGGCCGCTTGCTTGCGCCCGGCGGTCGTCTCATGAGAGGACTTCGCCAGGCATAGACAGGTCCTGCAAACAGCAAAGCAGGCCCACTTTGCCGCTGCTCCACAAGGATGCCGATCTAAGGCGGCATTCAGCCTCCCTTCACGGAAAAAGCCCAGACAAGGGCAAAACCCAACTGCTCCCAAAAGCCTGGGACCTCACCAGTCCCCGCTATCTTTTTGGTTTTCAATGCGTGACACAAACCCCTCTTCTAAAAACCCTGCCACCCAGACTGTTCCTCCATTCTTGGGCTAACCAGGACTGGGTCTCTCAAAGCCGACAGAGGGGCTAATTGAGCTATAAAAGGCACCGATAGCCCAAATTAAGACCTAATTTGCATATTTTCCCAGCATGGCTAAACCCCTCTTTCTCATGGCCCCGTCGGCTTCATTGCCCAAACTTGGGCCAGCCAAATCATCGCTCCCTTTGTCTCCCGTGACCCAAACTACCCAATCCACGACTCAACCCATCCCGCATGATTTCCCAGTCCTTTCTGTCATGGGGGAAGGTAAGCCCCCTTACGCGTTTCAGGACCAGACCAGCCCCGCCAACGGCTTCCCCACCGATTTTTGCCATGGACCAAGGTGTGCCCACCACCCTCCACCCTCGGATGATGTCCCCTTCCAGGACGAGGGGGTACTCCCCACACCAGCAGCCCCACGCGGTGTCCTCAGAGACCCCATCCCCCCTTCCCGGCCGGTGCTTCTCACTCTTCATTCCCGATCCGGACAGCCTCCACATTGCCGCCGGCCCCCGATTGACAGCTCTCACACGTCCGCCTCCCGCCCGCTCCCTAATGAGGTCTATCCCAAAGACACCACTGGCCTTAAAATGCCACCTCAGAACACTAACCCCACGCACCATAACCCAATGCCCACACATACAGGATCTATGGCTCATCCTTTGCCATATAGACAGTGGCTGCCAAAGACAATTGTTTGTTTACAGGACCGCTATGCTTTATTCGCCCGCATTCTCATACCATACTTGAAGCCATTCTGGCCTGCTGGACAAAACCTAAACACTGTGACTCTGTCATTCCATATACAAACCCACCAAAACTGTTTGGACTCAGTCACATTCATTGCTCTCTTTCATGTCATGGGACTTCATTTCTATCAGTGTTGCTTTTTCAATACTGCATATTGTTGCCTCCTCACGTTCTGGATTTTTTATATGTATATATTATTGTCTATTGCTTGCTTTCTGCTATTGTAGGCTTTTTCCCTGTTGCTATATTTCCTCATTTGTATTCCTTTTATGTGCTTAATTGACATATGTGTGTGTGTGTGCCCCCGAATTAGTCCCTATCCCTCCGACAGGCCTTACAACCGAGATGCTTCCCCTACAGGAATGCCCTCCCCAACATCACCACCCCCCAAAAATTTATATGGCAAGCGTATCGGAAACTAACCATCCATCGCCTGCGAGTCTGTGTTGTCGCTGTAATTTCCGAGGGGGGGGGAGCATGTACCCATGTGGTTTTATATAAAATTTTGGAATCAATGATAACCTTGGATGACCCCTGGCCAGGACTCCAAAGCCTGTCTCCATACAGGCAAAGCGATACGTCATGTACACCTCTCCTACGAGAGTTCTTCACATACATCTTAGAAGTCTGGGGAAGTCGCATGAAGGGATTTCTTAAGCCAGGAAGAGTAAAATATTACCTTCCCCGGAGCTCTCACCCCTCCTCGAGTCTGTTGTCCGACCAGGCTTAAGTCATAGATATTATCAGAGCCAGGACATCCAGGTGAAACGAAAGCAATTAATTAAACACTTTGTTCCCAATCACCAAAAACTCTCTGCCCTCAGGCGAGATTTCGCCCTTAAAAGGTCCCAACTTTGTTGCTCAGCGCGCCATTTGCAAGTCTACTTAATCCCACGTCAGTCAGACCTCTGTTCTGTAGCCAGCATTTCTGCTCAAACCCAGGTTGCGGAGCCGACTTGCTCAACCTTGTCCATTCACCACTCCATTCGCTTCCGGAGGGGAATCTACATTCTGGTACATCACCCTTATAACGCCCTGAAAATCTGTTCTATTTTCCCAACCCTGATTTTCCTGAGTTCCTGAGTGTTTGTGTGCGTATATATGCGCAACGCATGGTTTTTCCCCTATTTCAATACATTACATCTTAGTTATTAATATCCGTCTCCGCTTTATTTATTGCGGATCCCCTGGTCTTCTCCGTATACACATCGGGAGACATCTTGGGGGCTCTTGTGGCAGCCCCCTCTTGCCATCTTTGGACTAATAACAAACAATAATAAAATTCCCCTAACGGACCCTTGGCTACACCAGTCCCCCGAATCGGTATCTCGGGATAGCCGTGCTGTCATGTTAGGTATCACAGAAGGAATATTTACACTGTATAAACTGTTCCCAGTTGCGCATCCTCGATTACCGAGGGATTTCTAACCTGAAAAAGGTCTCAATTTGACTGAACATGTAGACTAGAGTATGTCAGTGGTGACCATTTTTGGCTCAGAGGCAAAGAAGTAACCACTGTGGTGGTTGAGGGACAGTGCACTTCATGGCCCAAAACTGATTAGAGCGCTTGCTGCTAGTTACCCTCAGTACAGGGGAACAACCATGGCTTTGAAACCCAAAACCAGCATCATCCATACTGGCTGCTGGGAACAGCTAATGTTGCCACAAAACGAAACCCTGGTTAGCACAGGAGCATTCGACGTATCAATAATGTCCCTCAGAAACTGAAAAAAAACCACTACATTCAAATCCTCTTGTGCAGCTTAACATGTTACCAAACATTGGACTCTTAATATTCGTCTTCTCAAAGGAGAAATAGGACGAAATGCAGCCATTACAATGATGGCAAATTCTGGCTAACACCCTCTATCGGTTTTGACCCCCAAAGAGTCCTGGTTGATGAAGGTAGAAATCAAGCTTGCAAGCCAACGGAATTGTCCTGAACGACATGGACTATAGTGAAGATTGAAAGACTCAGCCAGCCAATGCCAATCGTTATTATGACTCCCGAGGTCAGGCACCAACGGTTGATCAACGTCAGGCTGCCATCCTGTGGTATGGACCAATGCTTTTGAAGTCGGGCTGCCAGGCAAACGTTTGACCCAAAACGTCCGGGACCAACAAGGAACAAAGTCAGGCTGCAAGTCAAGCAATATGACCCGAGAGAGTCAAAGGGGACTTTTGAGGATGAAGATTGGACAGCTAGCCAAAACAGTTTGACCCCGACGAGTCCGGGCCTCGATTTTGAAGACCAAGCCTTTCCGCCAGTAACTGGTTTGACCTCGGAGTAGTCAGAGAAATACGAGGCTTGAAGCTGGGCTATAAGCCAATCAATCTGACTCCAGGGAGTCACAAGAGACTGATGCAGATCGAGTTGGGCAGCCTCCATCGTTTGGAACTGGAGCGTCAGGGACCGATGGTGTCGACGTCAGCGCTGCAAGCCCAATCGGTTGACCTCCGGGATTCAGGTGACCGATGCGTCCATTGTTGGGCTGCCATTCAGTCGTTTTATGACCCCGAACGTCAGGGACCGATGAAGATCCACCTTGGGCTGCCAGTCAACTGGTTTGACCCCGAAGCGTCAGGGACCAATGAAGAATCCAAGCTGTGCAGCCAGCCAAACTGTTTTCCCCGGAGAGTCGGGACCGATTGAGCTTAAAAGTTGGGCTTGAAGCCCCTCGGTATGACTCTGAAAGTCAGGAACGATGAAGATCCACGTTTGGCTGCCACCCAATTGGTTTGATCTGGGGCAGGGACAGCAAGGACTGAAGTCGAGGCAGCCAGTAACAACTCTCCTTCAAGAGAATGAAAACAAAGCCATTGTAACTGGCCCTTGAGGCAGTTTGTCCGCAGCAAAAGAAGCTGTGGTGAGGAAGGCCAACGGCTGTGTCCATTCTATATTTCCTCCAGAGATTAAAGGTGAGAAATTGTGCCAGGAGACATGGTGCTTTTTAAACCCTTTGCTTAGTAATAAGGGGCTTTGCAAGTGCGCCAGTAAGGCAAGCATTGTTTGAAAAACTTTTCCTCAAAGCAAAGGAGTGAACATTCCTGCCACGCACACCACTTTTCCCTAGAGGGCAAACTGACTTGCCAAGTGAATGACGACTGTGTTTAAAACAACTTCACCTCAGATTTAATTTCACATTTAAGTATGTGATTTCTAAGAAACTGCGTAAGGCTGTGTTAAAACAGCTTTATTTCGAGTTTTAAATTCACAAAATCATCATTTTCTCATGAGAAATCGCAGGGCAATTTGTTGTTAAAAAACTTTACCTCAGAATTTCAAAATTCATTTAAGTATATGATTTTCTCGAAAATCATTAATGTTTTACCGTTTACTATTTTTTATTTTCACAAAACCCAATATATCATACCGACATACATATAAACCACACATACCAAAAGAAAACAGAGAATACATATAACAATTACAATACATTAATTTTAAATTTTAAAACCTAAGATATTTATCACTCTCTCAATAATTCCATCCCCTTTTTTTTTTTTTTTTTTTTTTTTTTTCTGGAGCTTTGTTTCTTTAGCCTGTTCAAATCCCTCAAACTAAATATCTATCTTTTCTTCATAACGTTTATCTTTAATTCATCTACCCGTTATATATTAAAAATTAATCTTATTCTGTAAAAGAAAATACAGGAACTAGTTTCTATGCTATTTCCTTAGCACCTATCTCATTCTTCTATATATTCTATATCATTCAAACTATACATCCAGTCAAACATTTAAAGGGAAAAAACCCTATAAAACCTTTATCATTATCAACTATTAACCGGAATATTCGTCCCACACTCTCATTTCTTATTACATTCTTTACATCCTCCCCTTGTTTAATTTCTGTTAATATATCCCTTTTCCTTAGCCCTCTCTTAATTTGATCATCCATTCTTCTGTCTGCGGCATCTTTTTCTGCTTCCAGACCTGGGCATAGATAATTCGCGCCAGGTTACCCATATACAAAATCATAGATACATCTTCTTCACCATTGAATTGTCTATTATTACACACCATGTTTAACAGAAAGATACGGGGATCTAATGGATGTCATTCTTAGAATTTTAACATTAAATGTGTCTATTTCCCAAACCTCTTTCCATTCACCTTTCCACCAAAGATGGAAAAAAGGAACCCTCTCTTTCCCACATTTCCAGCATAAGTTACTTTGCAGTCTTGTTACAATTTATTGATTTTTTTAGGTTCATGTACGATCTATAAATATCTAATATAGTTCTCTATATAGTTTTGACAAATTGAAAACTTTTTGTATCTCTCCAAGATCTTTCCCATGATCCCTGTGATTAGTGTTCTGGAGAGTCCTGAGCCCATTTGATCATGTTATGTTTAAAACAGTTTAATTTTCCAGGGTTCCTTTCCCTTACGGCATTTTATAAATTGAGATAAATATGCTTTCCCCTTTATCAGCAATACTTTCACTATGTCATTATTTTCTTTACTGAAACCTTTAG
>NC_056523.1:235978993-235980955 GCF_019175285.1 Sceloporus undulatus
ACACACACACACACACACACACACACACACACACACACTAAAGGCAATACAACTCTCTGAGGTCTGCTGGAGGACAAATACACATCTCCCTAACTCCCAACTGTTGCCCACCCCTGATCTAGTCCTAGTGAAAATATTGGAGGAACTATCTACCTGTCAAATTTGGGTATTTTAGTATATCCTATCCCCCACTGCCTTGGCAGGATCCCAGCATGCAAAAGATATGGCCTTTCCAAAGATCCACAGGAAAGTCAGCTCTTTTTGAACATATTGATCCAGCTCCAAATTGAAGTGCACCTAAGGGCACAAGCTCAGCCAGTGGATGAGGCTGTTGTGCTCATAATATTTGAGCAACAAACCACTTTGTCATATTGATCTCATTTTGAAAGTCTCTTTAGTTTCAAATATGGTTTACCATGTGGTATTATTAGCACGGAGGGACAGGTTTGAGAAACATGGGCCTGCTCTGCCTTGTTCTCTGCATTTGTAGTCCTGTACTTCTTTAGACTGTTGGCCATAATCTTTTTCTTGTATGTGAAATAAGTATTTCACTAATGGTCACTCACTGATGTTTACAGCCAAATCCTAACCTAAAAGTTGAATATGAATTCTGATTTCTTTCTCTTTTTTCTCTCAGGCTGTTTATGCATGCATTCTGGAGGCTGCTGCTGTTTACCATGCCTATTTTAAGCAGGTATACACAACACCAGTAGGATCAACTAATATGTCATTCTTTCCAAGCTCTAGTGTTATTGCATTATTTACAGCAGATGCTGCTGTAACTCAGTAATGAAAGTCTGAATTTTGGATAAAAAATAAACACATCAATTATTCGGTTAATGGAAATCAACTTACTGATGAAAGCAAAATTATATCTTCTGAAGATGACATAAATATTGCTTCAAACAATGAAAGGAAACGTTGTGGGTTCTTTCTATATATGATTACTGCAGCTTATGTTTTATATACTAAGGTGAAAGAAATAAACAGCAATTAAAGGCTGGTTAATAAAATTAGTGGGTATGTTCAAATTGGACAAACTCACTTGATTAATTATCAACCTCTAAAAAAATTGAGGAAGACTCGTTCCCTGTGATAAATTATTGGAAAACAAAATGGACAAGTCTAGCTAATTTTGTTTAAAGTGTTCCCTTGAACAGGAATAAGTTCAGAAATAACAGATCATGAGAGCTGAATAATAGAGATTTTTATTTATGGGTACTGGTATGATTAATGAAAGATATGTGAATCACATTTTAGAGTAGATAAACAACTCCGAAGAAAGAATGTGCAATGTATTTTTGAAAAGATATGGTGGTAATGAAGAACTTCAGATAGAAAAAAATGGTTTCTCTTTTCAGTAAGAGCACAATAGGAGGTATGAAGGACAATTTAGACATATGGATAAATCATTTTTAAAAATTATCTTGCATTGTTGAAATATCAAAGAAATAAGGAATATGACACAGGTAAAGGGGGTGTGTATGTTGGATGCTTTGTATGCAAGTTTGTGATATTACTTACTGTCTTTTTTGAAACAAATAAATTTTAAAAAACACCACTTCCTTTCAATGCCAACCCTGCTAAAAAAACCTTCAAGCTAGACAGATGGCAAGGAGGAAGGGTGGTACTGGATGGGCCTTTTGTAAAAAGGAACTTCTTTGCCAGAGGCTTTGTTAACTGAGGTACACCTATATAAATGGCCCTAACTACTTTGGAGGTTGTCACACTGCCTTTCCTCCCAGCCTCAGCTCGGGCTAATACTTTTGAAAAACAGGTGTTATCACACACCTCCATGCCCAGTCCAGAGGCATCATGTACCCGATATTAGTATCCCGTACCCAATCTGTACTTCTCCCATACTTTGCAAAGAATGGGAAACTCCCATTCTTTCAAAAAGTGCCAGAGAAGTATGGATCAGGTATAGGATGCCAAGATCGGGTACACGTAGGGTTGCCATAG
>NC_056523.1:235981055-235982586 GCF_019175285.1 Sceloporus undulatus
CCTCAGATGCATTTGGTGGAGTGGAAGCCAGGCACTGACATATATATGTGTGTGTGTGTGTGTGTGTGTGTGTGTATGCCATCCTTGCATACCAGTGGCACATATATATGTCTGTCCCTGGCTTCCACTCCACCAAATGCATCTGAGGAAGTGGACTGAAGTCTAAGGAAAGCTCCTGCTGCCAACCTCTTTCTTTCAGTGAGCCTCAAAGGTGCTGCAAGCTCTCTCTCTCTCTCTCTCTCTCTCTCTCTGCATACTGAGCCTAGAGACTAACACGGCTATGTCTTTGAATCCTACCAAAAAGGTTCATTGAAATCTCGCCTTCGGGAAAAGACACACTGCGGAAATAACCCAGTTTGAGACCGCTTTAACAGCCAGGGCTCAGTTCTCTGGCAGTTTTGTGCGACATTTAGCCTCCCCTTTTTAGCCTCGGACTGCGTCCACACTGGAGAAATAACCCGGTTTAGTACCGCTTTAACTTGTCTTGCTCAAAGCTATGGAATTCTGGGAGCTGGAGTTTGCTGTGGGGTCCAGAGCGGAGCGGAATTCCATAGCCTTCAGCCAGAGAAGTTAAAGCGGTGCTAAACTGGGTTATTTATCCAGTGTGGACGCAGCCTCGGTGTCCCGACAGACTACAAATCCCACCAGGATCCCATACGAAGGAGCCGTGGCAGTTAAAGCGAAGTCTAAACCGGATTAATTCCTGCAGTGTGGATCGTGCAGCCCTAAGGCCCCAAAGCAGGAGAGGCAGCAACGAACCTGTCCTTCGGGAAAAAGCGGGATACGAATTATTATTATTGTTGTTATTATTATCATTATTAAAAAGCAGTGGCCCAAATTCCCTAAAGGCACCGGATCCCCTTTGCTCTTGGAAACTAAGCTGGACGAGCCTGGTCGGCACTTGGATGGGAGACCGCCGACGAAGAGCAGGTGCTGCAGGCTCAGTTTGGGAGAAAAGAACCGGGGGAAGAAACCACCTCTGTGGAGACCTATTCCGGTTTCACACCGGTTTAACTGCCACAGGGCTGAAGGCTGTGGGAATCTGGGAGCAGGGTTGCATTTCTTCCCACTACTACCATTCCCAGAATTCCACAGCTAAAGCCTCTCATCCCCAGCTGGGCCTTTGGGAAGGAGGGACCCACTCAGCCCCATGTCCTCCTTTTCCAGGACGCCTCCTCTGGACAAACCTGGCCAAGAAAACCCCAGGATATAACCCTCAGGAATGACTTGGAGGAGGCACACAACAACAACAACATTAATAATCACTTAATTCAATTATTATTATTATTATTATTATTATTATTATTATTATTATTATTATTATTATTATTATTCCGCCTTCCTGTCAAAGCTGGGGCACTCAGGGCGGCTTACAATACTCATCGTCCTCCACAACAGCGCCATTGGAAGCATACAAAAAGGTTACATCGGGATAGAATGACATTATTACAAGCTCCGTAGACTCAGTATACAGTACTGTATATCTATACATTTGGTCAGAGAGAGAGAGAGAGAGAGAGAGAGAGAGAGA
>NC_056523.1:235982686-235985035 GCF_019175285.1 Sceloporus undulatus
CCCCCTCAAGATGGTGGGGAAGTGGGGAAGTGTCACATAATAAATAAATAGATAGTGGAAGACTCTTCCAGTAGCTGTGAAAGTTGCCAAAGCTGTAGCATGATTAAAAATGCCAGCTATACCCATAGATACAATTTTCCATGTAAGTCCTATTCTGTGCCCATTTTAGTCTTTTAATGCAAAAAACAAATTCAATAAAATCAAATTGATATTCCTCAAGAGATTATGCCTCCTTTTGCAATGCAAATATTTTCAAGTGTACTAAACATGTCCTAGCACCTCAGCAGAGACACTAAACTATTTGCATGCAAAATTACCCAGAGTAGGCAGACTGGCACAAGCTTATACTAGCACCATATGTGCTAAAGAATTTGAGCCAGGAAACAACTAGTGTCTGGACACGATTTACAATTAAAATTTAATTAGATATTGTAATTCAAAAGAGATCCTAAATTGAAAGTTCCCATGAAAATTAATGTTGCATGTCAAATAAATCTCAGGCCCCAAATCACAGATTTCTTGCACAAACTATTCCAGCTCAATAAAGTAATATGACTTATCTTGAAATTTCATGTTACCAATTCCATGACACTCCAGGAAAGCCAGATGGCTGTATTTCTTTAAAAATATGTCATGTTTGGCCATAACTGTGGGCAATGATATAGTCTGGTCTTCCTGAGGCTCAAATCTTGTCAATGGAATCAGAGAAGCAGTATTGTGTTAGTGCACATAACTTAGTATCCCGTCTCTGCTGGTCAAAGTTTAAGTTGTTTTAAAGGAAAGTGAGCCAATAACATATACTGCTAACAGATAATGGGATCATGGTAAATTATATTTTACAAATTGGAGCCTGAGTTTAGGGTACCAGATGAGTCCCCTTTAGAACCTCTCATGAGAAAAGCAAAAGTTATGAGATAATGTATATAAATGTTATTGAGTGAGGGTATTGCCTTGCTGCTTCAGACGCATCTAAAAACTTTAGGTCTGGTTTTCAGACTGGTCTTGGCTGATACTTGGGGCCTCAGCTGGCAATGAGAAATCCATAGAATTCTTTGACCTTCCTTTGTGGCCTTCACTACAGTTGAGTATATGCTATTGGCACTTTGCTAGGCTTCATGGGGCTTGGATATCTCAAACGCCAGGCATGCTGTTATCTCCTAATGGTGTCTAACAAATATTCATCCTCCCCCCTTTTTTTCTTTCTTCTTTTCACTAAGCATATGAGCTTGGTTGATTACAGTGGGACCTTGTTATCCACTGGGGTTTGGTTCCAGGATCCCCCATGGATAACAAAATCCATGGATGCTCAAGACCCATTAAATATAGTGGCAGAGCAAAATGATTACCTTATATAAAATGGAAAATCAAGGTTTGCTATTTGGAATTCATACTTTTTTTTAATATTTTCAAGCCATGGATGCTTGAATCTGTGGATAAAAATCCATGGATAAGAAGGTTTGAGTGTACAATTAAATAGTATGGAATTATGTTCCACCAATATGATGATAATAGGTCTTAGAACAGATCAAGCCTGATCTCTCCCTGGAAGCCAAAATGACTAAACTCTGGCTGTTGTACTTCAGCCACATCAAGAGAAGACAGGACTGACTAGAAAATACAGTAATGATAGGAAAAGTGGAGAGCAGCAGAGAGAGAGGAAGACTGCATGCTAAATGGATAGACTCAGTCAAGGAGGCCATGGCCCTGAGGCTACAGGACCTGAGCAGAGCAGTTGAAGACAGGGAGCCTTGGTAGTGTCTCATTCATGAGTAGAAGATGACTTGAAGGCAGTTAACAACAGCAGCAAACATGATGATAAACTTATATCTCAGTTGCTTCCCTTTACAACCAGGGGCATGTTCTCACTACACAGTTATAGCACTGTGATTCCTCTTGAACTGCCCTGGCTATGGAATTCTGGGATTGGTAGTTTGGTCAGAAGCACTAGAGGAGCTCTCTGAGTGAGAATTGTCAATATCGCTCCCTAATCTGCAGATCCCAGGATTCCAGAGTAAGTTGTAATAGCAGTTAAAGTGGAATCATAGCGCTATTAACTGTGTTGTATGAATGAGCCCTGGTCCCTGTGATCTTAGCATTTACTCACTCCAGGGCCATAGAAACCACTGGATATAGCCAAGTATAACAGAAGCTGATGCAAGTGCAAAATGTGGTAACCTGTAACAAAGTAACACAGAGACCAGATGTTCTGATACATTCACTGGTTCTCTGAGCTTGCTGGATGCCAATCATTTAATGTCTTGAGCAGCACTTTGGAAAGTTACTTAGGCCCCATACAGACAAACCAAAATAAAGCTGCTTTGGGTCACTTTGGAGGTATGCTGTTTAAAT
>NC_056523.1:235985060-236003775 GCF_019175285.1 Sceloporus undulatus
GCAGCCAACAAGGATGGGTCCAAGAGTTTGTTTTAAAGAGGGGGCCGGACCCGGGGTTCACAGTCTAAGCGAGCCACTCCCTCCGCCTCCCGAATTGCTCAGGCACAGGCTACTTCCGGTAAGGCGTCTGGAAGAGCTGTAGCCAACGCAGAGACTGCATCCCGCCTTCCGCTCCAGAACGCGCTTCTCATTGGATGGAGCTGGCATTGTGACGTAAGCGTTTCCAAAGGGGGCGGGGCGGTTGCTCCCGCTGGCTTTGCCGCCCTGAGGGGAAAAAACGTTTAAGCGCTACTAGCGCATTCCTCAGTGATGTTTTTTTTTGGACTTCATCTCCCAGAGGCCTCAGCCATGCTGGCCAATAGCGTGGGGATTCTGGGCGTGGAGTCCAAAATCTCTTAAAGGTCACATTTTGGGCCCCAGTGTTTATAAAGGGTTCATCAGTGGTCCCCAAATTGTGTCCTTTAAGAGAGATTTTTAGACTTCATCTCCCGAGGCTCAGTCATGTTGGCCAATAGCTTGGATCTGGGAGCTGAAGTCCAAAAATCTCTAAAGGCAAACAGTTTTGGGGACCACTGTTATATATAAGAGTTCAGCAAATGGTACCCAAACTGTGCTCTTTAAGGAATTTTGGACTTCAACTCCCAGAAGCCTAAGCCATGTTGGCCAGTAGCCCGGGATTCTGGGAGCTGGAAGCCAAAATCTATTAAAAGGCACAGTTTAGGGACCACTGTTATAAAGAGTTCATCAGTGGGCTCCAAATTGTGTCCTTTAAAAGATTTTGGACTTATCTCCCAGAAGCCTCAGTCATGTTGGTCATAAGCCTGGGATTCTGGGAGCTGAAGTCCAAAATCCCTAAGGCACAATTTGGGACCACTGTTATAAATGTCAAGGGTTCAGCTCTATAAGCGCTTGGGTGCGTCTCCACTGTAGAAGTAATGCAGTTTGATGCCACTTGAGGTGTGCAGCTCCATTCTATAGAGTCCTGGGATTTTGTAGTTTTACAAGGCTTTAGCCTTCTTGCCAAAGAGTTATGGTTCCTCAAGAAACTACAAATCTCAGGGTTCTCTAGGCTGGAGCTATGGCAGTAAAGCGGTGTAACTGTATTTTTCTGCAGTGTAGATGTGCCCTCGGTGTAAGGTGAGCAGAAGTCCTCACCAAAAGGAGGACAGTGCACTGCAAAATGGAGGATGCTCAAGAGAGAATGGAGAACATGACCAAAACTGTAAAGGCTAAAGACACTCAGAAATGTAAATTCATGTTTTAATGATGCCTCCTAATGGAGGAAATTCAAGACAAATGGAGGAAGGATGAAATAAAAGCTAAAACAACCACTAGAAGTGTAAATTCATGGTTTAGAGTCATGCTCATAATGGAGGAAATTAAAGACAAATGGAAGACTGATCACCAATAAAAGCTAAAAACCTTATAGAATGTAAATTCATGCTTTAGTTATTTTGTGCCAAAGGGAGGACATTCAAGAAAAAAAATGCACAATGTTATCAAATAAAGCTAAAAACAAAACAGCCTGAAAAACCCACAAAAAAAAACTCCCAGAAATGTAAATTCATGTTTTAAGTCATGCTCAAAAGGGAGTAATTCATAAAAATGGAGGACATGACCAAATAAACGCTCAAAACACTCCGTAGAAATGTAATCATGTTTCTCAGTCATGCTCAGACTGGAAAATATTCAAGAAGAAAATGGGAGGACATGGCCACACAAAAGCTAAAAACACTCATAGAAGTGTAAAGTCATACTTCTTAGTTTCTGCTGATAAGGGAGGACATTCAATAAATATGTAGGGCATTGGCATTAATGCTCTAAAAATCTCAATAAATGTAAAGCATGCTTCATCTTAGCCATGCTCAAAATGGAGGACTATGAAATTCCTCTAGACAGAAGGTTGAAATGAGTAGGGCATGTCTCGGAAAGGAACACCCTGCCTGTGTTCAGCTGTTTGTGTGACATGAGTTGCCCATGAAAAAAACACTTGATTTTGCTGAGAGTTTGTATACTGTACTTGGGGTACTCTTGACACAAATTAATAAAATACTGTAGCTTTGCCTGAGTGTTGAAGCTACCATTTAGAAATCGGTCACATATATAAAGGTCCTAGATTGTCAGGCTTGGTCCCAAAAACCTTCCTTTTCAAAAGCATTCAAAACAGATTTTTTTATAAAGAGGACGTTATTTTGTTTAAATGTATTTTAGACATTTTTATCTTCTTTTTATTTTATTGTATTGTATTATCTTTTTAATTTTATTGTTTTTTAATGTGGTTAGGCTGCCCTGAGTCCAGTCCTGGAGAAGAGTGGAATATAAATAAATAAATCCCAGAGCTGGCCCCTCTTCTCTGGGCCACTGGAGGAATCCCAAGGCAGAGCACTGTCATGAAAAAATTACTTTCCCCCCTGTAGCCATTGGTTCCCACTGCTGCAGTCGGCATGGAAAGCTGCCATAGACTCCCTAGAGCTCTGTTTTAATCACTCCTTCACCTCATTTGTTAGACTTGGAAGCATCTACCTTGTAGCAATATAATACAGTTGGCCTTCTTATACACGGATTTTTATACAACAGCCACGGTTTGAAAATGTTCAAAAAAAGTATAAATTTCAAATATCAAAGCTGATTTTCCATTTTTTATATAGGGACACCATTTTGCTATGCCATTATATTTAATGGACTTGAGCATACACGGATTTTGTTATCCACGTGGATACTGGAACCAAAACCCAGAGATAACAAGGGTCCACTGTAATAATGGCAGAAATAGTTTGATACCACTTTGAAGTACTGGAGCTCCATCCTATGAAACTCTGGGATTTTTAGTTTTACAAGGACGTTAGCCCCTCTCTGCCAGAGAGTGCTGGTGCCTCACAAGACTCAAACCCTAAGATCCTGTAGGATGGAGTCGTGGCACTTAAAAAGTGGTGTCAAACTGCATTATTTTGACAGTGTAAATGTATCCTTGGGGAGGTGTGAGCATCTGTCGCTTTCGCTAGCTAATACGTTCCTACTAAAGGGCCAAACAGACAGGCCAAAATAAAGTGCTTCTGGTCACTTTGGAGGTATGTTGTTTAAATGACACATACATTAAGAAGGCCAGAAGCTGTGCCAAGCCATGCGGAGCTTAACTGCCCTGGCTCAGTGTAGGGATGCCATAACCCCGGCCCCCGTGACATCACGCTTTTGGGGGCCCCTCACGGTCACGGCCCGGTTTGGGGGGCCCCACGCCTTGTCCCGGTCCCTCCGCGCACGGCTGTGCGCCACTCTCCCCACCTGGCACTGGCGTAGCCTAGAGAGCAGCTCTTTAAAACATCTGCCACTCAGAGCTATTATATACCAAGTGAGCCCACTTGGTATATAACCCTCAGGAAGCCTGACTGTCCAGGTTACAGTGAGCAAAGAAAAAAAGGCCATAATCGTTCATGTTTCACTGGGAGTTTAATTGCCTCATCTTTTAAATGTAAACCGCGTCAGTATTCTTGTAATTCTTTATCACAGTATCGTTTTTGAGGCCCTAAACACCTTTAATTGTAATATGCAAATTTATCCCGAAGCTGGACCATGGGAAAGAAGTAATCAGCCCCCCTCCGCTTGGGTTGGTTTTCAATGGCTTGGTAAAGGAAGAAGCTTTTGCCTTGCTTGTAAATAGGAGGGCTTTGGGTAGCAAAGGCTGCAGAAATAGTTTGACTCCCCCCCTTAAACATCCATGGCTCAGTGCTGTAGGATCTGGGAAGTGTAGTTTCTTGTGGCACCAGAGCTCTTTTGACAAAGGAGCCTGAATAGTCCACAGCGGAGGCGTTGCCTGAGGAGGCGAGCGGTGGAAGAGAGAGGCTGCTCCGGATGGTCCTGCACTTCCCTTGGCTCCCTCCCTCCGCCTCTCCGCTCCTCCTCCTCCTCCTCTTGGAGCAGCCCCACACCAAGCTCAGTCACACTCCAGGCTTTTCTCTCTCCCCCCCCCCTCTGGCACTTTGAGACCCCCTTTAACTGCCAAAGCTCAATGCTCTGGAATCTGGTGTCTGAGGCATTTGGCCTTCTCTGTCAGAGAGCTCTGGTGCCACAATGGACTACAATTCCCAGGATTCCCCAGCACTGAGCAGTCTCAAACTGGACCATTTCTGCGTGTGGGATGCATCTGGGGAGGAATTCTGGGGCACTGCAGTTCAACTAAGTTTGGAGAGTTATGGACTCCCTGTCAGAGATAGCTCTGGGGCCACAGTGTACTACAATTCCCAGCATTCCCCAGCACTAACCCAGGACAGTTAAGTCACTCTCAAACTGGGATATTTCCTCAGTGTGGATGCAGCTTTGGTGAGGAACTTTGGGGCATTTCAGCCATCATTGTTTTATTTCTACAGTGTATTTTGGACCAGAGACAAGGTGACCAGGCATCTCCTCCTTTTCCAGGACATGTCCTCCATTGGGATCATGGCTAAGAAGCATGGATTGATAATTACATGGGTGTTTTTAGCTTTTATTTTTGGCCATGTCCTACATTTTTTTTGCTTGGGTGCCCTACATTTTGGGTGAGGGCATTGGTCACCTTGGTCAGATAGCTTTCCAGGGTTTAACTGCCATTCTCTGTGGTGCTGGAACAGACCACCATTCCCAGAATCCATAGCATTCAGCTGAGGCAGTTAAAGTGTGTCTCAAACCAGATATTTCTCCAGTGTAGATGCAGCCCAAGCCTTTTGCCTCTCTTAATGCCTGGAGATTTCAAAGCCCAGCCCCTGGCACCACAACAAACTACAAATCCCAGATTCCATAGGAGGAGTGATGAGAAGTGAAAGCAGTGTGCAGCAGCCTAAGTTGCTTAATGCAGTTCTTAACATGGTGCACCTCTTGCCTACAGAGTCTCCCAGGCCCCAGCGGGCCCAGTCCTCGAGGGCTTGGGAGAGGCTGTCTCCCAGGCCAGCGAGGCCTTGGAGAAGGTTTAAAAATGTAGGACCTTTTTTTTGGGTTTAATTTCCTGGCCAGGAAATGTTAAAAAATATCCTACATTTTAAGCCTTGTCCTACATTTTTTCCCAGTTTTGAGGTCCCCCGGGATGGCAAACCCTAGTGTTAGGGGGAATCCTGGGAACTGCAGTTTATTGTGGCACAACCTCTCGGATAGAGCAGGCTAAATCTCTCACAAACTACAGTACAGTTCCCAGAATTACCTAGCATTGAGCCAGGATAGATAAAACGTCTCAAACTAGTGTGTTTTTGGACCTCTGTTAATATTTGGGGGTAGCTGTGTGTGGTGGCCATACAGAAAATAAAGCAAAATCTGAAGTTTACAAACCTGAAATGCAATAGCTTCTTTAAAGTTCAGGGAAGAACCAGATCAGATCTATCAGCTGCAAAGGGTGGGGAGACGAAAGGAGTACTTGCAGAAGGTGAAGCATGCTCAATAGAAATACATTGCAGTGCAACATTTTACTGGCAGGGCCAAATCTTTTCACCTAAATAGATGGAAGCAAGGCTCTCTCTGGTCAGGTTGTCTGCCTACTGTATGTAGCCAGTTAGCAACAGCAGGTTTCATTTAGAAACTGTAGTTGTCCTGAATAAACCAAACAAGCAGTTTATATGATACTATTTTTTCAGTAAAACTCATGCAAAATAAGGAATATGAAATTAATGTATACTTTATCATCTAAACTGGATAATGTTGTGCCTGTTGGAAAACCTCCTCTGTGTAGGTTCATAGTTCCCTATTTTCATCCTTGAGACCTTTTGGCAGGCTATATTATGCAATAGCTGGCAAGCACCTTCAAGCTTTTGAAATATAACAGTCATCAGAAATTTAGAATAAAAAAATCAAGTCCTATCCTGTTAAGAACAAGCAAACAGAGAAATGTTTAGGAGCTGGAGTTAAAATTAAACTATGGGAGAAGCTGTGGGCTGGCTGAAGGTGAAACATCTTGTTGGGCTGATGTTCTCTTTGTAGTTATGCATAAGGTATTGTATTTTATGTCTATAGCTTCAGGGGGGTATGGACTTTACCACATAGGTGTGTTTGTGTACCATAGGTCAATGGCGTATTATAGCATTCTTGTGTGTAGGCTTTTTAAACTGTTCTTGTGTGTTTTTGTGTGCATGTCAAGTCACTTCTGAATTATGATCTATCCTGGGGCTTTCTTGGCAAGATTTACCCAAGGGAGTTGGCCATTGCCTTCTTCTTAGGCTGAGAGAGTGTGACTTCCAGTGGGTTTTCCATGCCTGGGCAGGGATTCAGACCTGGTCTCCGGACTCCTAGTCAACACCGAAAACTCTAATTAATACAGGCCGGTACAGACAGGCCAAATAAAGCTGCTTCGGGTCCTTTGGAGGTATGCTGTTTTAAATGACACATGCATCTTAAGGTGCCAAACCTGCGCTCCAGTCCTTAGACTGGATCATGGCTTCGGCATGGCTTCTGCATCATTTAAATAGCATACCTCAAAGTGACCCGAAGCAGCTTTATTTTGCCCTGTCTGTACGAGCCCTTTATTAGCTATATTTTGGGGGGAGTACTTTTTAAAACTGTAACTAAAAGTAACTAGCTGCTTTTTCAGTCCCTCTAATAGTAACTGTAACCAGCTAGTTTTAAAAGTAGTATTCATTCTCATCCATGTTCATTTCCCTCCTTCCTAATCATTAAACCTGAAAGAACCTTATGACAGCAAAGCTGAACTAATGGTCAACACACACGTTTTTCTTATTCTATTTCTTGTTTTCTATCTGTAAAAACAACGTGGCTCTAATTCAGCCTGTTTAGTGTTTTCCAATTTTGCATTCATTGTTCCACTTTTTTACTACAGCATTCCATTTTAGTGGCAGAGCAGTGGCACCAGAGGAAGAAACATTCAAGATTCAGATGGGGGGGGGGCATGAAAACCACATATTTAACGTTTTTGTTGTTAATTGCCATAGACTGATGTGTAACAGGCACTTGTCATTTTAAAACAGATTTAAATCTTAAAAGCAGTTTTCCTTGTAACAATTACTCTACTATCAATGTAGGAAACCTTTAGGAAATCATACCATTTTGTTCTCTTTGTCAAATGGCACTATATTGTGTGTGTAGTGCCCTCAAATTTGCCTATAAGTTTTTACAGTGCCTTCATGAATTTCATAGTGTTTTCTTAGGTGATTTTGCCAGGTCCTTCACTCTGAAATATAGCCTACAATAGCTGGTATTCATTGGCAGTCTCCCATCCAAGTACTAGAAGGGCTGACCTGCTCAGTTTCTAAGGTCAGACCTAGTGAGCTTTGTCTGTGGGGCCAGAACATCAGCAGAACTGTCAAGTGGCAAAATGGTATCATTACACCTGTTCTTTTTTAATCTACATTTGAATGTGTTAAAGACAAACATCATTTGCTTATTATTCAAAGCTAAGCACGGGTTCGTTGGTTTGTTTTTAAATTGCTCTCCCACAAACTCTGATAAGCATCTTTCTCTCTTCTTTCTTCGTTTTCTGTGTTAGAGAGAATCTGTAGCACCTCTGAGACTAACTGAAAGAAAGAAATTGCATGCTGCCAACTTCTTTCTTTCAGTTAGTCTCCAAGGTGCTACAAGAAGTACTGATTCTATAACACTGGTATATCTTTGAATTCTTCCTTTTGTGTTGTTGTCTTCAAGTGGCCTTCAACCCATGGCAACCCTATGTAGGAGAGACCTCCAGGTTACCCTATATCCTGCTGCTCAGCTCCTGTAGATTCATTCTTTGATTTAGTCTATCCCTCTGGAAATATGGGCTTCCTCTTTTCCAACTATCCTCCACTTTACCAAGCATTATAGTCTTTTCTAGTTTGTCCTTTCTTCTCATGATGGGGCCAAAATACAACAACCTCAGTTTAGTCATCCAAAATGCACAAAACAGTTATACCTTTATTGGCCAACCAAAGTGCACAAATTGCATGTTGCAAACCTTTTAAAGCTCCACTGGCTTCTTCATCAGGTCAAAATGTTAAAATCATACAAGGGGGGGGGAATTAAAATAAAATATGACAATGTTAGTCACAAGCCTCCATTTTGAAGATGTTCTGTTCTCGTCCAGGTATTACTGAAAGGGGATTCATGCAGGCTGGCCATGGATAGTTCAGGTAGGGTTTTAAAATTTCAGTTAGCAAGGCAAATAAAAAAGATGCTTGTCTTGAGATCCAAGTTGCCTCAGTCCCTTCTCAAGCCAAAACCTCCTTTGTAGTTGAGAGCCTGGATTTCTAAGGAAGTCCTCAATGTTTACACATCAGGAAACATTTGTTGGTGCTGTTTTGGTAAAGCATGCTTACTTTTGTTGAAAGGTGAACCCTCAAATGGTGAAGTCCCATCCTTTGGCCACTGTATACATTTACAGTAACCATCTTTGCTTCCAGGGAGAGTTTGGGCATGATCGTTCTGGGCAAGGAATAATGGATTCAAGCTTGAGGAAGAGGGATCCACCTCAGTATTAGGAATAACACACTCCCTTGGAGAGTGGTGGAGTCCCCTTCTTTGGAGGTCTTTAACAGAGGCTGGTAGCCATCTGTTGGGGGGTGTTTTCAGTGTGTATTTCTACATGGCCCCCGACTGACGATGGACCCTTGAGATTTCTTCCAGCTCTGATCCTATAATTCAATGATCCACCCACTGGTCCTTTTAGCAATCCATGGTATCCATAGAACTTTTCTCCAGCACCACATTTCAAAGGTTGATTCTCTTCCTATCCGCTTTCTTCACTGGCCAGCTTTCATAACCATACATAGAAACTGAATTTACAAGACAATGGCATGGACAGTCCTAACTTTTAGTATTCAGTGATATATCTTGACTCTTCAAAATCTTGTCTAGTTCCTCCTAGCTGCCAAGTCCTAGTCGTCTTTGTTGATTTCTTGATGGCAGTCTCCATTCTGATTATGACTTAGCCAAGGTATGGAAAATCTACTTTTATCATCTACTTAACATTATGAAATATCTGTGGTCATTATTTTTGATTTCTTAATGTTAACTGTAAACCTGCCTTTGCAGTTTCTTCCTTGACTTTCTTCACTAACATTCCCAGGCTTTGCTGTTTTCTGGTAGCAGAATCATAAAGTTAGTCCATCGGTCCAATCCCTTGCTCATGCAGGATCTCTAGCTAAAGCTTCACAGCAGTAGCTGTCCAGCTCTTTTGGAAATGTCCAGAGAAGGAGAACTCACCACCTCTCCAGGCAAGTGATCCCACTGCCAGCCACTCTAACTGTCAAACGTTCCTTCTAATGATCGATCAAAAGCTCCTCTTGTGCTTAAAAACATTAGAACCAGTTCTGCCCTCATGACAGCAGAGAACACAGCCAGTACCCTCCTCTTTGTAGCAGCCCTTGAGGTATTAAAAGAGTACAATCATGTCATCCTTCAGCCTTCTCTTCCCAAGCGAACATGTCCAGAGCCTTCCATTTCTCCTATGTTTTGTTCTCCATACCTCTTATTATCCTCATTGCCCTTTTCTGAACTTGCCCCAACTTGCTACAAACTTCCAATGTGTTGGCCTCCCTTTCCCAGTTTTGCATCATTTGCAAATTAGATAAGGATCCTTCAACTCCATCATCAATCATTGATAAAAAATATTGAAGAGTGTTGCCCTGAGGACAGAATCCTGCAGCACTTGACTTGGACCTCCTTCCAGTCTGAAGCACTGCTACTGATGGAACAACTCTTGAGCATGGTTTTCCAGCCATTATGAATCCTATGATGGTGTTTCCATTTATTCCATATTTGTTAGTTCTCCTAATCAAATATCATATGGGACTTATCAAGTGTTTTTGCTGAAATCCAGTAGAATGACATCCATTATCTACTAAATCAGTGAACTGTCCATCACATTGACTTTTTCAGATATTTCCCTTTTTCCCCTTTTCCACTTTTTCATTGCCAATAGCTTTCAAAAAGCAGAGCTTAATCCAGCATGTTAACATCAAAACACATAAAATACTTACAATGTCTCATGGTGAATTAAGCAGTTACTGCACACATTCACAAATTTACCCTATTGTTTTTGAAGTGGCTAAGAAGCGTATTGATTTATTACATTTAATACTCACTATCCTTCTAGGAGCTCAAGGGCATTTTAGCTGCACATCAATTCACTCAAGGGAACATGCAGGAATTTGAAACTAACACGAGTTGATGTAAAAGGACATTACATAAAGACAAGATCCAGCTATCCAGCATTCAGTTGCCCAGCCGCGTCAAAGAGATGCCTGTGGCATCTTACAATCAGGGCATGGAACCAACAGGCAATTTCCCTGTAACTTCTAGTATGTGGTGTACTGAGATATACTGCTTCTCTACATGGAAATTCAGTTTCAGCTATCAAGATATATAAGCCTTATATTACATTATACGTGTATAAGAAAAAAGGTACCTATACCTTTGGCATAGGCTAAACGTAGAATACTGGTCCTTACTGCACGTCATGTTGGTTCAAAAGTGCAAGGAGAACATTCTTAGCCAACACAGTTAAGTACAAGATAGAATACTGTGTCCAGTTCTGGGCACCACAATTAAAAAAAGGATATTGAGAAAGTGAGCAGTTTTGAGGAGAGCAACCAAAATGGTGAAGGTCTGGAAACCATGCCTTATGAGGAAAGACTTAGGAGCTGGATATGTTTAGCCTGGAAAAGAGATGGCTAAGAGGTGATAGATAGCCCTGTTTAAATATTTGAATGTGTGGACACATTGAGGATGGACCAAACTTGTTTTCTGCTGCTCCAGAGAACAGGACCCGGAACATGGATGCAAGCTCCAGGAAAAGAGATTCCACCTCAACATTAGGAGGAACTTCCTGACAGTAAGGGCTGTGCGACAGTGGATAAACTCCCTTGGAGTGTAGTGGAATCTCCTTCCTTGGAGCTGTTAAGCAGAGGCTGGATGGCCATCTGTCGGGGATGCTTTGATTGAGAGTTCCTGCATGGCAAGGGATTGGACTGGATGGTCCTTGTGGTCTCTTCCAACTCTATGATTCTATGATTCTTGAAATAGAACATCACAATTTAATTGTGTAAGGTGAAAGGTCCCAGACAGTTACTTCTGTGAGTGAGCTTTGAGGAGTTCTAGGGAAGCAGCTGAGAGCTTTACAGCTATACAACTACTGAAGGAACAGTTGCTCTCTGAATTCTGCTTTCTTGTGCACCACATTACACCTCCAGATCAGGGTGATCAGATGTCCTCCTTTTCCAGGACATGTCCTATATTTCAACCTCTTGTCCAGGAGGAATTAATTTTCTTCCATTTTGGCATGACTGAGAAGCATGAATTGATCTTTATAGGAGTGTTTTAGCTTCTTCTTCTTTTTGGTAATGTTCCTACAGTTCTATTGAATGCCCTACATTTATCTTGCCTATTCCTTCTTTGTGGTTATGACATCTAGTGAGCCTGCTTCAGTTGGGAGTTCAAAGCCTCAATCTGTAACATGAAATACTAAAGGAGGGGATGTAAGGCCTAAAAAACAAGATTATTATGAAGTGGATTTTGTACGTATTGCCCAAAGAAGATCAGTATCTGTATTCACACTGACAACAGCACTACAGTTTGAGGGCAACGAAAATTGATCACTTCATCAGATGCACCTAATGAAGTAGACTCAGTCTATAAAGCTTAGGCTTCTTTCTCTTTCTCTCATATTCCTTTCTCATATTGTCCCCAGAGTGTTTGACTGCAGATGCCGCAGAAAGCAGCCAGGTTATATATAGTGGATTCAGGGGAAACAACTAGTTTGCATTCACTATCAATGCTGCAATCCTACATCCCTTGGAGTGGACATGATGATGCTTTCTAGCAAAAAAAGCTGAATAGAATACACTTGTCCCTCCACTTCGCTGGGGTTAGGGGCACAGGACCACTGTGATGTGGGGAAATTGTGTTTTTACCTGAGAGAACACCTCTCTAGGAATCTCTAGGTCCTCCATTGCAACTCTGTGGTTGACAATCGCCAGACATTGACCACAGAATTGACACTGGAGGAGCTACAATGCCTAGTGGGGGTTCTCTATAGGTCTCTAGGTCCTCCATTGCAACTCTGTGGTGACAATCTGCCAGACATTGACCACAGATGCACTGGAGGAGCTACAAATGCCTAGTGGAGGGTTCTCTATAGCAATCTCTAGGTCCTTCAATGCGACTTTTGGTTAAAGTGACCATAGAGTCGCGCTAATCCAATCCGCAAAGTCAAAGCCTTAAATGTGGAGGGATGAGTGCAGTACAATAACATCCAAAATCCACAACACGCAATACCTTTATTGGGACAGCCGGTTTGTCAGTTTTGTGGATTGTGGATGTTATTTACTTTGGGATATGGCCAGTGTGATGCAGTGGTTTGGGAGTTGGACTATGCCTGCCGCTTGGCCATGGAAGCCCACTTTGGGCGAGACATTGAAGAAATATATAGAACGTGCCAAAACGAAGCTAAAACACTCATATAAAATGTAAATGTGTGCTTCTTCCTTAGTGTTGCTCAACATGGAGAACATTTTGACATTCCTCCTGGCGAGAAAGAGAACAATGAATTAAAGGCCATGGGGAGATTACTTAGTTACTTGAAGGGAAATGGTGAAAAGATATCTTAATAGTGACTTAAGGCGTAAGGAGATACGGGAAGGAGGTCAAAAGAGAGAGGAGGGAAAGGTAGATAAGGAAGGAAAAAATAAAGGGAGGGGGGGTGGGGGGCTTGAAACAGGTTGGAGTTGAGAGTAGTAGAGAAAACATAATGTTAGGCCACAGAGTGTAAAAATTAGAAAGCAATAATTAAGAAACTAGGTATAAAGAAAGAAAAGCTAGTAGAGGAATGTGCAATGGGCACTTAAGATGGTGTAGAGCTACTCTTTATAAGCTTAGAGTAAGATGAAGGAAAGGAAGGAGGAGGGAGAAAAGGAGATAGGGCAAAATCAAAGAGGTAGAAGTATGAAAAAAGAAGGAAAAGAAGAAAGAATCAGGAGGAAAACAGAGGTACAGTATGGCGATAAAGAAAGGTCTGGGGTGGTCTTAAGAGTTAGATGCTATTATATGTATCATTGGTAAAATATGCAAGGTATGCTTTTATTACGCTTTCTTGTGGCTGCTCTCAAGATAGTGATATGTTGTATAGATTATGGATGTGCTTCTGAACAGTTCTTCTCACAGTCCTCACAAAACTGCAACAAGAAGTGTTTGACATCCCTTCTGGCCACACTGCAGAATTAATGCTGTCTTCTGCCGCTTTAACTGCCATGGCTCCATCTATTGGAATCCTGGGATTTGTGTTAGAAAGTACTGAAGAAGCAAATGAGCTACAAATATGTGCCATGGTTATTTGCTTTATTGTTTTTAAAGAAAATAAGAAAGATATATGAAAAAAAAAGGCAAGAAAATAAAATCAACCCTCCGTGACAGAAGGTCGGGATGGAGGACATGTCCGGGAAAGGTGCCGTTTGTGGTCACCCTGTTTCCACCAAAATCATACACATATATAGTGTGTGTGTGTATACATATTTATATATAGTGTGTGGTGTGTGTATGTGTATATATATATATATATCTATATATATATAGTGTTCATTCTAATCTAGTGTCTCTTATATATATATATATGGTGTTTTTGTTTGTTTTTGGGGACTGTTGTGCTACACAGAGAGGCGGGATATAAATAAAATGTATTATTATTTTTATTATTGTTGTTGTTGTGGTTCTCCACAGAGGTTTGTGGCTCATTAAGAAGTGACCGGTGAGGAGGGCTCCCACAAGAGCTTTGTTACTAGGACCCTTCAGAGTCAACCGCAACAGCCCCTTCAGACGCCCCCCTCCTCCTATGACTCCTCTCCTCTCAATGCCTAAACGGCCCACAACAAGCCGAGGAGGAGGAGGAAGAGGAGAGGGAGGAGCGAACCACTGCTCTCCAAAGAGAGGGGGGTCTTCTTGTCTTGCCCACTTTCCTGTCTCTCCTTCCTTCCAGCCGAAGGGGGCAAAGGATAAACTGGAGTGGGAAGGAGAAAGAGAGACGTTTATGTTTCGTGTATGTTTATTCGTTTTTCTCCCATCCTCCCCCTTTTTATAAGAGCCACTTGGTACGCGCCGAACGGAGGCAGAGCAGTAGTAGTTGGCGCGCGCGAAGCGAGAGGGCGCGCGCACGCCTGTGCCTGTACTGTATTTATGTTCCTCCTATGTAAGTCTATGGGCGCGCGCTGGCGCGCGACAGAGAGAAAGATCGAGCGAGCGAGCCCGGCGCTGCCGTTGTTGTGTTAGCAGCTGGAGAGGACAAGAGGTGTTGTTGTTGTCAGCGTCGTCGGGGAGGGGGGCGAGGTCGCTGGATGTGTGTGGTCTCTCGCTGTCTCTGTAGGGTTGGTGGCTGCACCGCTGCTGCTGCTGCTGCTGCTGCTGTTGTTGCTGCTGCTACTGCTGCTGGGGTCTTGTGCGCGTGCGCGGAGGAGGGCTAGGTCGCGCGACTGGAGCGAGGGAGGGGGGCGGTTTGGCTGGCGTTACTTAGAGGGAGGAGGAGGAGGAGGAGGAGGAAGCAGCCTGTGGCGAATGAAGAACCTCGATGAGGGAGTTTCTTCCCGCCAAAAAGGGAGAGAGAGGAAGAGGATGGAGAACGGTTGGCCCTGAGAAAGAGGAGGAGGAGGAGGAGGAGGAGAGCGGTTGCTGGGGAGACGCCTGAAGATAGAGATAGAGAGCTATATAAGAGATATAAGAGAGAGAGATAAGATAATATATATATATATATATATATATATAATATAGATATATAAGGATTCCTTAAGATATATATAGAGGGAGAGGTAGGGAGGAAGAGAAAATTATATATATATATATATATATATATATTATATGCAAATATACAGGTGAGGTTTGTGTGTTTGTGTATGCCTATACAGTATATGAGTATATAGTGTATATGAATATATAGTGTGTATATGTATATACATATAGTGTGTGTGTATATATATATACATATGGTGAGGTGAGGTTGATGTGTATGTTTGTGACTGAGTATATAGCGCATATATATATATTGTGTGTATATATATATATATATGATGTGGTGAGGTTTGTGTGTAAGTCTGTATATAAGTATATAGTGCATGTGTGTATATATATATATATATAGTGTATGTGTATATATGGTGAGGTTTGTGTGTATGTGTATGTCTATATATGAGTATATGGCATATATATATATAGTGTGTATATACAGTATATGGTGAGGTGAGGTTTGTGTGTATGTGTATGTCTATATGAGTATATAGTGTGTGTATCTATATATAGAGTATATATGTGTGTATAGCGCAGTGGTTTATCTCTTGATGTTGCTTCTGTTTACCTTTCCTTCTCCTTTTTCCTTCCTTCCTTCCTTCCTTCCCTCCCTCTTCCCTTCCCCTTTAGGATCCTCCGCACGTGAGAACCTCGTTCTTTGCCTGAAACTCCGAAAACTCCCTCTGCTGCATCCTCCCACTCCTCCTCCTCCGCCGGACCACAGGAGCATCATGACTCGCGATTACAAGCCTGGGGACCTGATCTTCG
This sequence comes from Sceloporus undulatus, assembly GCF_019175285.1. Taxonomy (NCBI): domain Eukaryota; kingdom Metazoa; phylum Chordata; class Lepidosauria; order Squamata; family Phrynosomatidae; genus Sceloporus; species Sceloporus undulatus. The sequence goes on from NC_056523.1 coordinate 236,000,535, forward strand.
CCAAGATGAAAGGCTATCCCCATTGGCCAGCCCGGGTAAGGCGCTCACAACAACCACAGCAACAGTAACAACACCTCTGTCCATCCATCCATCCATCTATCCATCCAACCACCTGCCTCCTTTCCCCCATATCCTTGTGGAAACGCCACATTTAGCTTGTTAGCTTACACATCGTAAACTGCTTAGGGGGTGCTTAAGCGCATTGATAAGCGGTATAGAAATATACTTGCTATTGCTATCTGATGCCCAGTTCCCCCTCACACACACACACACACGCAAAATGCATTAACAACACCTCCCAGCCTCCCTCCACTTGCCTCCTTTACACACACACACACACACACACACAAAATGCAACTTGTCCTCCCTCTCGAAGAAAAGCTGGGCTGCCTTTGTTTTTGTTAGGGATTCCTCCTCCTCCTGGATCCAGCATCATAATGGAGGGAGAGTGTGTATGTGTGTTTGTGTGGGTGTTTTTGTCACTGGAAGTGACTTCCAAACCACATTGCAGATGCCCACATGCTGGTTTTCTTCCCTTCTTTTATGGATGGGTTTGGTTGCCCTTATCATACAAACAGCCCTCCAATGGACACAGTTAATATTTTTATTCGCTTTTGAAGAAAAAGGAGCCTTCTTACTTTCATTGATCAAAACCTTAATTTATCTAAATCAGTGGTCTCCAAACTGTGCTCTTTAAGGGATTTTGGACTTCCAGCTCTCTTAAAGGGCACAATTTGGGGAGCACTGGTCTAAATAAAGTGGATTGCTTACGTTATACCTAATATTGGGGTTAGATAATTTAATGCAGGTTTATTTGGTCAGTGACTTTTAAAAAAAAAGAACGTTGAAAATGTTGCATAATCTTTGAAAGCCATAATCTTTGAACTATTGAGAGAGGCAACTGATCTTTTGCAGAAGGGGTTAAAGAAACCAGTTAGATGTAGCCTGTCTGAACCTTCAGACAGCATGACCAGTAAGGAGGCATGACTTGCATCCCATAGAATTGATCATTCCTCCAGTTGTTGGGACTGTTGGACTACAGCAGCCCTAGCCAGTATTGTTGTGCCTCCAAGTCGTCTCTGATTTATGGGGACCCTAAGGTGAACCTTAGGCAGAGCAGTGGAAAACGGGGAGTCTTGGAGATGTCTCATCCACAGGGTCTCCATGAGTTGGGATCCACTGAAGTGCAGTTAACAACAACAAGGTAAAACTATCGTAGGGTTTTATTGGTAAGATTTGTTCAGAGGAGGTTTGCCATTGCTTTCCTCTGAGGCTGAGAGCTAGCTAATAGTAAAAAATGCTGAGAGTTGCAGTTTAGTAAACACCTGCAGGGCTGCATGGTTCCTACTCATGCCCAGCATCCTGTTGATAATCCCAGTTTGATCTGGTTGGGATTAGCAGTTGAATTTAAGACTGAGATTCTGGGATTTGTAGCCCCATTCCATCCCAATGGAGGGAACCATTGTTCTGGTGTAACTGAAAAGAGGCTATGGAAGCCAATTAATTTTTACCAAAGCCATATACAGCGGGTGCTTGGTATTCTCCGGGGCTCGGTTCCAGTACCTCCATTACAAAATCCATGGATAATCAGGTCCCATTATATACAGTGGTGTAGTGAAATGTCCCTTATATAAAATAGAAAAATCCAAATGTACTTTTTGGATTTTTTTTAAAAATAATTTTTTTAGGCTGTAGACAGTTGAACCCATGGATGCAGACTGTACTGATTTTACGTTAAATGTAGCAACTCTGCGTGATTATTTTTTAAAGCCTGCATCCAGCACTTGAGCGCACCAAGGATGGGATCTGAGCATGCTTCCAGTGGTACAAAATAAATGGATCATACTGGTTTCTGACGCCCCATATTTACCCAACTATATCACTCTTGTCCGTGAATCTTTTGTAAAAAATATAACCAAGCATGTCATGGCCCATGGTTAAAAAATAAAAAGCAACAACCCCAGAACATCATTCTGCATGACTTTTGCTCTTTGAATTATTCTTTGTCTGACGCATCATCAAAAATCACTGATTCCAGGAGCATGTGTTCTCATATGATTCCAGGAGACAACATTAATGAATGTGAAATTCATATGTTGTTTTGAGTGCTTCTCTGGGACATTGGTGATCCATATGATAAAGCCTTCCAAGATTCCTGTTCTTTTTGGATTGTTTTCGTTTTTGACATCTGTTGCAGCAAAAAGAATGAAAAGTCATTTAGGCCTGTTACAGACTGCCAAAATAAAGCTGCTTCGGGTCTCTTTGGAGGTATGCTGTTTAAATGATGCATGCATCCTAAGAATCCGGAAGCTGCACTAAAGCTGCACTCCAGTGCTTAGGAATGGAGTGTGGCTTTCGCATGAGCTCCGGACCTGTAGGACTCATGCATCATTTAAACAGCATACAGTAGTCCCTCGGGTTACGAAATTAATTTGTTCCGCCGCTCCGTTCGTAACCCGAGTAATTTCGCAACCCGAAAAGGCTTTCCATTAGCGCTGGAAAGCCGCTAGCCACGCTTTGCGTTTGAATTTCGCGCCGAAAAAAAATTCGTAACCCGAAAAAAACATCGTAACCCGGAACAGTTTTTTCCAATCTAACTTTTTCGTATCCCGGAAATTTCGTAACGCGATCAATTCGTATCCCGGGGTACCACTGTACTTCCAAAGAGACTCGAAGCAGCTTTATTTTGGCAGTCTGTAACAGGCCTTAGTTTGTTAAAGATTAGTACAGATCCAAAGACAGGTCAAAAACAAGCCATGGACTCTGTCTCTGGTTTGTTGGAAAGCAAACAAACCAGAACGATAGCTGCTCCTGGGTTCACAGGACATGATAAGCAAAGCCGTTGGTTTAGCTTTTCCCACTGTAAATGGAAGCAGTCAAGCAGCATGCATCAGTCCACAGCTCATCCCTGATAAGGCAGGTTTCTGGGGATACTGTATATTCTGTGCACAAAAGTGGAAGCAGGTAATTGTGTCAGTGATATGAAACATTTTGGTGAGTCTGTCTATAAACAAAAACGTACATAGTCACTCTAAATAATCAGTGCCAAGTATGATACTACAGTTCATAGAATCATAGAATCATAGAGTTGGAAGAGACCGCAAGGGCCATCCAGTCCAACCCCCTGCCATGCAGGAAATCCAGATCAAAGCATCGTCGACAGATGGCCATCCAGCCTCTGTTTGAAGACCTCCAAGGAGGGAGACTCCACTACACTCCGAGGAAGTGTGTTCCACTGTCG
>NC_056523.1:236003875-236008286 GCF_019175285.1 Sceloporus undulatus
CAGTACACAATACTGGTTCTTCAAACAAGACATTAGAGGGTTTCAGTCAATTGGAACTGCCACCACGCTTGTTTTAAATAAGCTGAATGCTAGTTATTAAATCACTTTTACGTTTTTTAACTTTAAAATGTGTTCCTTGTCAGATAATTATTTTTCTAGACTTCTGTCTAAAAGAGAAGTTCATAGAAAGAAAGGCTGAGTGTGTATGTACCTTTCTACTAAAATTAGGTTTCTTTCCAGATGTTGAAAGACCTCCTTAGTTGTAATCCATCCATTCATGGGTTTTGGAAGTCTTGATATTTAAAAGATCCAAATAGGGGATTGGCCTGCACAATGTAGTTGCACATAACTGTTCACAAGGCTTGAATATCATGAACACATGTTCCATAACATAACTAAAAATGCCACCATGCATAATTTTATAATGGTAAAATAGTTTGCTGTATATTTAATGCACTCAGATAAGCAATAGTCCGTTTTCTAGGTTACATGAGGAAGATCAGATAGGAATTTTGAATAGTTGTCATTTAGTAAGACTGCTTTTAGTGTGATATGACATTGAAGTCCTGTGTGGTTTTAGTTGTATGGAGTAAAAAACTTAATGTGTTTTTTTTTCTTTCCTGGGAAAATAAAAGTTTTGAATTTTGCTTTGTTAGAATGTAAACAGATGTATTGAAGCTTTGGATGAACTTGCTTCGCTTCAAGTAACAATGCAACAAGCTCAGAAGCATGCTGAAATGATTTCAACACTTAAGAAAGTAAGTAGTGGCTCTCCTTATTTTAAAAAATGTATAAGTAAATCTCTGTTTCATCTTTCATAAACCTTGCAGTCTAAAATAGAGTGCTGTAGTCTGCAAAAAGTTCACCCAAAGCTACCTTTGTGTCTCTTATATCCCATGTTGGGGAAACAAAAAATCAGCCAAAAAGGACACCTGCCACCCATGGAAGCCTCTAATAGCACTCATTTTCTTTCTAAACAAGCTGTAAAGTTTTTTAAAAAGCAATTTTACAAAATAAAGACTGAACCATTTCTGGCTCCTTTTTCCTGATTTGTGGTTCAGTTTTGGTTCCATCGAATGGTGGCGTGAGAAATTGTCCCTGATCACTGAAGGTTTGCCCATCCCTTATCTGAAATATTTTGTTTAGGAACAGGGATGCCATGCAGTTAATGGGAAGCATCCAACAAATATGTATGTATATAGTAAAATGCATTGTTTTCAGTAAGTATCCGCATGCTTTGAACAGCTACAGATACACAGCTGGACTTTCCCCCAAATCATCTTTTCAGATACGAAAGTTCAAGGTCAGCCAAGTTATTATGGAAAAAGCAACCATGCTCTACAACAAATTTAAGACTATGTTTCTTGTGGGAGAAGGAGATTCTGTTCTTTCTCAAGTATTGAATAAGTCACTAGCTGAGCAGAAGCAGCATGAGGAAGCAAACAAAATCAAAGAGCAGTGGAAGAAGGCACCAAACAAGAAAACTGAAAAGGAGAGAGAGCAAACAGGTATGTGCAGAGTGCAGGTCAGCGTCAGCCTAATTAACTATAGTTTTTGATTTCATTGAAGCTGGGATGTCAGGTTTTGCATATTTTGAAGCTAGTTTAAGATTCCAGATTTCATTTCTGTGGTTTTCTGCTTCAGAGAAAACATAACTAGCAAATCTGGATCTGGATCCAACAGAATGGCCGGAATCCTATTAGGTTACTTTAAATGTGCAACTAAGATTTTGTGACTGCTTCATATTCATGATCCTTACATATTTCCTTGTTTAAGGGATATAGAGCAGGGGTAGGCAACCTGCGGCCCGTGGGCCGGATGCGGCCCGGCGAGGCCTTGGGACCAGCCCCAGCCCGGTCCTGCCGCCAATTGCTGCCAGGGCCTTTGGGGGGCAATTGTCTATAGAAGCCTCAGAAACATGCATTTATCTTAACATTTTTTAAAAAATCAGCAAATTTTTTCATGTGTCCTCCATTTTTTATTTTAAAAGTGCCCTCCATTTGAAAAGTTTGTCCTACATTTGTCCCAGTTTATTTATTTATTTAATTTTTAAAAATTATTTAATTATTTATTTTTTGGCTTCGGCCCCCCAGTTGTCTGAGGGACAACAACCCGGCCCCCGGCTCAAAAAAGTTGCCTACCCCTGATATAGAGGGACCATAAAAGTCCTCCAGCCTCCATTTATCTGTCAGCAGCCTCTGTGATTGACATGGCTGTCACTCAGGAAGTAGATGACTGATATTACAACCCCCTCATGCAAGCAATCTCTGCTACAAATGTGGATTGCAGCAAAAAAAAAAAGGGGGGGTGAGGGGATCCTGTTTCTGCCTGTCACAACAGAGATTGCTCACACAAGGCAGTGGGAACATCAGTCAGCTGTTTCCAGAGTGACAGGGGAATACCCTAGCTAGTCACAGAGGCTAGAAGCAGGTAAATTGAGATTAGGAGGGTCGGGGGTGTTGAGGTATGGAACAGCACTGAAAATGTTCAGATGTGGCAGAGAAACTAATGGACACTCACTGCTCTTAACCAGCTGGCTATCTACTCACAAGCTTCCAAGATTACTCTGCGTTTATCTCTGCATATTCTCCCAACCGGGGGCGGGGGGGGGGGCAGAATTTATGTAATTACAATGGTTACATAACAGTGCAAGTGCATAGGGGATTCTGGCCACTGTCACTAGCATAACTTTTGCAGACCTTGCTGCTTATTAACTTGAGCTTAGTTTAATAAAATGAAACAAAAATTTTGATTCCCCTTTTTAATGTTACAGGCACAAAAATAGTGAATGGTGCTTCTGATTCTCAAGATGCAAACCAGTCACAACAGAATGGAGACAGCACAGAAGAAAAGAGAGAGAAACTGGATGCTGGCAATAAGAAAAAGTAAGTACAGATGGCCCTCCATTTTCACAGGGAATCCGTTCCAGGCCGTTCCAGGCCACCACCATCCTGCAAAAACAGAGACTCACCAATATTAAAGCCCCATAGGCTTGAATGGTGTTCATGGCCATGAGCATGCGCGGGAAATGTGCCGCAGGGGCATGCCCCATTGAAATTAACAGAAGTTGCCCTCCATTAAATAGTCAAGTCCACAAGAACAGAGAGGCAACTGTAGTACTTTCATGTTTTTAACAGAAGCATTAATAATTGTTCTGCTTTAGTAACCAGTTCCCAGTTACTATTTAATAGTCTGTATACATAGTGGCTCTGTTTTCCATGTGGTTTTATGGAGGAAAAGATTTATATTTACAGTTCAACCAAAATAAATACAAAATACTACATAGTATTGAATGTAAAGCCAGGCAGTATTTTTTTTAAAAAAGAAAGCTTAGACTAAATCAGTGTCCTTAACTCCATCTCCTGCATCTCTGTGTTCTATATTATTTTTAATATTCTTATAATTGCAATATTTCTTTGCATGATTTCTTACAGTGGCTATATGTTGTTTTGAGTACTTTAATAAATTGCAGTATCATTTTTTTTCTTTGAAGATTCAACAAACAATCTTCACAACTGTTTTCCATGAGACATTTTACTAAACAGCTAACATTTTAAAAGCTAACAATGACTTTAAAAGCTAACAGAGACTGCATAACAATGAAAACAATAATGGGGAAATGCTTTAATGTACACTACACACTTAAAGTTGTAGAGTAGTAGCAGCTTACTCCTAACTATGGTAGCAGAAACTTCTCCTTATTGCTCTGAGACTGCTTAGGGATTTCAGCTTTGGTGGGTCAAGTTAACCTAAGATAGTGTTTCCCAAAATTGCACCTCAGGAGAACTGTTTCTTTACCAAGAGAAACTAATTAGACTCATGGGATTCTTTTTCTCTCCTCATAGCCACATACAGAAGAAGATGTGCGCTGCATGAGTCTCTTTAGAATTCACTGGTCATGACAGGCTTGGTTTCTGGGAAGGCAATTCTGTCACATTGCTACATTGGATATACTTGTGTCGTTCAATTACTTTGTTACATACAAGCAAAAGAGTTTTCCGACTTCAAAGAAAACATTCACAGAACAGTGATTCATTCAGAAACAGGGTGGTGTCTTTTTTTCAGAGCACTCTGTTCTTACACTTAAATGTATCAAAAATAATTGCTTCTAATTTTAATTCAGACAAAGATTTAAGTGTACCAAGACCAAGGAAGGAATGATGAGGCCCACATGTGCTTGTGTGTAGCCTTTTCCCACTAAACCTCCCCCCCCCAAAAAAAAAACTTTGGCCAACATTTTTTTCAGCTAAAAGTAGACTCTAAAGGGGCTGTTGTGGTGTGAAAATGGTGTTCATAAACACACCAAAACACCGAAAGAGAACCTCTTGAAGTGACTAGAAGTGATTTCCAGTCATTCAAAATTACACTTCTGACATACCAACACCACCCACCAAGGGATTAGAGAGGCTAA
>NC_056523.1:236008386-236013032 GCF_019175285.1 Sceloporus undulatus
ACTTCACATTTAGAGAAGGTTTGCCATGTCCTTCCTCTGAGACTCAGAGTGTGTGACTTCCCCAAGGCCACCCAGTGGATTTCATGGCCAAGGAGGAATCAAACCACCTTCTCCAGAGTTGTAACCCAACACTCAAACCCAACACTGTGCCATGCTGGCTCTCAATAGTAGAGTTACAAACTTGAAATACACCCAACTCAGAATCTCTTGTTTCACTAGCTGTTCAATGTGGTCAACATTTGGAAAAGTATGTTCTTTTTGAAAGAGAAGACAAACTAAATTCCCTTCAAGTACAGTGGGCCCTCCTCATTTGCGGGCTTCAGATTTGTGGTTTTGACCATACGCGACTTTGTAATCTAACAAGGTCGACCTCTTCACACCCTCCTTCTCACCCTTCCTCCCAGACAGCCAAAAGCAACACCATACATTCTGTTTGTGGTGGTGACTTTGGAAATGAGGAGAATACAAAGTTTGGCAACGTGGGAGCATGTATAGTGTTGCTTTTGTTTGACTTGGGGCAGGGGAGAGGAGGAGGGGAGAGAAATTGGATTGTCCATGGTGGGGCCTGCAAATATTGGATTCAAAGGGAAGGACTTTGGAAATGAGGAGGATGCAAAATTTGGCAAAACAGGAGAATGTATAGTGTTTCTTTTGACTGGCTGGGGGGACGGGAAGAGAGGAGGAGCAGGGGGCAGGAGAGGAAATGGATCCTCTGCGGTGGTGACTGCTAAATCAGATTGATAGCATTTTGGACATGTGGGGGAGGCTATATGTTTATTAAGAGAAGTTGAATGCTTATGAAATGAAAACGAACATTACAGTTTTTGATACACTAATTGAGAATCTATTTTAATATCTCAGTAGAATTGTTTCCTAGTATGTACTAGTGCCTTTGAAAACCTGTTTCTCAGCTTATTTGTGAAGTTTGTTGGAATATTGCCTTCATTGTATTTCATATAGATATATAGATTGAAAAGTGTGTGTGTGTGTGTGTGTGTGTGTGTGTGTGTGTGTGTGTGTGTAGAACAGATAATTAAAACCTGAATACATCAAGCTGCTGAGCCATTCTGTGGCAAATGAAAGTTGACGTGGTTATTTAAGCATAATATAAAATAATTACTAATTTTTCTCATTATATTCTTTATTAGGGCCACCAAGATGGATCTTAAGTGCGCTTTAGAAGAATGTTCAATGGCACTGAATTTATTTTTGAACAACAAGTTCTCTGAAGCTCTGGAATTGCTTCGTCCATGGTGAGCCTGTTTCCTTTACGAGAGGCAGTACAAGAAGATGTTTAAAAAGATGCCATCTGGTTGCTGGAGATTAATTTAAGGCTCTGAATATAGTAAATTTCATTGCTTTCTGTTTGTTTTCCTATCCCCAAAATAAGAGTTTGGTAACTAATTCTTCAACCTCCTTAAGTGATCTTTATTTTTAATCATCCTGAATTTGTGACTAGCTGAATTTATGACTAATTTACTTCAGATTTGATGATTAATCTATGCACATCATACCAGAACTTTATAAGTTGTAAGATATTTGGCAAAGAAGCATCTCATGGGGGGCAGTGACAAGATGCTCACCAGACTGCATAGTATCTGGAGAAAGTATATTTACTTTCTCTTTGAAGAACATTAAACTTTAAAAAAAAATTAAGATGTATTTCTTGAAATTATCACTTTTGTTTATTTAATTTCAAAACAGGTCTAAAGGCAGTATGTATCATGCCTTAGGATATAGTACTATTTTAGTCATGCAGGCTGCAATGACATTTGAGCAACAGGACATCCAAATGGGAATTGCTACAATGAAAGAAGCATTACAGACTTGCCAAAAGTGAGTATGAAATAGATTTGATGTTTTTTAAAGGCCATAACATTTTATGTGATTACATGATTCAATCTGCTCCTTTTGGCGCAGCTTCAAGGAGGCTCGGAGCGGCTTCTGGCTGTTTTGGACGTGTGCATCTTCTCAACACCATGCCCCTGAGGTTGCCAGAAGCTGTTCTATTTGGCCCCTCTGTTTCGGGCCTAGATTAACCTTCCATGGCTTTTTTCCAACTATACTTCCATTGTTCCAAGAGAGAATAGTTCTCGTTTTACTTGAATATTAATTTTTAAAAAACTCTACATAAGTATATGTATTTAAATTCCCAAAAGAAACATATTCAACATCCCATCATAAGCACATATTTGCAACATAAATCTTAAATGCCTAATTTTAAGCAATTTATCTAACACATTGTAACGATACATCATTTTCTGTAAAATCATTTTATAAAAATCCTTTTTAAAATCTTAACATAATATAAATCTCACTCCCTTTGACCACATATTTTCCCATTGATTGATCTAAGTTACAGCCAAAATCTTTAACTCATTTTACCATACCCTTTAATTTGTTCTTCATTTTGCATTTAACGCTTGGTTTTCCACCCACCTTACAAACTTGAACACATCCCCTTGACCTTGCTTAAATAGTACATCAGTTGTGAAAATAGAAGTCTGAAATAGAAATCTAATTCTGGACAAACATTCTTTTTCATCACAGAAATACACTTCAACAATAACAGATTTAATCTCTCCTATCCATAATATCTTTCTGAGTTCTACTCCATATCTTAATATAATTATTTTGTGTCAATATTCAATCCACATTTATCTTGATAACACCCCAATATTCAAATTTCTTCTCAGTTTTAAAAGCAATTACATCTATCAACTCAACTTCTGATCTTCTGTATTCTTGTTTTTCATAGAACAAGACCAAAATCTTTTAACCGTGCCAAATTCTTCAATCTTTCCATTTCCTTGTTTATAATTTCAATTTCCAGAATCACCACTTAATCATTACTTTGTTTTACAACCTCAACCAGTCGCTTTAGTGATTCTGTAAATTATATGAATTCATTCTTCAAGTTGTCTTTCAAACCCTCTTCCAGTTTTGCCATATCATCATTTTTCAAAGATCTCCTCTCTTATAACAATTTGTATAAGATTTCTGCTGAAAGACACTGCTCCATCTTCAGTAAATCCAATGATTATTGTTAAAAAAAAGGAATATTTAGGTTCTTTTTTGTTTTCTTTTGTGAAGTTAAGAATTTAGTTCCAATGTGGTCATAGTTCCAAAGATACTGTATAGTTGTTTTTAATCTTATCTTCTCATAACATAAACAATCCTAATTCCCACAAAGATCCAATCCTTTTTTCGTAGCAAAATTTGGTATTCTCAAGATCCAATCATCAACAAAAACAAAGTAAAAAACCTTGTACCTTATAAACTTACTGTCCCCTTGTTAGGGTGTAGAGAGGCAAGCTGTGTCCCTTATGACCACACGCTGAGTTGATGCACATAGGAGGACGCCCAGAAGAAGGTCTGCGAAGAGCGAAGGTTTTGTGAAGCCTCTAAGCTGCACAGCAAATTTCCTCCCACACACAGGCAACCGCCTTGAGCTCCCAGCCTGAGAAAATGAATCTCTGGACAGCGAGACTTCACTCAACACATGGGCTTTTAATTTTTGTTGCAAACTATTTACAAAGATTACACTGAGTATCAGACAGCCGTCTTGAATACTCACTATCATACAATCCAACAAAGTGCTACCCCGACCACAACAGCCCAACAACGGAGATAATCACCTTCTCCTTTATATAGATGGTCTTCTTGGCAGTCATGTGACAGTCATGCCACAATGAAACCTAGCTGGTTTCATACCCAGTACCTGTTGCATCTGAATATTGCCCATGATGCACTGCTGGCTGACTTCACCTACTGTGCATGTTGAATCAGACTTCCCATGATGCACAGCTCACCAAATGCTGACTCATGCACCTGCCACTTAAACTGTAGTAACCTCTGCTCCAGTTCCACCTAGTGGCCACATCCATGTCATTTTCAGGCCAGTGTGCCCCATAGTCTTTATCCATTTAAAACTTTATTGAGCCACATTCCTGCCCAGCTTTTCTCTTTTAAGTTAAAATCTTGCAAATAGACTTTATTTTCTCAGATCTTGTTTACAGAAAGAAGATAACTCACCAGGGCTTTAATTTCACTATTTTGAAAAAAGCTCTCTTCACTTGTAAAATAAGTAGTTAAGAGAGATTAAGAAAGAGAGAATTTTTACAGGTCCAATGTCCATTAAATGCTGAGTTTGGTGTTAATCTCCCCCAGCTGTGCCAGGCCACTACAAATTCTTCAGTCTACTTGCATAGAACAGTGTTTGAGAGAACATGTGTGGTGTAATCCCACACTCCTTCTCTGAGAGATATTTGCTGGCTGGAACATGCCTCCTTGCTGGCTTATTTTGACTCTTTATGGCGCGTTACAGACCGCCGAATTGTGGCGGTCTGCTGCCGCCGCTGGTTGCTACTCCGAGAACCGCAGCAGCCAAATGGCGCGGTTCCCGGATGCAGCAATAATAATAATAAAATTTTATTTGTAGCCCGCCTTTCCAGTGATCAAGGCGGGTAACAACATGTTAAAATGCACAACAACATGTTGGAGAGCAGACCAACCATTCCACAGAACCTCACTCTGCTCCTTTGCAATGCCAGGTCGGTAAAAAAACAAGACCCATATCATCCAGGACCTCCTCCTGGATGAAGATGCCGACCTGGCTTGCTTCACAGAGACCTGGCTGGGAGAGG
>NC_056523.1:236013132-236020370 GCF_019175285.1 Sceloporus undulatus
GGAGTCTTAGGACACATGCAACATTTAAACAGCATACCTCCAAAGTGACCCGAAGCAGCTTTATTTTGGCCTGTCTGTATGGGGCCAAAGATACCTAGTTACTTGCTCTCTGATAATATTGATTAGAACAAAGCATTGTACATTGGCCTGCCTTTGAAAACTGTTGAGAAGCTTCAGATAGTTCAAAATACTGCAGCCAGAATGTTGGCTGGGACCCATCTCTTCAGTCTTTATTTCCCTAGTTTTGAATTGACTGCACTGGTTTCAGCTCCTCAATTCAATGTGTTTTTAAGTCAAGAAACAGTCTGTGGCCAGAGTATCTCAAGTATCACATTCTCCCTGATGAGCTTTCCTGATCCATTCATTCTTCTTTGGAGGATCTTGTTTAGGTCCAGCTGACATCGAAGATGAGGTGGGTAGTGACTTGTCCCCTCCCAAGAGGTTCTTTTGGTACTGAACCTCCTCAGTGTCATGTAAAGCCCTTTTTATTTGTTGAGTGTTGACATGAGTTAACATTTTATTATGGTTTTTACTGACAGAGATTTTAACATCAGCTTCTCTTATTACTATTCTGCTGCTTTAATATTTTAACATTTATGATTGGCTGTTTTCATTTCTTAGCCTTTGCTTTGGGAACATCTCAGGGTTGATAATCAGATTACAAATAAATATATCAATAAATCTATTTGTATCTATAAATAAATAAATGGAAATATAATGAAAGATATTGTTTGTATAAATAATAAATATAAATGCATGGCGTGCATTAAGCTCACTTAAAAATTACCCTTCTGAGACAATAGCCTAAAAACTTTACATTAAAAAAGACATCTATATTTAATATGAAAGGACATGCCTATATCCATCTTCCCTTTCTTGTGACTGGCTGCAAGGGTGCCTAGAAAAGCTTCTGAAAACAACAAATGTCTTCTGGGAGGTCCATATGGCTGCCGTAACATAGATAAGTGATGCACCACATGAGTCTTCTGCTCTATGACATAGAAAGTCTGTGCCAGTTTAGCACCTTTCTGAAGTGCTGGCACTGGCATGAGGTCTTTCCATGTGGTACAGACCAATCCATGTGTTGCGTGTTTGCATAAGCCTTACGGGCATTGACTATGCAGAAGCGGTTTTCAGCAGCAAAACAGGCCTTAAGGGTCTCAGAAGAAGGGATGTCTTGTCCAGTGCTGTTCAGGAGACAACTGTAGCCTTTTAGTCTCCTGCACTGAGATGTGTGGAGATCCCTGAGAAATGTTTGTGCCCTGCCATTTATGTACATTTATTTGTTTTGCTTCATATTCCTCTGATGTACCAACCAGGTGAAAAAGTTAAAAAATTGTGTTCAATTTTTGCATGAGCATCTAGGAGTGGGTATAGATGGGAAATAGCTTCTTCCCCTGAATCCCATGAGGGGTGTGCGTGAACCCCCTCTGCTATTGAAATGTGGTGCTGTAAAGGTATATAAAACAACAGTAGCAGCAAGCTAAAATGTGCTTTTAGCTGCAACTCAGTGACAATTAAGCACCTTCCAAGACATTTGATTTCCTTTAAGATGTTTTGCACAAACAGAAATCTCCAAATTTGCCTTGACTTTAGCGTCGGGTCTCCTTCTTCTGTATTTCATTATTCCTCAAGAACTCTTTTCAAGTGCTGGTGTGTACAATTATAGCATCTCCCAGGCAATGAGATGCTATGAAATTATCTGAATTTTGGAGACAATGGTTTTGTATCAAGGTGCTTGACAGACATGTCCGCACCTTGAAAACAGAATGAGTTGTCATAGACGACTGAAATGGCAGCATTCCAAAATGATAAAACAATAGTGGATTCACTGCGATTAAGATTTCAAGATAAAGAGTTAATTTATTTTTAAAAATGTACACAAAGACTCAACCTTTCCTTCTCCCTGAATTGCACGCTATTAATTTCCTGACACCCCCCCCTCCAAATTTTGCCATAGAAAACAGATCTTTGTTACTATGTGAATGGAATCATCATTGCTGAAGAACAAATTTGGTCTCTAGTTAGTGTTATTTGGGCAAACCACAGGAGTCCAATCAGTGGGCAGGAGTACAATAGCTCTACAAGCCAGTCTGTTGTAGATGTAGACATGTTAATTAATATATTTTTTCGACACCTAGGTTGATTGAAAAAGCAATTAAAGTGTAATTAAAATGTTTACTTCTGGTAGGAATGTCAACCAAGATGTGGAATATAGCAATTACCTGTGATGGATTAGAGGAAGATGAGGAGGTCTTTGAAGTGGCTCTGATCTCCCCTGTGAATGCTGTTCTTGGCACCAGGACAAAAGCTGTAGTGAAAATTTTGGACTCAAAAGGAGGTATTCGCTTTTGATCTTCCTAATAAAATCTGGAGCAGTCTTGGCTGAGAAGTGACTTATTTTGCAATCTACAAATATTGTGAATACTTACCTTTGGATCAAAATCCTTCATTTCTTTAAAAAAAAAAACAAATAAAAACGAAATAGACTTGACAGTCTGAGGTCCTTTCGCTTCTAGCCATCTGCATTCCTCTTCTGCTTAAGGAACAGTAGAGCATGGCACAATCAACTACCAACCTGCCACCAAAAGATCCTTTCCCTATGGAATGTACTTCTGTTGCTTTGGCTCATAACACTATTTTCAGAAGTGCCTTCCTGTAAAATTAGTAATATGCCTTGCTCCTCACCAATCCTGTCTGTTGAATGACAACTTTTTAAATACTTGTGAAGAGTTCTCAGAGGGGAAGTCCTTAATTTTACTACTACATAACTCCAAAATGACATGAAGATCATCACCATCATTTTCATCATCATTATTTTCAAAGAATGTGGGTAATAGACCTTATCACAAGTAGTTATCATTATTTGTAAAGGTGTTGTAGCAAAGCCCAATAAATTGGAAACATCACCTTGAATACTTACACATTAGTCATATGTAGGGGCTGGACTGGGAACAGTTTCTTTGCTTAGTTCATAACTATTGGATTAGTAACAGAGCTTCAGTTTAAATACATATCTTGGTCAGTCTGTCAGTCAGTCATTTTACTTATATCTTTCCTTTTCCCTCAAGAGTGAGAGTCAAGGCAGTTTACAAATTACAGCAGTGGTTCCCAAACACTGCTCTTCCAGATGCTCTGGACTTCAACTCCCAAAATTCCTGACTGTTGGCTAGGCTGTCTGGAGTCTCTGGGAGTTGAAGTCCAAAATTCCTGGAGGACCAGAGTTTGGAAACCACTGGATTACAGTAAAAAGAAATACTAATAAAAACTACATATACAAAAAGTGAGAGCCAGTGTGGTGTAGTGGTTTGAGCACTGAAGTATGACTCAGGAGATCAGGGTTCAGTTCTTGGCTTGAGTTTAAGAACCCACTGGGTGACCTTGGGCAATTGCAAACGCCCTCTGAAGAAACTTGCTGATAAAACCATATGGTAGCTTCACCTTAGAATAGAACTGTCTATAGAATTAAAACTGTATAAAACATTAATTTAAAAGCATAGATTAAAAACAGTATGGCACTAAAACAGAAAACACATATTTTTAAAAATCAGATCCTAAATGCTTGTTGGGATAGAAAGTCTTCTCTTGACAGGGAAAGGAAAGCAAGGAAGAAGCTAGCCTAGCCTTCCTAAGAGTGAGTTCTAGAGTCCAGAAATACCCACAGAGAAGGTCCTTTCTTGCATTCCTACCAAAGATGTCTGTGAATGTGGTGGGATTGAGAGAAATGTCTCCCCCAAAGACTTTATGCAAGTTCATATGTATGTTGTGATATACATTGAAAGAGAAAATGTTAGCTGTCATTCATTTATGAACTACAGTCCTCCCTCCATTCTCACAGTCTTCAGACTTGCATCCCTCGCTTATGTGCGAAGGACAAACAGAGAGGGAATGAATGTGGCACGCACCTGTGCTCCTGTGCCAATGGGGCTTGAATATAAGTAAAACTCAGTTTTTGCTAGGGGGTCCGAAACAGCTCCCCCGTGAAAAAGGAGGGGCAACAGTTTAGTATTTATCTTGCAATGGGGATGGACATGTAGATTCTTATTGCTCTGTATCTGTAATTCTAGATGAATCAGAGGCATTAATTGAAGTTCAGAACTCTGAAGCATCTTGCTATTTTGTCATTGAAACTCTTTTGGGATGGGTCTGTTTTCATACCCTTGCCTGTTGGCCTAAAGATTGTTATCCATTTTATGGGGAGATGGTTTTCAATGGCACACTATAGATTCTCCTGTCAAATTTCATATGCAAATGCAACATCATTGCTCACTTCTTGGGGTGGTGGGGGTGGTGGTAAGTTCCATTCAAACAGTTGCTAATTACTTATTCAATTTATTCAGTTTTTATTCCTCTTTTCTTCCTATTCCCCATTTTTACCCTCACTTTAACCCTGTGAGGTAGATCAGACCAAGAAATAAGTACTGGCCCTTGGTCACCCAGTGAACTACACAACTGAATAGAGATTTGGGTCCTGTTCTCCATTTCCCAGAGACAGAAAAGTTAGTGTGACGGTTTTTTTTATGTTTAGTCACCAGAACGCTTAAAACAAACAAAAACTTAAACCATTTACTTAGGGGCTTGACAGACCGCCCCGAAAGCGCGGGCTGGAGCCGTCCGTTTTTAGTCCTAACGGAAGCTGCACCAACCAAACACCATGGCCTCCATCAGGACTAAAAAGAACACACTAAAAGCGGGTTCTTTTTAGTCTGCGTGGCAACACCATGAATGCACCACTGGCACACTCATGTGCAGCAATGATGCATGCGAGGTGCCACGATGTTTAGATGCTGTGCCACTCTTGCGTCATTATGGCAGCCCCCATGTGGATGGGGCCGCACTATGATGGAGGCGGCACCGCCATGCAGCAGGGCTCGGGGGCATGCGGTTGCTCCGCAATTCCAAGCCCTAAAATCAGCTCCAGACCGCCACTTTCTGGCAGTCTGTACTGGGCCGTAGTTACATTCATCTTGAAAAGATTAAGTTTATATCGCTTAACATTAATTTTACACTGCTGTGTACATTTATGCTGTTTTAAAACACCTTGTCACAATGAAAGTGTAATATCCCATCTATTAATACCTCTCTCCCCTCAAACTTGTCTGTGCATTTAACTTGAGGAAGAAGGAAACAGCTATATGAATTTTTTGAAAGCTGGATTTTTCATGCACTGAAAGGGAATGAATGAGATTAACATTAAATACAGACACAAAGAAAAGATGCAGGAAACAAAACTGTTTGTCTATAATTTATATCTAACTTCTTTCCTCCTCCTCATCTTCCTCTTTGCTAAGACCCAGACTCCACTTCATCAACAAAATCTAAGAACAGATTTTTTCTAATAGTAAATTAGAGATAGGAAAATGTTGAGAATTAAATATATTACATACAATCCCTCCCTTAATTTTCTCTTCAGCTGCTCTCTTTCCTTCTCACATTCTCTCAGTTCTTCCATTGCCTCCACTAATCGTTTCCCCTTCTTCTCTCTATGCCTTCAACACTCTTGCCTTCCTCTTTCCTTCCTACATGTGTCTTCCTCTACTTCTTCCCTCGTCTCGTCTATAACTCTCAAACCCTTCCATGTATTTTTAACCCATTAGTCTCAAATCAAGGAAGAGTGACAGTGTAGTGTATCTAAACAAAAAAATATTAGAAAATGAAATTGCCTACATAATTATGTTTTTCTTTCTTTCAAGTTGAGCAAAACTTTCAGTGTTCAGTCCATCCCATCCATGCCCCCCCCCTTTCTTTTGCCTTCTTTTCTGGTTTATACCGTGAAGTGCTCCATCAGCAATGCCATAGGTTTCCTCTTCTTGTTCCTCCCTCCCTATTGTTCTTCCTCCTGATACCAGCACCTTCGCTTTGTTTTCAACAACTACCACAACTCTCAAGATGATGTTGGGAAGAAAGCAAAGGGGAGAAAAATAGCATTGCAGTTAAAATGCTATTCCCCATATTGCTCCCAGGAAATTTCATACAATGACACTGATTACATAGAAAACAAGGGACAGAACAACTGAGTGTGGGAAACAACTTTGCAAATGAAAACATTATTACCCATGTAATTCTTGAGAAAACACCATAAATTACATTGAATCATACTGAGAGGAAAAGGTATGTTTTAACTAAAGAAGAAATAAAGATAATTCTTTAAGGTAATTTATATCAACATGTTGGTCTTGATCTAGATTTAGTCCAACACTCTAAACACAATAGTCACACTGCTGGGTAACAAGGCATAATTAGCTCTTTTTAACTCATTGGAAGGTTTTAAATTATGCTTTTGTTATTGTACACTGCATTGATAACTATAAATATGTTAATGAAAACAGAAACATGCTTTGGAACTATTGGGTGGGAGGTTTAAAACTTTCTCTAGCTCACTCTTCAGGCAAAGTCCAAGAACTGCTTTTCAGCTGGGAAATCAAGTACAGAAATGAGAACTAGTTGGGTTTTTTTTTAAAAGAACAAATGAACATCAGATGAAAAACCATCTTGCTTCTAATGACAAGCTGTTTCATCACCCACATCAATGTGACCATCTCTCTGATTTTATAGAAAAAAGGACTGACCATCTGCCATCTTGTTTGCTTTTCAGGTCAGTGCAGTTCATTCCATTCCTCCAGCCAAAACAGTCGCGACTTATGGATGAAAGGAACATTGCTTCCAGGCTCCTCTTCATCTTCCAGGCATGCCACTGCTCACTTGGAAGGAATCCCGCTGCCCCCATCTAAAGAGACAGTAGGACAGAGAAGGGATGAGCTACCGCAGTTCGACTCAGTCAGTCTTGCAAGGAGCAGGCTCAGGGCCATTGGAAATGGCAAAAGAGTAAGGATCACCCTTTGAACAGTGGAAAGAAGGGAATTGTTCCAAAGTTGCAATTTACTTGCCTTTGTATGAACAATGTTTTAATAAAGGTGCATTGCCCTTGAGCAGACAGCTCTTTAGATGGTGACAATAGTGGAGGTTCCTCGACTTAACTGCTTAACATATAGATGTTTCTTTTGTCTTCTTATTGTGTTGACATTTTTGAAATGTTAAAAAAAAGAGAGAAAAGCTATTTGATCTGAGATTTCAGTGACTCGGACATGCTCCCTATTAACAGTGACAATGACCTTGTTGTGTCATTGTCATTTCTTTGTCTTTAGCTTAACACAATTAAAAGTCCTTATGAATGGATCTAGGGACAGAAACATACCATTTATTCCCACAATAAAAGTAAGGTCACCCCAAAATGTTTT
>NC_056523.1:236020470-236030174 GCF_019175285.1 Sceloporus undulatus
CTGGGGTTCATTCTCAGAGTAATGAGGCAAATCTGATAACATTCTGGAAAAACTGGGCATTTGCTAAACTAAAATCATTTTTTTCAACTACTTTAAAGCAGACTCATTGAATCAATTGAAAGTGGTAAATCAATAATTACAGTTCGCCCTCTGTATCCATGAACTTACAATGAATGGATTTAAGCATATGGAAAGCCAGTGGGGAGGTGGCAGAGAAGGAGGAGGGAGAAAGGGGATGAGTGGTGCGAAAGGGGGGCAGAGAAGGAGGAGGAGGGAAGACGAGGAGGAAGAGGAAGGACAATGGGGATGAATGGCAGCAAAGGTGGGGGGAAGAGGAGGAGAAAGGAGAAAGGAGGAGGAGATGGGGAAGAGGAGGAGGAAGGATAAGGAAAAGGAGGAAGATCCGCTGCAGTGGCAATGGGAGGGGGAAAGAAGAAAAGAGGAGGAGGCAGGGAAGAGGAGGAAGAAAAGGTAGCCTTCTGTCGCCCGCTGTGGTGAGAGCGGCAAGGCTGGCTTTGGGGGAGGACATGGGGGGGCAAAGTGCCATTGTCCCCAATGGTGGTGTGGCTGCACCACTATTGAGTACTATGGGTCATGAGCATCCGCTGATTTTGGCGGGGGGATCCGGAAAGGATCCCCCATGGATACCGGGGGCCCACTGTAAGTAAATTACATTAATGTGAGTCTGCTCTGGTACAGACTAACAACTGAGTTTATCCCATTAGCTTCTTCAAATGACCAAACCAGGGCTGGTCAACAGTTTATGGGGCCCAAAAGGAACGTCATGTTGCGAGTCATGCTGCTGCCTCCTACAAAAAACTAATTATGTTTTGGGAAGGTAAGAAAAATGCTTTGATAAGCAATATATCAGGGTCAGAGCAGAGTTTCATGCTATATGTAAGAAGTGAGAAAAGATGTTCTTCCTTTATTGAGATCCAGGGCAAATTTCCCCATTCTCCTGTGACCTTATTTACAGTCAACAAACCAGATAAACCCAGAATATTTTTATTTAAATGGTGCAAAAACATTGTGGCATCACCAAGTCCTGCCTCATGACATCACCAAGCCCACCTTATGACATCATCCAGTTCCAACTCTTGAGTCTCAGTTTTTTGGATGTTGGAAACCTGATAACCCTATTTACTGTGAACATATTCAGAGCAAATGTGGGTCAACAAGAGCCAACCATTCTCCATGGCATCTATGTTCTCATTTCTTTTAAAGTCTCAAGATCTGTCATCAAGCTCCATTGTCTAAGGGCAGATTGTTTTCCACATGTCGGTCATGACTAAAATGTAATACCTTGAAGCATATAATTCAAGACAGGGATTAATTTTAGTATCCAATTTAAGACTAGACTTCAGAACTGGAAGAAATGAAGTAATACTAACTAAGAGAATGTGTTTTGTTGTGTGATGAATAGCCTTTCTTTACCAATCGATAATCATAGGATTATGGGATATGCAATTAGGAGATAGTACAGTCATTCACCGCTACAGGGAGGGACCACAATATACTTATAAGTGTCCACAGAGTTTTAAATCTCATGCACACAAGATTTAAAAGAAAATCATGCATTGTGTGAGTTGGGTATTTTCTTACCTCAATGACAATTCCAATATGTTGCAAATGTTCCATATCCAAAGAAGTGTTTATGTCAGTTGAATCAAGTGTGCTAGAAAACACAAGATGGAATAAAAATAAAACCAGAAAAAAATAAAATAAAAACCACTTATTGCACTGTATTTCTTACCCTCGACGAATTCCAGTGTCCCCTGGTGGAAGAAATGTTGATTTCTCCCAAATGGGACCAACCTACTGATAACAAGAATGTATCACTTCCTCTTCACTGTATCATGTTTTGCTGAACCATCCTAGGATTTTAAAAATGGTGGTGCCGGGAACAGTGCACAGCAAGAGGCTAAAATTTGGGGAAAATATTTATAACTGTTCTGGTAACAATGCCATAGAATGTGTACATTGTAAGTCTAGTTCTGTGTGGTCACTGTGATAAAACATCAGTTTGATATTTTCTACCTCATGTGCCCAAACATCATGGCTATATTCAGATACTATGTACTTTAATCTAGGGTGAACAGGGTGTGTTATTTGCCATTTTACCACAGGCAGCAAAATATCTTGAGCCAGTCCTGAGAGGCAATCCTGAACAGAGCAACCATTCCTGATTGATTGATTGATTGATTGATTGATGATTATGATGATTTTATTCATTTATATCCCAATATAACTTTATCTCAATAATGTGACTCATGAGGGCTAACAACATATTTAATACACTACAAACTAAAAACTATACAAAAGCATTTATAAAAGAATAAAAATAAAATTTAAAAAGCAATTAAATAGTTTGGAAAGTTAAAATATCAGGCATTAAAGATATTGAAATTAATTAAAATACTATATACAAACCTTTAAAACAGCACTGCACAGCATTAAAAACCCAGCCTTAGCCAGTTTGTCAATGCTTGATGGCACAAAAATGTTTTGACTTGGTAATGGGAAGAGAGGAAAGATGGGGCCATTCAGGCCTCTCAAGAGAGTAAGTTCCACAGACTGGAAGCAGCCACCAAGAAGGCTCTCTCCCTTGTTCCCACCAAGCAATCCTGGGCAGGCGGTGGGACAAAGAGAAGGACCTCTCTATCTGATCCAAGAGCTCTAATGGGCTCATAAAAAGTGATACAGTCCTTCAAATAACCTGGACCCAAACATTATAGGGCTTTATAGATCAAAACCAGCATTTTGAATTGTACCTGGAAACGGACTGACAGCTTGCAGAGCTGTTGCAACAAGGGAGTTGTGTGCTCCCTGTAGCAAACCCCAGTTAACAACCTGGCTGCAGTTCTTTGGATCAACTGAAGGTTCTGAGCACTTTTCCAAGGCAGTAGTCCAAGGCATGTACTACTGTGGCCAGATCCGACTTTTCCAGGAATGGATGCAGTTGGCAGACTAGCTTTAACTGTTCAAACACACTCCTGGTCACTGTCAAAACCTGTCTCTCCAGGATCAGAGCTGAATCCAGGGTTTCTTCCCCCCCCAAAAAAAACAACAACCCTACAAGCCTGCATTTTAATGGGGAGTGTAACCACTTCTAACACAGGCTGAATCCCTTTTATCAGATCTGTCTTTTGACTGGCCAGGAGCACTTATCTGGATTAAGCTTCAGTTTGTTTGTCCTTATCCAGGCCTTTACAACTACCAGGCATCTGGTCTGCATAGGAACAACTTCCTTGGAATTAGATGGAAAGTAGTAATAGAGCTAGCTAACATCGCCATACTGGTGACATGATATCATGTACTGCCCTGGGCCTGACTTAGAGGCACACTCAGACGATTCAGACTCTGAAGACATGGAGGAGGCTGAGATAGGGGCAGATCTAGGGCCGTCTGGATCCACAGTCTCAAAGGAGGCTTGGGAAGCTGCAGAGAGAGAAACAGACTCTATGGACTCTAGGCTGCAGGTGCTAGGGCCTGTGGAGAGAAGGCAGGTCAAGGAGTCTATGAGGCGGTCTTCCAGGCTAGAAGCCAAGAGGAGAGCTAATAGGTTTCAGCTGAGAGAAGCTGAGGCCTTTTAAAAGACCCCCAGCTTCAGAGATTCTTTGCAGCTGACAATCAGTCTTGCAGCCTTGTTGTTCCCATGTTCCTTGCTCTTTGATTCCTGACTGGCTATCTGACCTCTGGACTTGCCTTGTGACTATGCTCTTGCCTCTGCCCTTTGCTGTGCTTGACTGACTGGTATTGTGACCTTTGGACTGGACTCTGGACTATTCCTTTGTATACTCCCCTACTGTGCTGCCCTCAGTAGAGGTAAGCAGGACACATGGCCCTAGAACTCCAGACAACTTCTCCTTGGGGTTTCATGTAGATGTTAAATAGCATAAAAAACAAGACTGAATCCCGAGCAACTTCAAAGGCCAATATCAAGCAGGATTCCCCATGCACCACCTTCTGAGAATGCCTCTCCAGGAAAGAATGGAGCCACTGTAGGACAATATCTACAAGCTCCATCCCAGTGAGGGTGCCCAGCAGAATACCATGATTGATGGTATCAAAGCCACTGAGAGGTCTAGCAGAACCAACAGGAACACACTCCCCCTGTTTAGTTCCCTGTATTGTTCATCCAACAAGGCAGCCAAAGCTGTCTTCATCCCATAACCAGGCCTGAAAACAGACTGAAATAGATCTAGATAAACTTCCTCATCCAGATTCTCCTGAAACAGAGAATCCAACACATGCTCTAGTACCTTGCTCAACAACTGAATGTTGGAGGCTGGTCTATAGATATCCAGTATGATAGGATTCAGGAATGCTTTTTCAGAAGAAGTTTTACTGTGACACACTGATTTTTTGTTAAGGTCACTCTAGTCTGCTTAGAAAACTAGGGGGCTGGTTTATATCCACTCCATGAGAAGAGAAATCTAGGAATAATTGTGTCTACAGCCTTGGTCATTTCCCCATTCTAGAGATCATTTGACAGAATCGTAGCGCCAAAAATGGCAAATAATTCCCCAGGAGCCATCAGGAATCCATCTGAACCCATACACCACCTCAGCTAGACCATCTTAATGGGCCCCTCATCCCTGCAAAGGGTCTGAGTCTCAGCAAGTCTAAACCTGAGCAAGAAGTGCTCTGTCCATCATCCCTTCCTGTATGGAAAACAAGATCTAGAGTGTGTCCAGCACCATGCGGGGAGCCAGATACCAGCATGAGGGAGCCCAGCATCATGACCATAGCTAGATAGTCCTGACGATAGGCTGGAAGAGATCCAATGCAACTGCATTTGTCCCAGAATTCCCCAGCCTTTACATGGTGATCCAATTGAGCGTCAACATGTACCTTATGGACTGAAGCTCTTCTGCACCTGTGGAATGAATGCTACAGTCCTTCCTGGTGTTTGAAAAAAATAGATTACTACTGTCAGAATTACTGGCCCTGATGGCTGGGAAGTTCTGCGAGTGGCAGCCCACAAAAGGAACATAACCATGCTCTAGTCCCTCCACAGGGCAGGACTGCACTTCAAGCTACTTTGATGAGTAATTGCTTCACAATAATCACTGCAGTTTTGTGCATCACAAATGACAATCTGTAGGTTCTACAAGGCCTTCTGACAGAACAAGGATACTGCTGCATGAATTCACCACTCCTTTGTTGATATGAACAGGCCCACAACCTGATAACAGAAACCTTCAAGGTGGGTATATGCTAATTCTATCCATCCTCCCCTTCAACTGATTTCTATCATGTTTGTTATGTAAAGTGAGTGCAAAAACCCCAAGAAAGGAAAGCAAGTTATAAATGTTGCCTTCATCAAAGACAAAGGTAATATTTATAGCCTCTTTGATCACCTTAACTATCAGGAACAAGATTTTATCTATCTCCCACACATAATAACACATCCTTGTGCCAAGTTTAAAATGAGAGTGATTTCATTCATTTCAGTGAGGTGACTCACCAAGTTAAATAGTATCTGATATGACTAAGGATGAAGGAGTCCAGCCACAGCAATTCATCTGACCAAGCAAATGCAGTTCCAGCATGCAACCTCTCCCTCTTCTAGTAATAGGCATTAAGCTGATTTCAGCAAGTTGGTAGGTCTGTGTTGCTCGATCACAGAGGCATTTTTATGAAAGTGACTCCTTGCACAAGAATTCTTTCCTTTGTGTCCTGCATTATGCATATACATTTTAAAGTTTCCAAAACAAAAGATTAAAGGCTTCTTCTATTAAAATAGATGCAGGCAGTTTGCCGTATACTATTTAGAAGACAAAGCTGAGGCTGGTCGGTACGTTGGACACATCGCAAGAAGGCATGACTCATTAGAAAAAAACCAATTAAGTCTAGGGAAAGGTGGTGAGGGCAGTAGATAGATGATGAGGAAAGCTGCATGGCTAGGTGGATGGACTCCATTAGGGAGGTCATGGGTATGAATTTTTTCAGGAACCAAGTATAGTGGAAGACGGCGGCTTGGAGATGTTGTCTAGAATGAATATGGACTACAGGGTTCCCAAACTAGCCCTTGTCCCACCCATCACCCTTCTCCAATTGCCACAACTCTTCAAATTCTGAATTTAAAAAAGTATTCAAATACATATAGAGTAAATCTGCAACTTAGAAAATAATGCAGCTTGACACTCTTTAACTGCCATGGCTCATCCTATAGCATCCTAAAATTTGTAGTTCTGTGCGGCACCAGCACTCTTGGCAGCGAAGGCTAAAGACTATGCAAAACCACAAATCCAGGATTCCATAGGATGGAGCTATAGAAAAATGGTTTTAAACTGAATTATTTTCTACAATTTAGATCATAGATTCATAGAGTTGGAAGAGACCACAAGGGCCAACAGTCCAACCCCCTGCCATGCAGGAAATCTCAGTCAAAGAATCCCCGACAGATGGCCAATCCCAGCTTCTGTTAAAGACTTCCAAGGAAGAGATTCCACCACACTCCGAGGGAGTGTGTGCCACTGTCAAACAGCCTTACTCTTTATTATTATTATTTATATTAATTATTATCCGCTGTAAAATTACACGGCGCTGTACATACATCTTTTTAATTGGAACGGTTCCCTGACCTCAGGCTTACAATCTAAAAACCACGACAACCAAAGGGAGTTGGTGGTGGGAAGGGGGCCTCTCTTAGTAGGATAATACATATAAAATACATAGCAATACAGCAAAGATTCATATAAACAGACAACAAAAGAACAAACAAAAGCAAGTGACAATTATGCAATGCCTGGGAACGCTTCTCTGAACAGGGGGATGGTCTTCAGGTCTCCGTTTGAAGCTGGTTAGTAAGAAGGATGGCTCTTTTTTTTGTGGGGGGAAGAAGGTTCCAGGAGTGAGGGGCAGTGAGTGAAAAGGGGGCGAATCTGAGATTGGTGCAGAGGGAAATTCTGGGCTGAGACAGCCGAGACCTTGACTCACAGGAAGTTTCTCTAATGTTGAGGTGGAATCTCTTTCCTGTACCTTGTATCATTGTTCCTGGTCTTGTTCTTGGAGCAGCAGAAGAACATGCTTGTTCCCTCCTCAACATGGCATCCCTTCAAATGTTTTAATGCAGGATACATCAGTCAACCTCTTTACCTTCTTTTCTCCAGGCTCAACATCTCCAGCTCCCAAAGTCGTTCCTCATAGGACCATAGTCCCAGACCCTTCACCATTTTAGTCACCCTCCTTTGGACACACCTCCAGTTTCTCAACAGGTTTCAAGATTGCCTTTCAGAAAAAAGGGAAGAGGCAGTAGAGATCACATTGCAAACAGATTTTAGATAATGGAGCACACCAAGCAATTCCAGAAGAAAACCTGCATGTGTTTTATTGACTACACAAAGCCTTTGACTGCATAGATCACAAAAAGTTCATGGGCTTACTCTTAGAGGAATAAGAGTGCCCACGACATTCTGATTGCCCTGATGCATAACCTATACTCAGGATAAGAAGTGGCCTTAAGAACAGAATATAGAGAATAGATGGGTTCCTGGTTGGCAACGGGTTATGCAAGGCTGCATACTATCACTCTATTTATTCAATCTATGTGCAGAAAATATAGTATACAGAACAAGCTTAGACTCAGAGGCAGAATGATGATGATAAGTAGAAGGAACATTAACAAACTAAGATACGCAGATGACACAATTCTGTGAGCAGAAAGAAACAAAGACATAGAGCAATTATTGAAGAAGGTCAAGGGGGAAAGTGCCAAGGTTGGATTTATGCTGAAAATATGAATGAATGAATGAATGAATGAATGAATATCATCGAAGATCTGCAAGATTTATCCTTGACAAAAAGAAAATTGAAATGGTTAAAGAGTCACCATACATTGGTTCAAATATTGTTCAAAATGGAGATTGTAGTCAAGAAATCAGAAGAAGACTAGGATTCAGAAGCGGTGTTATGAAAGAAATGGATAAAATAATAAAATATAAAGACATAATTATGAACACTAAAGTGAGGATCATCCAAGCCATTGTATTCCCCATCACTACATATGGATGTGAGAGCTGGACAGTAAAAACAGCCAACAGGAAGAAAATCAACACATTTGAGATGTGGTGCTGAAGAAGAGTTCTGAGAATACCATGGACAGACAAACAAATGGGTTATACAACAGATCAAGCCTGAATTCTCTCTGGAAGTAAAGATGGAAAAATTGAGGCTCTTATATTTTGGCCAAATCATGGGGAAAAATGAATCATCAGAAAAGACAATAATGTTAGGAAAGATGAAAGCCAGCAGAAAGAGAAGAAGACCACATACTAGGTGGATAGACTCAATCAGGGAGGACATTGGCCTGAGCCTGCAGGCCCTGAGTAAAGAGACTGAAGATATGGGGTCTTAGAGATGTCTTATCCATAGGATTGTCATGAGTTGAGGTAGACTCGAGGGCAGCTAACAACAACAACAACAACAACAATAGATACACCTTTTCATATAAAGGCTGCAGCTTTGGATAGACTGGCTATTGTTTATTCACATACGTTGCCTCTCCTCTGATTCGTAAGTCACATTGCCGTACAGGATGAAACATTTAAGGTCTGGTTCATGGGGGGGGGGGGGGGATGTCATTGAAGACTTCAACAACAAGTCAGTGAATGTGTCATCCCAGATAGAATTTCATATCACTTTACATTGTGCAAAGCAGAATGCTTTCCAGGGCCATTCAACT
The DNA here is from genome assembly GCF_019175285.1 of Sceloporus undulatus. Taxonomy (NCBI): domain Eukaryota; kingdom Metazoa; phylum Chordata; class Lepidosauria; order Squamata; family Phrynosomatidae; genus Sceloporus; species Sceloporus undulatus. The sequence continues at coordinate 236,029,160 of NC_056523.1, forward strand.
GAATGTCATCCGGCCCTGAGTAGTCAAGTGGTAAGATATCATGTTGTGTACATATCTGTGTGCAATGAATTGGCCTTTGGAAAAAATAAAGCACACTAGTAACAGAGGTAGATCCAAAAGTGTATTGGGCACAACACTGTGGGATTCTCACTTCCTGCAGATGAGGAACAGGGATTGAACAAGGGTGGAGGGGAGGAATTTTTTTATTCTTTTCTTTCCTAGATTTTAGGTATTTATTGATAGCCCTATGAGATAAGACTACTTACTTACTTAAAATATTCATAAGCTACCTTTAAAGATTAAATCTTCCCAAGGTGGAGTACAACAAAACTTAACACCACGAAACATAATATGGCAATAACAAGAACAATGATAAAATGAACAGATAAAATCCTGTCTCTCAATCCCATCATTGCCATAGGCTCTTCTAATGAAAACATGTGAGAAAGTCTTCTTGGTGGCTGTTCCCAGGCTGCCAGGATGCAACCCTTTCTCCTCTCCTTCTGTCAGTAAGTGAAGACCGTTTTTAAAATAAAATTAAATAAAATAAATAAAAATAAATAAGTAAGGCATTTTGAAATTAACTGCTTGTGCAAATGTGTCTTTTAATGTGGTTTGTGCACTGTTCTTTTATTCTTGTTATTTTTAAACTTGCTTTTATGCTATTTAAATTGTAATGTTTTTATTGGATAACTTTTTATTTACATTATCACATTTTTAGCTATGATTTATTTTAATCTGTGTTATAAAATGCACTGCCTTGCATCAGGCATAATATGTTAATATATGCACCATGGCTCCAGTGAAGCCATACTTACCTTATGCACTTAAATGTAAGTCAACCTCATGTATAAGTCAAGGTCAAGGCTATGAGCCAAAATAATGGATTTTGATATGTCCCATGGATAAGTAAAGGGTAAAACCTAAGGGCATGTAACAAAGGAGCTAAAGGATGAAGCAAAGGAAAACAATGGCCTGTTACAGACTGCCAAAATAAAGCTGCTTCGGGTCTCTT